>NW_014569558.1:923306-1314500 GCF_001313835.1 Polistes canadensis | reverse complement strand
TTAATAATAATAATAAGAATAATAATAATATAATAAATATTAATAATAATAATAATTAATAATAAATGATTAATAATAATTAATAATAAAATAAAATAATAATAATAATGAGATAAAGAAAAATCGAACGGAGATGGCAAGATTGATGATGATTACGTCTACAACGGGTGAGGAAGTAATCGATTGACAATGAATGTAAATGTATCCATTTTCGAAAATTGATGTAGAATTATACTCATAAGCTATATCTATGATATACAAACGAAATAAAAACACATAGTAAATTATGTTAGAGTACGATTAATTCCTTTGTCAACCCATTATCTGTCCGTCGATATTATTCAATTGTTCATCGAAAAACGAAAAGAGTCGACGGTCGAATGCGTTAAAAAAATAAAAAGGGGATGGAAAATGATCAAAAAGGTTTCTTTTTTTAAATCTAATTTTCCCAATTCCGATGGTGCACCGATTAGAAATACTTGGTATATTTTTGTTGGACGCTCGAAAATAGTCCTTTTTCCATTTTTCTCTTCTACCCTTCAATCCCTTTCCACTAACCCTTCCTATTCCTCTTTACCCGATTTTCGCCACTTTTACGCTCGGACAGGCGGAACATTGAAATCGAAGTATCGAGTGGTTGCGCCCACGACTTCGGATATTTCGGAATATAACCGTATCGGTTTATGCATCACGCTGACCCCCACGGGAAGGACGTGATAGTAGGGGTTAAAGGGGAAAGGGGGAGGGAATACATTGAGCTTCGCTTCCGACAAAGCACTCGAACCATTTACCAAGCAATTCCATCGGCAATGTCTTCTATTTCGTTACAGCACTCGGCGTGTGCCGTTTACATTTTTGACTTTTGTTTTCGTCGCATTTCAAAATGCATACATTTTTATTACACTATACTCGTAAAAATAATATTAAATATTTGTAATTTTATTAGTAAATACGACTATATTGGAAAATATGTAAAGCTGTGAATTAGAATTGATAATTTTTTTTTTCTTAATACGAATATGAATAAAGTGTCACTAAAAGTTATATTAGTAGATAGATATTTATCAAACGTTACTTCATCATTCTTATCAAAATTATGATCTCGAATTGATCTTAATAATAACATCGCGTAATTTATTTCTAATATATTTAATTATAACTATAATTACATACTTTTTCTTTTATAATACAATGATCCCGATTATACGTTTCCAAACTAAGTTATTTCAGTACCTAGGTAATAAGTACACCAACGTTTAATGCAGTTTATGAAGAAAAAAAAAATCTCCCGAAAAAATAAAAAAAAATATAAAAAATATAGAAAAATAAAAAAGAAAACAAAAGTAGTGGTATTCTTAGAGGAAAGAGATTTCGGTTTTTACGTATCGCCAATCTCACCGATGCAATTACGCATCGTACAACATAGCATACTCGATCGACGAGAAGGACTCGTGCATTAACCGTGATTATAGTGTTCGCTTGAGCGCTCACAATAAAGCCCTGACCGATCAAGGCTGATTTATAAACAATGCACACCTCGAGAGTGCACCGTCTCGCTAAACTCGAAGAACACGAAAATGCATCGAGCTTCTTATTCTTCTTTGCAAGAAGGTGAATTCTTGGTTGCTAAGATGCTTCGTAACTGAGCCGGAGTTAAAATAGATGGATGGATGTGGAAGTCTGAAGATTCTCGCGAAGGTCCGCTTAGTTAAAAAGAGAGAAAGAGCGAGGGAGGATTTAAGCATACTTGTAAAGAGAGAAAAAGGGAGAGAGAGAGAGAGAGAGAGAATGGGGGAGAAGAAGAGGAAGAAGAAGAAGAAGAAGAAGAAGAAGGACGGATGCAAACGGCATGGAAACAGCCGTAAAATTACAGTGTAAAACACGTTGTGTACTACGCGAAAGCGGCGGTTCGCGAAATTTACGACTTTGGAGCATCGCCGATGAAAGACTCGTAAAGGCTCCTATAATTGCGTGTAAATGTTTTTGTTTTCCCGCTATCGTTAACCATCCCAAGACTACGTAGAGTACTTGATTTACCGTCCTCCTCGTGAAACGATAAGTCGCTATTCTTCTTTCTCTCTCTCTCTCTCTCTCTCTCTCTCTCTCTCTCTTTCTTTCCTTCTCTTACCAAAGTGGTAGTGGTATTATATATTTTACCGAATTTTTATTTTAATTAAATAGATATGCAATTTGTGTATATATCGGGGATAATATATATTTTTTTCTATTTTAACATTTAAAAAAAATATAATTTATATATTATATTACAAAATAAATAATTTATATATTTTAGAAAATATATATATATTTTTTTTTATAAATATGCATTCAGTGAAAGCTATCTGTACGGATTTAAAGACGCATATATTCTTTTATCAATTGTTTCGACCTCTCTATTTTTTTCTTTTATTCGATCAATATATTATTATAGTTCACATTACTAAAATAAGTATTGTATCCCTAACGAGATTGCAAACGCTAGGCGCGTGCCGTCCACGCGGATAACTTCCGCTGGAAATATTCAACATTTAAATGCTTAAGAAAACAAGTAATTGCTTACTTACAATTAGATGTAATTATTTGAATATGAAAAACGTTATAAACAATGAAAAAGAATAAAATTATTTACGTATCAGTTTATAATTGCATTTTTACAGTAATCAAAAAGAGATAAAGTTATTAAGCTGTAGGAAAAAAAAATTGGTTCCGTTTAAAAGAGATGAGAATCTTTGTTTATTCAATTATCTATCTGTAAAATATCTCGTGAGAATATTTAAGCAAGAAAAGGGTGAAAAGGGAGAAAGGCTGAGGGGTATATACGTAGATATATCCGACACCTTTTCTATCTCCATAAAAGCGTAGTGCGCGGAAAGTAAAGCGAGAAATAGTCGAAGGCGATGCAATTTCAAAGACGTTAACACCCATCGAGCGTATCGCGTGGACCTATCGGGGATCTTACGTTACCGGGATTTACAAACCTACCCACCCGCCTTCGCGACACTTGCTCGGCAATAACTTCTAGTCGGCCGAGACGTAAATTCTCCTTGCGTTCCTACATCGATCGGGAATAGGTATGTAGTACTTACGCAGCTACGCCAATTACGAGGAAGAAAACGGAAACTGAATCTACACGCGTTTATTTCAACCGTCCACTTTACCTAGTATAAATATAGATTTTTATTTAGATTTTTTATTTAAATTTTTATTTACATGTATATGTTATATATGCTGATACGCGTGACACGATTATATTTATGTATACGCGTAGATAATTTTATTTATTATAATATGTGGTTATTATTAATACAAAAGAATTTCAGGTTTCCATGCATAGAGAATGTCCCGCTGTTGCACAATTCTTTATTTTTTTTTTGTCCTTTTTAAAGAGCCTTTTCTCAGTCGTTAAAAACAAGGATGACGAGTTACAACGAGTAGTGGACCCAACCTCCGGCAATGTTTCTTCCGAGATTGCATTTTGAAAAAATTACGAGGCACTTTCATTTCGAGCGAGATTGCCATTTGCCTATCTAGGATAGTACTGGCAGTTTTGTATAGTAGGTACAAGATATATGTAAACGGGAAAAAGAGAGATTTTAAATTATTATAAACTTCTCCTTTTTTCTTTTGTTGACATCTTACATATAATTTCATCGTAATCTAAATTTTTTTCGCTTTAAAAGAAAATCCTCAACGTTACGCGTAAATTTGTCATTCCGTATGAACATTTTCACGTATGAGGAATAAAGAATTCTGGATAATTAGGTGTTTCGTATATACACGCATAAGTACTGAAGCCTTGAGATAACGTGACTGGATTTGTTTAACGTTCCAGAAGATTCTCCTAATCGAGCATAATGCAAATACAATGTTAATTTTTACGTCATTTTTCAAAAAAACTCCTTTGAATCAGATCTCGATAAGAAAAAGAAAGAAAATGTCCAAGAAGATGCAAGTAACGTTCCTCTAAGAGATTTCAATTTTTGAAAATAGATGATACTATTGCATTAAAAATCACGCATTTTGCGATCCGTTTCACCTGTCGTCGTTTTATTAAATGATTTTTTTTTTTAGCGAGAAAGAAATTAACGAAAGTCTTAAATTGTATCGCATTGTACGCGGGTAAAGAAAATAGCCTAGGTTTCTTATTAATGTTCACCCGGGCTTCCAATGAAACGCACGTGTGACAAATTATGTTCCTTGTATTAAGGAAAAAAAAAAAAAAAAATAGAAAAAGAAAAGGAGAGAAAAATAGCAATAAGTTTAAGAAGAGCATTATAGTCGCAGTATCGAACGAAGATTTTCAAATAAAAAAAACCAATAACGACGAAATTTTGTCTGCAGGAAGTGAGAACGGAGAGGAACAAAAAGGATTTTTTAAACGAAGAAATGAAAAAGAGTAGTAAGAAAGAAAGAAAAAAAAAGAATGAAAGAAAAATTTCGAAACTTTCTCTAGCTGTCGAGAAAAAAAATCTATGGTCGATTCGCTTTTGCAGAATCGTATTTTTTCATGGTGGGAGTGTAAGGAGTAAGATGAGAGAAATAAGGATCGTCATTGTTCGAGAGACGAATGAAACGGATCCTCGAGAGCAAAACTCGTCGCGATCTCTTTGTCCATATCCCCCTTTATTTCCGGAGGGTCCAGGACGTTCGCGTGGAACGCCATTGGCAATCTGTAAGGTCCGTGGAAACGACGAGTATGGAATATTAATTCGTAGGGTTAGAGTTACCGACGTAACGCATAACGGTGTAACGTACACCAATCTCGAGAAATACTGAAATATATATACACGTGTTTGTGTATATATATGGACCGCTCGGCATAGGTGGAAACTTGCACATATATCCACGTCGCAAAGAAATATATGTGTCTTCTCCATCGAGCTTCTTTCCCGTTTCTTCTTCTTTTCCCCTTACTTATTGGTTTCGTCGGGGCCGGTACTAGAGTGGAAGAATAGTGGCGGACGAAGGCACCATCCGAAGAGGGCCTGAACCTTTGAGTAAAAGAAAGAGTAAAAGAAAGAGTAGAAGAGAGAGGGAGAAAGAGAGAGGGGAAGAGAAAGGAAGAGAAAGTGAGAGATGGGAGATCAAGAGAAGGATCAAGGATGAGGAAAAAAAAAGGAGAGACAACTAGAAGGGGCAACCTCCCTTAGGAGCTTTTAACGGAAACGTATAAACGGACGAGAGTAAGGAAACGGTGACCCTTTCGACCTAATACGCGACTCCGCTGATATTTCCTTCTCTTAAGGATAATTCTTTATGCTTCCTGAGGTTCACTATTTGCCAGATAATAATTGTTTGCTCGTGTCTTACTGCGTTAATTTATTTATATCTATACAGAGGGAGAGTGAGAGAAAAATGGAGAGATATAGAAATAAGAGTGAGTTAATATAAAAAAAGAAAGAAATATTTACGAAATTTTCACAACAAGGACAAGCGTTGTTTCAACGAAGAATTCAAACAGATAATTCGAAGCCAACAGAATAAGAGAGCAACGGAGATAGAAGAAGAGAAAGGGGGAGAGAGAGAGAATAAAGTGAGAAAGAGTTAGAGGCGGCAAGTGGCTTCTATACGCGTCGTCAACTTCTTATCGTCGACCATTTTCATTCCGTCCCCTTTCTGGCTTTTCGGCTCGAACAACTAATTGAGATCGTATCTCTTTTCTCCTAAACGATATTTCAAGCGAGTCCTTCGGTATATACAATGTAAATCGACCTTACATCCGTATTTGTTTCTTTTTCGCGACTATCAGAAACTCGTGGTAACGTGAAATGACTCGTAAGCCATAATCGATCGAATAACGACGAATGACTGGTTAACTATTCTTTTTTTTAACGACACACTTTCCTCTTCTCTCGATACTCGTAAAAGTATCATTAGGTGTTCACGTGAAGATAGAACGATGATAAGTTCGAACGATAATCAACTTTTTCCGGTTGTATCTAATATTTAAGTATTATCGAACACGAGAACGAACGAAATTCTTTATTATCTTTTTAAAGTTTTTTTTATTTATACTCGTTCGCCCTTTCTTCATCCTAATCCATTTATATATTGGTAATTTCTTAAAAAATTCTCTAATTATCACCTGTTACAGCATAACTAAAACCCGATTCAAATATTCCAATTCGTTCCTGCGCATTATGTATAAATTTAAGTAAATATACTATACTCACTTTCCAGTATCGTTTGTAATTTTCATTTAACCGATCCAATGAATTTTTTATTTATGACTCGCGCGATCAAAATTATTTACTGTAATAGATAATAATACCGTTCAAACGCGATTTCGGAATAGGTGAAAAGATCTATAACGCGTATTTACGTTTATTTTTTGAAAAAAAGAAAAAAAAAAAAAAAAAATAAAACATGTTCTTACCAAGTAACACTGACGATAATTTACGGTCCGATCGTAAATATCATGTTGCTTTTCCCTTTTCCTCCTTCTTCTTCTTCTTCGTCTTCTTCTCGGTAGGACCGAGTTGGGCTGTAACAAAATTTCACTTTTTTAGGAAATAGATTTGAAAGAAAGTTTTTTCTCCATTCTCGTTTTCCTCGAATACCCGGCGATGTTCCCGGTAAGGTAAGCTTTTTAGCCAATGGAGAAAGCCTTTCGTTGCTGGAAAGAGGTGTCTCATTGTGTGAAATGTGTCTCCTTAGTCTGAAGTTATCCGTTCGAACGGTTGAACGCATCCTTTGAACTCTTCTCCTACGAGTTATTCTAAACTTTGCCGATTTTAAGATCGTTTTATTTTCTTTTGTTTTCCCTCTTTTTTTCTCACCCCTTTCAATTCGATTAATTATAATATTATTATTATTACGAAATATAATACGGAAGCATGTGCAATAAAGTGCTTTTTGTTTGTTAGTGTAATGCATCTTTTACAAAAACAGTGTTCAATTTTTTCTATAAATATGGACTTAGTGCTATGGTGATTTGTATAATTTTAGAATACTGGCACCATTACTCAATATGTAAGTATTTATTTTATTTATGATATTATTATTTTTATACGTTACTATAGATATCAAAATCAAAATCATTCGTATTTTTATGATTTATTATTCATTCATTTACTTTTATTTCTAATTCACAAAAATCGCATCTATACGATAATTTGTTAACTCGCGAACAAATCTTGCTTTTTCTAAAATAAATAAAATATCGTACATAGAAGAAATGATAATTAAAAAGAATTATATATACACACACACAAAAATCAAAAGAAAGAAACCGACGTAGATACAGAATAAAAAACAACGAAAAAAGAAAACGAGAAGCTTGACGATCGGAGAATTATCGTAGTCGTTTGTGAGAGTAAAGTTACAAAAAGTATTTTATTCGGAGATAGATTGCGGTAAATTTAGTTTGAAAATAAGTGGGAAATGGAAGGAGAAAATGGAACGGAAGGTCGTTTTTCGCGACGACCTTTCGTCGAGGATCGAACGAACGAACGGGAACGTTCTTCTCGAATGTTGGTGTGGGTGGGAAAAAGGGTAAAAGGGTGTACGGTGTGGAATGGGGAGGGGGAGGGGGAATATCGAGCGCGACAGTTCAGCTCGCTCGCGCGCATTCGTAGTTAACAATTTAGTCGAGAAAGCGCGTATAGAAGCAAGAAGCCGGTTATCCGATTTTTCGCATGCAATTTTCTTGGCTAGCCACGTTGTGTCTCTTACAGTAAAAACTGTAGATTGAAAGTCTAGATTGTCCTCTTTAACGATCTCCTTACTAACCCCCTAACCCCCATTGCCTTTTTTCATTTTTCCCCCTTATATGCATACTTACTCGCACAAGCAACAAAATATACGTACTTGCGTATTGCATGCACGCCGCTAACAAATTCTTAACCATTTTCCACATGTTTGACTGGCGTACCCAAATAAATTGTAAACAGATTACAGGAAATACGTTTCGGAGACAAATACGTGCCTCTTATTCGTGATTTTTATCCACTAACAAATTAATTTCTCCTTTGGTGTCGATATATTCTTAGGATGAGGGATTTGTTTCGATTTTTGTAACTTTTACTTTTCTTTTAGCTTTTTATATCATCTTTGTAAATATTTGTAGGAAAGAAAATGTAGATATACTATACGCGCGATCAGTGTGGATTTATATTTATTGAAATATTTCGTATTGCACGTAATATGCGTGTATTTAACTTATTTTTATCGTAATTGATGTTTAAAAAAAGAAATCAATGAGATCCCGTGTTTTCTACTTTACGATTCCTGATATTCTACGTGTTTCTACCCGATTATGTTAGACATTGCTACACTTTTAACATTAAAGATGCATCTAGGATATAAATGACGATTGACGATAATGATATTCTAGTGATTAGTCTGTATTTAACCAAATGGATAACGAATACATTGCTTACGAGAAAAAAAGTTAGAATTTATCACGTTGAGTGAAATTAATTCGCTAGTTTTATGTCTAGCAATTATGCGAATAAATATAGTATATCTTTCAAAATTCTAACAGACGAAAAGGAAATAATATTTCGAGTGTATAAATACGATACACTAATTAAGTTCTATATTATTCGTTTGGAACGAGTGTTAATTATTTACTCGAATGCTATACCGATATTTCTATAACGTCTGATTCTCTCAAAACGAACCTCACCTACGTGTGTAAATCTAGTGAATGGAGAAAAAAAATAACCTGCATGTATTAGGGACCTACGAGAAGGGAATTCTTTGCATGCAACTAGCGTGCAAGCAATTAGTTAAAGTACACATGTTAACGGTGCAATTACGAAAACACGTTAATCGATATTACGAAATCATTCATAGTTTGCACCGAACGAAAAATTGTTGTTTACAAATTTCATTTTGAAGATTAATCTTATTTAACGTTCGATTAAATTAACGTGAACAATTTTTTCCTTAATAAAAGAATTGTATTTTCTTCTTCTTCTTATAAAACATAATAAATAGTACACACAATACTTTAAATAATTAATACTTTACTTAAAATAAGAAATATTAAGAAATGGAATATTTAATTAAATTTCCTATGAAATAAATGAAACATTTAAAATACTATAGAAAAAAGAGACAAAGGGAAATTCAAGAAAAGGAAGAAAAGGAAATGTACTTTTTTATTGTTAGCAAGATTGCTAAGTTAACATAAAAGTAATTATGCGAAGACACGCCGCGATCTATCTAAATGTATTTTGCACATACGTAATATGCTTTATATCCATAATCAACGTTCAGTAATGGCACTTAAGCATCCACTTGTTGATACCATTTATGACCTTTTGTGCATGGCGTTACATGTGTAAAATGGTCACATGGATGTCATACCAGCACGCACTCGCGACTACGTTAAACGTTAATACCGTGTATACACGCACGGTTACTTAGCCGGCCGCGAAAACACGTTGTTACGTTTAAAGAAATTATTATGACGTTTTCTTAGTTACTTTGACACCAAACGTTGAATCTCCTTGCCAACTAATTTCTATTTTCTTCCCAAGTAAGCACAAAATAATTACAGAAAACACATTTCAAATCTACCGATCTAACTGTAAAATATAATAATATTTAAATTATAATCTCAACTATGATTAAATATTCTATTTATCAGTGAAATATCTCAAATGTTAAATAAATAAATTATAATAAATTTGTTCGAAAAAAATAAAGAAATAATTATAATAATAATATAATAAAATAATATATAAATTTATTTAGATGTGAAAGAGTGATATTTATCAGAATAAAAAAAGAAACATGAAAATAGCACAAATCAAGTAATAAATTCAGAGAACGTAGAATAGTAAATCCGAAAAGACTATAGTGATACCTACGTTAAAAATAAATCACTCGAATAATTATGGCTGATTCGATTTAGAACTTTCTTTTCGTCGCAACGTACAAGCGACATCGCTTTGCATAAAAATGGCTGACATAGCAAACGTACGAATGCGAGTGTTCGTAAAAGCGTATCGGATCGGACTTTGGCCCTTTTACTCTTCTCTCTCTCTTACTCTTTTCTTCTCTTCAGTCGTGTTCGAGCAGTCACGCTGTAAGTAATTCGATTAGAAATGTATGTAATAGATCGACAGGCTGTCTAATAAACGATCCTTGAATATACACTATTCCTCGGTGGGTATAGTAAACGCCTTCTTTTAATGCGATTCAAAGTTTGTTCTTCGGATCGTTAACTTTGATTACTTAAATTGAATGTTATTACTACACACATAGCTATTTGTATCCGTTATTCTATCTGATCGTTTTTCGTAATCGTCTAATGCGAAATTATTATGGTAACGGTAAAAAAAAAGTATATCTTACGATCGAATCTTTGCATAATAATGATTTATTCGTTTATATAATTTTCAATGTTAACGTTAGTATCATAGGGGTAGACATGGCAAGACGTATGTATTAAATAATAAACAAAATAAATAAACTGATCAGTCGAGATCGAACATCGGTCGAAGTAACATCTACTTTTTCGGTGAGTGTAAACTAAATCAAATTATTTTAAAATTAGTTCTTGTGTGTAAACTATTTTAATTAATAATGAAGTATTTTGAAATGACTGGTGATAAGATGAAATATAGTATTCTTGAGTTACTTCGAAGCGAGAATAAAAGATGTTTAGAAATTTGGAATTGTACTTTGGTACTTGGCCAATTTACTTTGGAATGACGTATACAGGGAGCGACGGTCGTCGGATACGCGCCATCGAGCTTCGCAAATAGGTAGGTGTTGTATGTAGAGTACGCTCGCACCATCTAGATTTCAGCGAACAGCGAGTCGCGATGTCGTATTGATCTTTTTAGTGGCGGCGCGTCTCCGCAGATGCAATCCAACTGGTGCAGAGTAAAGGTCTATATTTCCCTCGGGAGAAATACATTCCGGTATTCCTATAAACACAATTTCCCAGGGAATATTGTGCAAGAAGAACATCTAACCAACGTAGTACAATCCCACGTAACGTGCACTGAGCGTAAACGAAGCTGCCGGTGAGGACGTTAAGGTTCACGCATTAGTTATCTTCTTTTCTGCTTTTACATTGAAATAACGTTTACATTTTTTCATTATTATTACAATATATTCGATCATACTAAAGGTTAAATGAACAATTTAGAAAATGGATTTATAATTAATTGTCGATTTAATGTTAATGTTGCTTTGTTAATTTTGATTATTTTTATTCGTTAACAATAAATGTTCGGATTAGTATCCGATCAATAGACAAGAAAAGTATCTAGTCTTGAATCCGTCGGCATGCTTCCTATAGTCGCTACGATGTGAAATAAAGAGAAACGGATAGATTGGTTGTTGACTTTTCGAAATAGGACGATACATTGGAAAATATATATAGGTGAAACGATAAATGTAAGAAGGATATATGTAAATAAAATATATTCTTATTATTATTACGTACTCAAATATGTACGATATCGTGAGTTGAGCGTCGGACGTGTCGTAGCTCCCGTGGATAGCGCCACTCTGTCTAGCTGATGTCTACGCTCTGTCAACTGTTTTATATTTAATCCGGGTCGTTTTAGTAAGCAATAAACAAACAGTGTATCGCATAAGCGCCGCTCGAATTAGCCTCAATACCATTTCAAACGGCCGACTCGCATTTATGAAGATGACCGGGGCTACAGTGGCCCACCCGAGATAGAAAGAGAAGGAGAAGAGTGAGAAAAAGAGAGAAAGGATATGAAGGAGAAAGGGAGAGAGAGTTAGGTCTTGGAGTCCCCGATCGCTTCTCGGTACAACCGAAAGGGGGCTGAGCGAGATTCAAGTGGTGTGGTGGTGGTTTCGTGATGGTGGTGGTGGAAGAGATGCGTCGGTAAGAGTAGGGAGAGGATAGTAGTGGGGTTTTGCTGACGTCACGAATCCCCCATAGCACCGCCTACTGGCTCACGATGGGCGGGAATCCCACGACGATTTACGAGCTAACGCAACGGCGACATCTACTGGCGATTCTTTGAGACTAAGCCACCACGAACGGTGGCCATTACGCTCTCACCATTGGACGGGATCGTCGCACTACGCGAATCAGACGAACTTTTCAATATGGATTTTTCTTCCTACCCAAAATCGTCCAGAATGCTACTCATAAATCCTATATAATTTTTCCAAGATCTCGCGAATCCTCGTTTAAACGATTTTCTTCGTATTACAGATAGCACGTTGTTGCCCACGGTAAATCTATATTTGGCTAATCGAAGAAGAAAGGCGGGCAGGGAGGAACGATCTCTCGGTGGCTACTTTCTGTAAATAATTCTTAACGTCTCTCCTTGCCAGAGTTTATTGCTACAGTCTTTTCTAATTTTTTCCCTACTGCTTTGTCCTTTTTCAATTTTATCGGTTGTCTTAATGGAACTAAGTTATTTACAGAGTTTTAATAAATTAGTAAAAAATGTAAATATTCTCCTCTTAATTGCTTCTCTTGTATCAATACAAACGGTTGATCATATTAATAGTGCTTGCTATTTGGTAGATTAACTAAATTTGAGATTTTATCGAAAAAAAAACATTTATAAAAGTAAATTAATAGATTATTTATCGGCTTTAAATCGAACTATAAATATTTACGTAAACGATAAAAATGATTTATAGATAGATAAATCATTAAAATAATGACGAAATAATGCTATAAATATTTTTATGTTCCAACAACTCGTGTCCATAACGAGCAATCAATACATCACTTGTATTGATTTTTTTTGCCTGCATAAATAACAACGCGATGAAGATGTCTTTCATTAAATCATTACTTTAATCGTTGCTATAACTGTGATACACAAGTATTGTCGTGCATAAAATATTATAGGTCTAGTATTCTCATAATTCTTCTCGTTTTTTAGTATACACACTACAACCTTTATAGAAGTATTATATGTCAAAGAATTAGTAACTGAGTCACTCTTACGGCCGTATCTTAAACTAAATCGAAACAATTCTACTTAAGTGGTAAGCTTGTAAAGTTCCTGCAATGCCCGCAGAGCTTACGGTACTTTATCTCGTGCACAGTCGGTTAAAAAACGATGATACTTTATTTCACGTTTTATCGATTTTTACATATCCTCTTGCTACCATAATGAAATAAAAAAAATATTTTCATGAATCCTGAAGATTCATTTATGTTCGTTTCTAAATCAAAATTGACAAATTAGGTATAAAATAAAAATAAAAAACAAATGATGTATTTAATATTTAATTGTTTTGAAGAGATATATGAAGTTCGAGATTCCGAATAGATGTCCTTTCTCTATTAGGACATAAGATCGGTAAGCGTTGGTGCGACACGGCACACCGCTGAAGGTTACGTTGGTTTACGGCTCTTTTAACGAGCACTGTTGCACGCGACTCAGCACTAAACCAACCTTACAAAATGTAGCCACACTAGTTCAGCATTTTACGGCTGAATTTATTATCTGTTACCTCCTTATAGGACGGTACAATAACAATAATTGTCACTTTTAATTCGATCATAAATCAGTGAAAAAGAAATTCGTACTATCTGAAGCTAACAATAAAACGCAGAACTTCGTTGAATCGGCCATCTGTCGTCACAACAGTGAAATACTTACTGCTTACAAAAGTGACCATACTGTTTGACCATAGGTACTTTTGTTCCAAGTTTGTCGTGATTGTTCCTAGATGGAGCCAGTAATCATTGCTTGATCTCTAACAAATTGTACATATTGGTCGTAAAAATTTTGAGTTATTGTTAATTAGATTGTTTGAAAAATTAATTACCGTTTTTATAAAGTAGCAATAATAAGTAAAAGTTAATAAATTTTGTGTTTTTGCTGTTGTATAAAAATTAATAATGCATTTCGTGTATTGCAGTATTTGCATTTATATAATGTATATAAAACTTGTAAACATAGTAATCAAAAAATACCTGTTTCAAAATCATTGAAATAATTATTTGAAACCAATTATTTCAAAAGATTAGAAATTGTTATTTATCTTTGGTTAATAAATTACTCATTGAGTAAAAAACCTACTGATCGTCGACTACATTCGT
Source organism: Polistes canadensis (assembly GCF_001313835.1). Taxonomy (NCBI): domain Eukaryota; kingdom Metazoa; phylum Arthropoda; class Insecta; order Hymenoptera; family Vespidae; genus Polistes; species Polistes canadensis. The sequence goes on along the minus strand of NW_014569558.1, from coordinate 1,300,486 downwards.
CGCTTAAGTCACATAAGTGCAGTATGATTTTGTAAGGTGGCGCCACTTTATACTGCCACTTTACGATTTTTTTTTAAATACATTACTCAACTTATAGACACTAGCACTGTTAATGCAAATATTTCCTAAACACACATGTTTTTTAATTTAATAATTTAATTTCGAAGCATTTAATGTAATTCATTATTTATATGCTAAAGAAAAAGAATCTTTATGGAATCGTCGTTGTATTCGCAGATTAATTTCGCAAGAAACGTTAAAGAAGTTGACGAAGAATGATATTGTGTCCGATAGATAATCGAAAGTGAAAGGAAGGATATATCGCATAAATGTCGGTTTAAACGTTCGCGAAGAAGGTATGAATACATATAATTGATTTATAAGCGTGGTAGGTAAAAGAACGGTAAAGCGTGGAAGTATATGTCCCATTGTGAGCGACATTGAGTGCCTTCGAGAGTTAATCCAACTAAATGGACCCTTAGATTTTTATGGGCACTAGCAGCAGTCAGGGCTCGTGCCAGTTTTCTCTCTCCCACCCATCCTCTCTCTCTCTCTCTTTCTTACTCACTCTCTCTCTCTCCCTCTCTCTCTTCAACACAAAATCCACGTCGGGCGTGCGTCTGCCGGGGAGCCGAAGAGACCAAGCGAAGTCAAACGTATCTAGCAATGTCATCAGTTACATTTATGAGGCTGTGAAGGATAAGCTGAGCACCTTGCGGTTGCATCATCGTCACTTTAAATCCCGTTTACCCGCTCGTAATAGTCTTCTCGTAAAAGTCTTTGACGACTTCGCCAGTGAGCTGTCCGTAAGAACGCGGTTGAGTTGCCTGGATGCTATAAACTGAGAAAAGGGTCTTCTCTTTACTACAGCGAACTTGACTGAAACTGAAAAGGGTTTGCCGTAGGTGTTCTTCGTTTCTTCGCTATGAGTCTTGATTTGATATACGTGTAATATAAAAAATTATAATGATTTAAATGTTAATTATAAATACCTATTGTTCAATTATGTTTAATATTAATTACTTTGAATTTTCATTTCTTCAAGTTAAATAGATATTTGAAGTATATTAGTTATATCATAATAAAAATATTATAACGATGAATAAAGATATATTTATATTTGTAACGTAGATGAAGAGACATATATACGACACTTTATGTATACTTAACGGAACGTCGTATAGCTATGAAGTTATAAAAGTTGTAAAAAGTTTTTACGAGACTTGCGGAAATCGATACGTAGTGTCAAAACACACACACACACAAGAAGAAAACAGAAAAGAGTGTTGTTAAACGATCATCAACGATCGCATTCACCGACAAGCAGTGTTAGGATAAACGGCGAGCAGACAAGATAGAAGATATACATATATCTTTGGAGGCATGTTTATGAGTACTTTAGTTGTCTGACCCAAATACCAAGCCTGTCTATTAGAGACTTTGAAGAAAGAGCTGGTGGACGTTGATCGTTCGAAATTTCCCAGGGTGTTTTTGAACGATTCGAAAGACCTAAACTTGCTCGAAGACATACGAATCGCATAAATCGTCTTGGTTCGATACTCTCGAGTGTCGATATTATCTTTTGCTTTTTCTACCCCTACCTCGCTGCTTTCTTTTCTCCTTTCTAAAAATCGTAACGCGCCGCACGTGTGATTAAGGTCAGCCACCTGCCGTTCGATCGAGCTCGCTTTGCTGGATGAACACTATTATATCTCTCCCTCCAACCTTACCAGTATATATATATACCTATGTATAAGAAAAAAAGAAAAAGAGAAAGAGAGAAAGATTGGTCTCGCTGAACAAAGAAAATAAGAGATGCGAAACGACGGCACTAGGGATGGTAAAGGCAGGGAAGGAAAGGGAAGGAAAGAAAAAGAGCTGAAGGGTGAAGGGAAGGAAAGTTACCTTTTTCTTTTGGAAGAAAGGGGGGGAGGCAAGAGTGTAAGAAGATGGAAAGAGAAAAAGAAAGAAAGAATGAAAGGAAGAAAGAAAGTACGAGACAGACATAGGAGAAAGAGGGAAAGAAAAAGCTGATCTGGGACTCCTGGAGCCGGCGAGGAGAATAAAGGAAAAGCGAGAAAAATGCGTCTAACGTGCCAGAGGCAATTCTTCAGGCTGAGTTGCCGCCTTAATGTCCGTTCGAGAGAAGCGATTGGTTCTCCAGAAGAGCCTGCGGGAAAGATGGCCGCCATTTCCTTCCAACCATCCGGGGAAGTGTCTACCCCCTTCTAACCCCCCTCCTCACCCTACCATTTGCCTTCCTTCCTTCGAAAGCCCCTTCCTCATCCTCCTCGCTGCTGCTCTCTTCCCCTTTCCACGAGGAACCCGACTCGTCTTTCTTCCTTTTCCTCGAGCGGCGCGATCCGCGAAGAAACCGGCGAGAGACTCGCTCGAACGGAACGCCATAAGCGTGTTGGATAGTCTCTGGAGTGGGGACCTGGAAAGAGAGAGAGAGAGAGAGCTAAACGGTGGAAAGGGGATAGAAGGAGAGAGAGAACACACCGGAGAGACTCTTATTCTTATTAACTGTTTAATCTTTCCGCGTGACGTACGAGATGCATTACCGCCCGCGGCGCTCGCTTACAACTTCCGAAGTTCGCCACGAGGGTGCGCCATTTTCGGACGAGATATTCCAACCGAAAGCACTTTACTTCTTATACTTCTTTTTTTCTTTTCCATTTTGAGGATCCTTTTTCTTTTGCTTCTTCTTCTTCTTCTTCTTCTTCCTCTTCTTTTTCTTCTCATTTATATGCATAGTACGATAATATTACTATGTATTTACTATAGGAGAGGGATGTCTCAATAGCTTACTTTAAATCTTTCCCTTTTTTTTCAGGATCACGAAAAGGAGTATATATATTTTTATATTATTAAGAGATTTATATATTTTTTATTATTATAGTTAAGAAGAGGATATACTGCTAAAAGTATTTACTAAGGGTATCTATATATTGTAGGTCTTAATTATTCGATACTTAATTTATTTTCATTTTTCTATTATCGTATCTTTTAGGGAATGAAAAGTTGAACGTATAAACGGTAAGCTGATCGGAGAAATCGATGATTTACTGTAAGATAAAGCGAAAGAGAAGAACGAAGGAGAGTGGAAACGACTTCATACTCCTTTTACTTCCCGAGAACTCTCAGTAGTGAAACAAGAGAGAAAGAGAGAGAGAGAGAGAGAGAGAGAGAGAGAGAGAAAGTGAATGAACTGGGTGGAAGGTAAAGGAAAGGGCTTGGGTAAAGTCGAGATAGCGCTGAGTTACATCTCTCAATTATTTGATAATGTCACCGACGCCGCGCTCTGAGGGAATCTCGTTAAAACTTAAAACGAGCTCTCCCGTAATCTTCTCAATGTTTATACTTGCCACGTGAATCACGGTAAATCTCGAGAAAACGGCATCGTCCCGCTCTCACTCCAAGCGAAAGCACCGTGGTCTCGATATTTGCGAACTTTCGATGATATTTTTCATCTTTTCTTTCTTTTTAGATACTCCGAACGTACCTTGGTATCCCTTAGCTCGGCGAATTTTTCAAAAGATATCCTACGTAGAACATTCGTTTCTACAAAAATGCAACGTCATGTATTTAAGTAGTTACATATATATATATATAATAATATGTAATACGCGTTCGAAAACTCATGTTGTTAAATCAAATCGAATCATTTTCGATAGTCTTGTATTCGGTCGAAGACGTAGATGCTAAGTAAAAATTATCTACATATAAAAGTATACCTGTAAGTAGTCAAGGAGAATCAAGTTAGATGATGTGATATTATTTTTTCAAAATAAAAAGATAAAAAAGAAGAGAGACAAAATGGTTTCGTAAAAAAGCTGTGGGGAACGTAGAATTCGAAATAAAATGGTAGAGTGTCGAGAATCGAAGAAAGAAGTAGAAAGAAGAAAAAAGAAATAAGAAATAGGATTAGTTGTTGGTCTGGAAGAGAGGTACAAGTTGTCCAGCGAGAGGAGTCACATCATGGGTTTAGGTATATCTAGATTAAGATGCGTTGAAGGGAAAGAAGAGAAAGGATGAAGGATAAAAAAGCGGAGGGAATTTGAGCAGATCGTGCCACCTCACCTCACTCCAAAAGGTCCGAGCTGACGAATGTCTTCGTTTTACTTGGAGCTCTTTTTCACCACGGTCCGGTCTTCCTTATTCCGAGTTGAAAAAGGGAGGGAAGGAGGAGTCGGAGGACGTACGCGCGAGAGGACCACCCTTGGAGATCAAATCTCGAATCTTCCAGCCGGTTTCTCGGGGAAAGCAAATTTATCACCGCACCTTTACCTGCTCTCACTCTTCGTGCTTGGTGTCTCTTTGCAGGATCCAGCACCTTTATATTTGACCGCCAAGGAGATTCTTCTTTCTCTCTCTTTTTATCTCTTTTCTTACTCCTCCCTTTCTCTCTCTCTCTCTCTCTCTCTCTTTTTCTTTCTCTTGTTAATCTTAGACCCGAGCTACCATCGACTTCGTCGTATTCCGACTTCCAGCCGAAGTAATTGCCTCGCAAGGGCGAATTTATTACCAAGTTGAAACTCGCTCTTGGATTAATCTCGCGAGCCAAGTATGAATGTATAATTATTCATACTATTCGCCGTAGATACTCCCAGCGTAGTGTCCTTCTAACGTGGGAATGCGAATCGCATCAGACGATCGTAAGTATTTGAACGTGATCCTTCATTGTACTTAACAACGCTACGAAACTTTTAACGCAAACATTTTTATATTATTAATAACAATTATATTTATATTTATATTTATCAAATCGACTATTTATAAATTGGTTCATCGATCTTCTCTTTAAATAAAAACAAATTTAAATAAACTAATTCGTTTGAAAACAATAATTCTTAACTTTGCAATGGTAGTCGAAGAAAAAGTAATATTTGGAATTTAAAAACGTAAAAGGTATGAAGAATAATGTATAGAACGAGACAATAAAGTTAGAGTTAGTACGAAACAATGTAATCGATAGTTATTAACCCTAGAGATGAATGGAGGCAAGAAAGTCCGAGTGTTACAAGAGACCGCGAAACCCTGTTTACGTCATCGTAACTCCTTTATATTTATAACATTTCCTTTCCCCCTTTTTTCTTGTAATGACGATGAATGTGTCGTGTACGGGAGAGGGTCAGTCTCGGAAGAAGGTTCGTTCGGGTTGGAAACAGGGTGGTTCCGGAGGACGACAACGAGGGACGGACGCCGTTCAATAACTCAAATCCGACTCAATTTCCCGGGATAGAAAGTTTGCGCAGGCTGTTTAGGTCCCGTTGACGATGCTCTTTACAATTTCTTTGGCTTTTATTTACTTTTCTTCCTTAGCATAAATTTATTAATCTTAAAATGTAATTTTTTTTTATTTATTTACAAGAAACATAAAAGACTTTGAAGATCTCGAATAAAAGAATTTCGATAATAATTGATTTAAGGGGAAATAGGAATTGGAATTTCGAATGAGTATAGTTGTATTTTCGAAAAAGTAAAAGCTGGTAGAATAAATGTACTTACTTAGAGCTTCCTTCGGAATTACGAAAGGAGAAATTGTCGATTCGCTATTCCGAACACGGCAAGTACGGTATCGGTTGGCAGAGGGGATGAGAAATGCTGGCAATGCTCGAAGCGCATTAAGAGGGCTGTACGTAACGGCGCCGTAATGAATTAAGGGAAATCAGAAATTGCTTTAAATAGGGCCGTAAAAGTAAAGTTCGTTTAAAGAAGAGAAAGAAAGAAACAAACGAAACGAAACGAAGGGAGGAAAGAATAAAGGAAGGTTGCAGGAAGACAGTGTGGTGGTAGAGAAACAGAAGGAATAATAGAAGGTTAAAAGTGGGGTGGGAAAGAAAAAAAGAAGAAGAAGAAGAAGAAAAAGGTCGCAGGTTCTTCTCGAGGGGTGCTAAGTCGATGGTTGAACGTGTAACGCGGAAACTGGCGAGAAAAACGTGGTATTAAAATTGGTGGATTTAGTAGGTAGATAAGCCCGCGAAGGGGTGCAATGCGTTCAGGGTAGCTACACGAGCCAACGCAAAAGAAAAACTCTCTTTTACTCGTGCACCAAAATTACTTTGGCTTCTCCCCGCGCTCGTTATCTTCAAGCCTGGAAACCAAGTACTAGAACTGGACGACCCCAGCAAGGATTTCCACTCAACTTCCAGTTCAACTTTGTTTTCATTTTTGTAGTCAACTTTGTACTTTTTCAAAATTTTTCACTCTTGTCCTGAACATTCCTCTTTCGTTCACGTCACGTATTGTTCAGTCGATTATCGAGTGTGTAAAATATAATAATTTCTATTAATTGTTTATATATTTAAAAAAATGTTATTTTCAATTCCGAAATCTTGTCGTGGATTCTTATTATACACATTACCTACGACTCGGTTATTCTAGTTATTTACTTTGATTCTAAATCGCAAACGATGCATAAGAATGTTTTAATTCGTTACAAGAATTTCGTGGTTCATAAAGAGTAATGGTAAATAACGTTTTATGATGGATGTAAACCGACAACTTTCAAATATTTCCTCCGGTAGAAATAAAAAAATCTTATATCCCCTTATAAAGGCGTAAGCATTTGTGCCACTTAGATACTTGTTTATTTCTCTGTTATTCCACTGGAAACGTTACGATCGTTAGGCCGTTCCTTCGGTTTATGGGGTGTTTGTTACGGTTGTTGTGTGACAATCAAGTTGCAAGGTCGATAGCTTCCTCCATGGCGCCTAGCGAGTATGCAGCACTCTGGGCTATTGTGCAAGACGAGATGCTCCTTATCCGTGGCCATCCTATCGTATCTATCTCCGTTTAATGTACATGGATTAACTTCTTTCGAGGAGATCAACGTTTACATTTAACATTTATTTCTAACTATATTTTTTTGCTGGGTGTAGTGATCCTTATAAAATGTAATTTTACATAGAATAAAATGAATGTAAATTAATTTATCAAATTAAATAACAAATTGTTGATGCAATACATGGTTGGGTTGAAAAATCTTGTGCCTAACGAATAAACATTTTTTTTTCCTTTAGTTAAATTTTTATGCGAGACACCTAACATGTAAACTCACCCCCGTACATTATTATCGATAATGCTATCTAATTTATCGTATATTTATTTTAGAAAATTTAAATCAAAGTGTGGCAAGTTCGAAGGTACCGAACTCTTTCTCACCTCGAAGGAGTTATTTTTTCCTTCTCGTAAGAAGAAAAATATTACCTACTTCGGTACGTTTATATATATATATATAGACGATGTATAGCTATATACAGATCGTATATAGTCTCGTCGGAGGCAATAATCCATTGGGGGATTCCCCCTTACGCCACCGTGCCCACTCAAACGGTCGTAGTCAGCGCTTTTACGACGACATAAAAGCGCTGTAACAATTAATAAGTATCTCGTAAAAGCGATTGCCGTTGACACCTTTTTGAATGACAGGGATGGCCTAAAAGGGAGAGAGATAGAGAAAAAAAAAGAGTGAGAAAGAGAGAGAGAGAATACACTTCTCAATCCCTGGTTACCCCCACCCCTTCGATTAGTCTCTTTCTCTCTCGTATCCTTTAGCGCCCATCGTAAATCTAGTAGGTGGCACTGAGATTGACCATAAATTTCGTTTATGCCTAAGTCGTTATTTTTAATCAGGCAGTTACGCGCACTGTCGTACGACCGAGCTATCAGCTACCTGACATTTTAATGTCTTTCGTTGCGTGCCTTCCTTCTTAGCCACTCGTTTGGACTATCGACGTAATGCAATGTCAAAGCAAGAAACTTCAGTTAACGATTTGTGGTATCGTCTACATATGTGAATGTATCGTTCTTTAACGAAGTTCCTATCATATCGAATATTATTCATCCATCGAATTATTGTTATTTGATTATCGTGCAAGATATTTGTATTCATCTATTTGATTTTATTAAAAATAAGCGATTGCACAAATATAATAATCCTATTATAAAAATTGTGTTAATATTAATTTTAAATCACACGTATAAAATGATATTCATTTTGAAAGAATGATTAATATGAAAGAAAAAAAAAAGAAAAAAAAGAGAAAAATTATTGAAGAGTCCACATATATATGCGTGGAAGCTGAAAAGTTAAGTGCTTTTTCGGATTTGGTGTTCGAATCGACATATTCGGTGTAATATAAAAGCGTTGATTACGGATTCACGATGTAGGGAAAGAGCGAAAACGCGAGAATATTTTCGAGAAGGCGTATTAGCCATGGACAGATTTAAGGGAAGGGCTGGGGAGCAGTTTACGTACGGGCAAGCCAACAAACACGATACCCGTCTACCGTTGTGCGGTTCTACACGAACTGGGAAGAGAGAAGACTGGATATTATCGTGCGAGCGAATATACGGAAACGGCGGCCGCAAAGCCGCGGTCGGCTCCGCGTCGTTGCCTTAATTAAGTTACACGCGCTGCTCGCATTGTTCCTAGCGTATAAATGTCACTGGGAAACAAAGCAGGATGGTATTAATTAGTTTCGATACTCTCTACCCGTGTTCCTTCACATCGAAATTTTAATGAATCTTAAATTTCCTTAAACGAGATTTTAGAATCATCTTTCGTTGGTTTTTTATTTTTTTTTATTCGAGTAAGTTGGATCAAATTTATCGTCTTTCGTAATATTGAATTATTAATGAATGAACATTGGAAAGTACAATTTGGTATTATAATGTCGCGAAATCTTTTAGTGTCGAAATAAAAATTCCCAAAAAAAAAAAAGAAAAGAAATCGCGAGAGGATGTCCAAAGTTTAGTAAAATTGGCACGACGATCGAGATGTTAGTTATTCGGGTTAAAAGGATTCTAAAAGAGGAGGGGGATTGGGGAGGAAGAGGGAAAAATGAAACTGTACCTTAGAAGATTTTATCCTAGGTAAAGTGTTCGTTCTGTAATTTCCTGAAGAGGGAGGAAAGATGGGTAGATGGTTAATTATCTTATCAAAGCGATTTCGATCGGTCATCGAAATCCGTAGAAAGTTAGACGGTGATGTTTCCGGAGGAAGGGGGATAAACGAGGTGCGTATAGGAGTAGAAGAGAGATAGAAGAAGAAGAAGAAGAAGGGAAAGAGAGAGAGAGAGAGAGAGAGAGTATGATGCTGGCGCTAAGCCAGCTTTCTCGGCTTGGAACGACGGCAAAAGCGAGTGTGTTAGGTGGTGGAAGAGTTGGGGAGGGTGGGGGCGAGGGGTAGAAAAGGAAAGAGGAAAGGAGAAGAAGGGACGGAGAAGAAGGGACGGAGAAGAAGGGACGGAGAAGAAGGGACGGAGGGTGGTAGAGCAATAGCCTTTACGACTCGGCCATAGTATCAAACGATCTATCCAACCATTAAGATAGTCTCGAAACGATTCGGTAACCTTTGGGTCCGTGGAAAGCGATACGCTATCGACTCTGTAGCCTCGGCTGCGGCATTTCGTGAATGGATAGAAACGCGCCCTTTCGCTTCCCGACGTTCGTCCTTTCACCCAACGTTATTTCGTCTTCGTCCTAGGACGTTACACCGACTCTCGTCGATAGGATATAGAGGGGTTATCCATAAGAAAAAACGTCTTTCCAAACTGAACGATACCTTATCTCCTTGGATATATCGATTTCGTCTTGATCGACTTTCCTCCTTCGACGACCTACCAATTCATCAAGTATGTCTTAACGTTGAGATTTTCGATCGTGAAAGATTCCAAACCGATTACTCTCTCTCTCTCTCTTTCTCTTCTCTTATTTCGGAATTGTATGTTCCTTTCATCGAGTTCTCAAACATTTTTTTAGCATCCGAGATTGAAGGTAGTAGTCTTTAAGAGATTGGATCGGTTCGACGAATTTCGAAGGAAGGATGTAAAAAGGAAAGAGAGAGAAAGAAAAAGAGGGAACGTTAACTTGCAGGGCACTGTCCTACAGTTTTCTTTGCCAAATGATTATCGTCCCCAATCGTTGAGAGTGCTAATAACGCGATGGACCGTAACGATTCTTGTTATGAGGCTACCGCTATATAAGCTTATGATTAATTTCCTAGAGGGCTCTGGCCGAAACCCGGTTCGCCAGCTGACAACCGACCGAGTCTGTTGGGATACGCTACCCAAGAATTATGCTTTCCCAACTTGGGTTTATTAAAGTCTTCTTAATTGCATCGTTCGAATTCAAAGGATCGAAGGTACGACCGGCGATAAAATAATTCACATAGTCACGTCCATCTTGTCTCCATTTCCTATCTCTATTATGAAACAGAGACTATTCGAGTAGGTTCGTCAGCGTGGTACACCAGCAGGAGCTCTTGAAAATCAGCTTGGAGATCGTGAAGCAGAAATATCTGTAAAATATAAAATGCAATAAGAATATTCGAAGATGTAAGGAGGAGGAGGAGGAAGAGGAGGAGGAGGAGGAGGTTCGTCTAAGCGAAAGGAAGTTGCTAAGCGAGAAAGAGAGAAAGAGTGAAAGAGGGTGGTTACCGTGCATATACATCCATGGAATGGGGCGTCATGCGCGAAGAAAGTGGGGATAGGGCTTGCGCGGCAACATAACCGGAAGGACCGTGTTCGAAGGTGACGTGGAGGTGGCGGAGAGGCGAGGGTTTGCAGAGGAAGAGTGCTTTCGAGAAGGGGTAAGAGGGAAGGAAGGGGTAGGTTCAGTGAGATTCCAGGGTGGCGTGTGGAGTGTGAGAGGGTACGAGAGGGTAGAATGAGAGGAAGGGGTGGAATGGAATGGAATGGAGTCGAGCGTACTGGCCGTAGGGCGAGGGGGTGATGGGGGTCGAGGGGTCTGGAGATTGATAACGCAATTCCAAGACTGCCATTACCCCCGTCCACTGAGCTCGCTCCGGTGCTTCTATCTTTTTTGCTTCCGCCTCTTTCCCTCCAGCCCTTGCCTCCTACCTCTTCGTTCTCTTTTTCCTCTAGCTCTTCTCGTTCCTCTCTATATACTCTTTTCTCCTCAGCTTCCTTCTTTCTTTTTCTCTATTTTTTTTTCTTCCTTCTCTTTTTCCTCCTCTCCAGCTTCCTACCTCCACGGACCCGGGCTAGCGAGTTTTAGAAATGTTAACTCCATAAATGCCACGCCGTTCCTTTTTTCTTTGAGAAAAGAGAGGCCAAAGGACGAGGGAAGGTGAAACGTCGCGCGGACGCGCCTCTCGCACACGGTGCATACTAGAAAATGGGATTAACATTGTGAAGTGACGTTACAGATCATTGAAAGGGTCTTTATTTCGATGGGACTCGTACTTTTCAACGGCGAATGTTGCGTTACCTTCTCGAAGACATTTTTCATCCCGAATCAAAGTATTCATTTCTTCATTTTGTTCTTTTTCGTTAGATATTAATAAATAAATACGTATTAAGTCGACAAAACAAAGATAAAAATAAATGTAATGATATTGTAGGATGTCGATGGTCTTTCGTAAAGAATACTTAAAATCCAACATAAGGAAAAGTTCTCTGAATCTTAATTCCAAAGATGAAAGGGGAATACCTAGGCGATGAGCTCGGGGAGTCTCGGAGATTGATAATCCAATTTCAAGACTCCCATTATCTCCGCCCCGCCAACCCGCTCCAGATCCTTTTATATCCTTCCAGTTTCTTCCAGGATCTTCTTCTCTTCTAGTCTTCGTAATTTCACGGACGCTTTTCCTTTCTCTTTTTTTCTTTATTTCACATATATTATATTTATCGAAGAAAAATAAAAATACATTTTGATTTATTTAAGTTTAAAAAATGTTTACACTTTGTTACGTGTAGTTTCGTTCAGAAAAATAAAAAATAAAAAAAAAAAAATATAAAAGGATTAGATATTCTCAGAGTCAAAAATAGGTGTTCACTTGTCGTTAATCGTGAAAATGTCTTAAGAATCATTTTATATTTCATGTCAAAATATCGTAGGGACGCTCAAGAGAATTATTTTTCACTCTGGTGACAACCTACTCAACGTTGTTGGTCTTTACGTGGGCTGTTCGGATACCTTTGAGAAAGACGGTAGTTTCGTTACCCTGGGAACCCCCTTCCTGGGTTGTATTTCCTTCCCAGGAACGAGTTCGCCTTTTCGCCTTGCTTACCAAATCCTAACAGGAAAGTTTTCAGGGATTCTGCGCGCGCGACTTTCTCACGTTTCTGTGTAGGTAGACCCTTTAGGGGTGGGGTGGGCTGAAACGAAACGGGAAGAAGAGGAGAAAGAGGAAGGAGAAGAGGGTGGCTGCCGCCCGCGCGGAAGCTTTTCGAAAAATACGATTATAACGATAATTGTATGTGCGGAGTGCCGCGATATATCTTGTTTATTCGCTCGGGCCCTGCACCCGGAGCAACGAATCGACCTTTCACAGTCTCCACCCGAGGCAACCGGCAAACTTTTTATCTCTCTCTTTCTCTTATTTTTGTCAACAAAATATTTCGTCCAAGCAGAAATAAAAAAGTCATACGATCATCGAGCATGCAACTTTTCTTCTTTCAAATTCTTTTTTTCTTTTTTTAAAGCAACTTTCATCGTCTTTAAACATCTAAAACCATTCCAAAAAGGAGTTTTTTTTACTAATTTTTATTTAAATTCTAATCGTATATTTTCTATGTTGGTATATTCTAATGATTTCAACTATGGTTGAAGATTTGCTACTGGTATTCTATAGATCGCTTATTTAGAAAGTGATGTGCTAACTTTTTATTTTCCCGAAACAACAATAAATGGATTTGCACTATTTTCAAAAGAAACGGTCCATATATTATTTTAGTCAAAAAATCTGTAGAAGATAATTTTTAAATAATAAAATCATTAGATTATTAATTATTTATTAATGAAGTATTATTTTTGACTTCCCCCCTAAACAACTAAGAATGTCTGAAACAGAAATAAATAATAAAATTCGATTTAAATGAGGAAAAATTATTCGAAATGATTCCCGAATTTCTAAAGATTATTGAAACGTTAGCGTGATCGTTGAAAATCGTAGATTAAGCTCGTATAGATGTGGCTCTTCATCCGTTTCGTTTATCGCTCACATAAACGATGGCGTTGCTCTCATAGAAGCGAAACTCCCATAACCGAGCCCATATGTCCAAGATCTGTATCTGGTGCTACTCAATCTACGATAACGATTATGTCTCTGCTACACCTACCGATGGGAATCGCATGATAATCTCTTCGTTTGCAATGAAAACAATTAACGAGCTCCTTTCTGTTTATCGTCGAATGAAATCGCGATCGAGCGAAAGTGGAATCCTCGCTGTATCTATTTTTTTCTTCCCGAATATTAAACTTTCCAACTTGTACGTGTCAGTTATCGATTTTTCTCATTGACATCATAACGAGTATAAATCGAAATTATATTCAAATCAAACATTGTCATTATTTTTTCACGTTGATACGATTATATTGAAAAATATTGATCTTAATGGTGGTATTAGAAAAATTCATATATATACTTGACATACTTTTGTTTTCTGAGACAAAATGTCTCTCGTAGGATAGCGTGTGTGAAAAACTATCTCTTATGTAAGCATCTATATGATATTCGAAGATATAAAAGTTTAAAAATTACGACATATAAGAGACAAATAAAAGAGAAGAATTATATGGAGAAAAAGAAAGAGATAAACTAAGAAAAGAGGGAGAAAAAAAATAGTAAGAGTAGAACGAAAAGGAGGAGTTTACTTGGATGAAAATGGCTGCACATCGAGCAGAAGATAGGAAAGTGTTAATCCTTCTGAGCAACTTCGGCCCTGTAGGGAACTTGCACGCTTACGCCGAGAGGATTTCCATCCAATAAATTTGAAGCTTTGTATAAGCTTTCCACGCTTGAGTTTAAATCCCGGCGTTGGTACTGGGGCTTACGTGCGACTGTGTTGAGTTTAGATCTATATGTCTGCGAAAGAGGAAAACCCTCTCTTTTCCCCTGCTTTTCGTAGCCACACCAGGCCGATCTCGAAAGCTCCGCGAATTATGGAATGCAACGCGAAGCCGTTACATTAAATTTGCCCTCCGTTAACAGTTATGTTGATAGCTACTATAAACAGTGCGACGTACGAATCCTCTGAAATAGTAGCTCTCTGCTGTATAGCTGCAGTCTGATTCTCGATTGTGCGTGCGGGTGTGCGTATGTGTACGTGTGGACGATAAATGAGTGCCACGAAACATAGAGTTTGGTATCACCGAGTACAAAGAAAACATATCTATTGTAATTCAAATAGTATTTCATTGCAAGCAACTATTTAACATACTAATTGCAACAGCCAATCTCGAATAGCTGTTCTTATCGTGTCACCTTATCTTCCTACCTATCCAAATCATTACTCGAGGACGTTTCAAGTATCTACTACGGAGTGAGCGATGCAAATTTCTTGGCAGTCGAGTGAATTAACTCAAAGTGAATACTTTAGTATCTATATTGCCGACTGTAAGAGAAAAAAAGTTGATGCAACGTATTAATTTATACCACAGTCGAGTTTACTCGTATGAATGAGCGTAAACGGATACGTGCTTTGTCGAATATTCTTTTGTTACATCTTGATTAATTCTCAACGATAAGTCTACTTTTTCCAGAATTTCATGAGTTTTATTTGAAAATTAATTATGCAAATGTAACTATCACTGTTATTTCACGTATACAAGTACATGTATATAGATGATAGATATATAACGAAAATATATATACGAAACGAAGGGAAAAAGAAAGAATTTCTTTCTTTTTTTTTTCCTTCAACATTTTAAAACATCGAATAAGTTTACGTTCGATCGTGGGGGTCTTACGATTAAATATTTTACACGTTCCTATGAGAGAAAGGGTTCTATCTCTTTCTCTTTTTCTCTATCTCAATGGTTGCCGATCACGAAGGGTGTGTAAACAAGGGATCGAATACGTACTCAGGAGTATGGATGTGTGAGTGTTGCGAGCTAGTGCCTATGAACGAATTCCCATGCGGTAGTAAGATATTGGTTTTCATCCGCCTCGTTCCAAGCCTCGTAACGTTTGATAAAAATGCGTGTTACGCGTTCCGGACCAGACCAGGCTCGGACCGAAAGGTCGTCTGGGGAACCGTACACGAAGAGATCACGAGAATTTTCCCTCTGCCGCGCGAGTCCCTCCGTCGGGACTCCCTCTGCAGGTATTTGCGCATAAGAGGGTGACGACCAGACCTAATCCTATAAATACCTATACGCGATGATGTTGTCTCCACCGACAGATTTTTAGGGAAGCTGATAAAAATAAAGAGAAAGAGAAAGAGAAAGGGAAAAGAACAGAAAGATTTATGTTCGTGTTAAAATTAAAAAAAAAGGAAAGAATATATAGAATCGGTAAAATAATTAAATAATTTTATACGACAATATATGCTGAGTCCTAATAATAACAATAAAGAGATATAGAGAAAGAAGAAATAGATTTATGTTCACTTTAAAAATAAAAAAAATATAATCGATAAAATAATAAAATTTAATTTGACTATATGACTTGTCGAATAGAAAGAACAATAATACAGGATGTCTCGAAAGAAGACATTATTACTAATCAATGTGATTATAATTCGTATC
Organism: Polistes canadensis; assembly: GCF_001313835.1. Lineage (NCBI taxonomy): Eukaryota > Metazoa > Arthropoda > Insecta > Hymenoptera > Vespidae > Polistes > Polistes canadensis. The sequence continues at coordinate 1,284,985 of NW_014569558.1, read as the reverse complement.
TATATAGATATATAGATTTTGATAAATAATAATTAGATAAGAGAAACGCATTATGGTTGACAGAAAGATATATCAAACGTTTCGTTTCCCGTTCAATTCTCGGATATCGTTCGGCGAGCAATGGCGGCATTCCATATTGGAGAAATTTCATTGGCCGTTGTCGGGGGATTTTAACGATCCTCGTCGATCAGCACTCAAGGCGTTCCTTAATGAGTCGCTTTTATAGGCTCCACTCCTATTCGGTGAAAAAGAAAGAAGCTGAGTCAATTAATTGGCATGGTCGCTACGAGTCGACCAGTCGCGGCGTCTTTTATTCGGATTTACCGATACCCGTATAAAACCGTACGCAATACAAAGTGGTCCAGCGTTAGCCGAAGTATTATAGACGCTTTCACAGAAATTATACGAATTTGCGAATTATCTTCGAGGAAAAAAAAAAGAAAAAAAAAAGGAGGATCTCTTAATCAAGTCAAACGTGTTTCTTAATTGCGCTTTATTAGACCGAGAACCATTCGACGTAACGAATTCGCGAAACGAGCAACGAATCTTTCCTTCGTTTTATTCCTACATTTGCCTTTTGCCGATATTTAGAGAAAGAGAGAAATAGTTTCAAAGATTTATTTTACACATTCGCTCGTATTATAGCCGATAATGGTCAGGTTAAGAATTTAAAATCGAGCATCTTAATTAATTGTTCGACAAGAATTCTATCGTTCATCATAAAATAAATGTGGGTTTAAAAAGATTCAAGGATAATAAGGATCGAATATAATTAATATTATTAAATTCGATGTGTGTGATTGGTAAAATAGAAAAGAATATACGCAAAAGAAGTGAAACCATTGAAACTAAGAAATTATTTGGAGAATAATTATAATCCCCAATCAACCCTTCTACGTTAAGTTTTCTATCACTAATAAGAGAGAAAATAAATAACAATCAACGAGTAGAACAATATGAAATGTAATAATTACTTACCACGCAAACTAGTGAAATTTTCTTGATTTAATCAACGTTGCATTAATTACATGCACGCGAGATTGCAGTTATCTTGAAATAAGACGTTATCACTGTTATTTCGAAAATATAAACTTCGATTGAATACAATTGAAAAAACTGAAATATTTATTTTTGAGATCTTTCTCTTTGTCCATAAAATCAACTTTGGATAGAAGTATAAATGTTAGAAAAGAAATGAGACGTGATCATTGTAGTATCGTCCTGCGTAATTAAGGATGCGGGGGATAAAAATCAAAAACCGTGGCGAACGGTACGAGGGTTTACCTCGTGAAATCGTCGACGTGCATCGACGATTTTGCAATAAGGAGAGCCAGTATAACGATCGTCTACATCATCGGTATGCAAAGCAAAATGGCTTCCGTTTTTTCTCTAACTCTTATGTCCTGTATTATAATAGGGAAACGATCTGTTTCTTTTATCCTTTGGTCAAGAACAAAAATTGAACTTCGTTGTAGGAAAAACTTTACCGATTTTTAAGTTTTTAATCGTTTTCATTTAGAATTCATTTCAATTAGAATTCATATTGCGTTTATTTATTACGGAAAATTGAAAAATTTTGGTATCCTTATCTAAGTAAGAAGAAATTTATAAGACATTTGAACGTTTATTTAAATATAAGAGTAACACCTAGGTGAAATCGCAGAACATTTAGTTACGTTAGAGGCGGAAAATCGGTGCGATAGCGCACACAAGGAGACGGAATCACGTTGGAACGAGGAGTCAGGATGGTCTATCGTTGGTGAGAGGGGTAAAGGAGAGAAAGGAGGTGGGATCACTGGTAACCTCTTCGTCTAAGCCGGCGGATTGGAGTGGAGGCTGGTTGGGGATACGGTCCGATAAACACCGCATTACTCCACTGGAAAAGCGTTCCTCGTTCGCTTGCTCGAACCAATCTATGGCCTACGGACGTGAGCTTGGCCAATTATCGACTGGATCGATCTAAATTAGAACGGGGTCGTAACAAATTTGAATGCAACTTTTGAATCAAGATCGGCTTGTTACCGATTAAGTCGTAATTATCTTTGATATCTGTATAATTATCGAAGGGAGAGGCATAGCATAGATGAGGACTTGAGAAAATATTCAAGGATGCATGGCGTTACACAAAGTACGTTATGGAACAATAATTTTTATAGGAGATACTTATGATCGCCTTCGTGAAAACAGGATTATTAAAAAAAGAAAGGAAAAAATGAAAAAAAAAAAAATAACTTACGTTAATTTTCACACACATTATGTGTCTAAATTGTTTCTTTTTTTTTTTTTTTTTTTTTAATAAATTAAATAAGGGTTAATATTTTCGTCAAATATTTAGACACATTTTGTTTACTTTCATTTGAAAAGTAAGATCTAAATGGATATCGCAAAGCGATTTCGCCGTAAGCCTTTTGTATTTTGTCTCGGATTAACAGGTTGAGTTTTTCGGCTACCACGTTAGAGGAATCTCGTGCGGCTTCACGAATATGCATATTGCGAGGGTGTTGCCCGGGGATAGGTATACGTAGATCCCTCATAAGGGAGATATCGCTTTCGAATCAAATGACCCATTTGGCTTTAGTAGCGCCATTTTAGCCGACATCTATGCGCCTCTGGCTGTCCGACACGAGCTGACGTCGTACACCAAATACAGAAAGTCTCGCCACTGGGCAATTCTCTCTCTCTCTCTCTTTCTCTTTCCCTCTCTCTCCTTAATATAATGCTAGTGACACTACCGAGTTATCCTATCGACTTACAAATATCTCCACTTGTATTAACAGTTCCCTACATCCCATCAAAATATACTTTTTTTTGTAGTTCCTTTTAACAATCGAATATTCGACCTAATTTCGTCACATTCGACAATAACTATTTATTAATTATTTCTTTTTCGTTTTTTTCACAGACAGTTAACTCTTATATTTTATTAATAATTTAAAACACTACACTTTTTTTTCTTCATTAGTTGTATCAAATTAAATGTTTACTTATACCGACGATTTACATTGTTTGCATACTGGTAAATAAATTAAAAAAAGAGCGAAGTAAATAATCCTCCAACAATGTTTCTCAAACATAATTAAGATCTAGCAAAGATAAGCAACATTGAAGCTCTCTGTGTTAGCTAATCCAATAAGTCTAGTCAATGGTCCGTTCTAAACGTAGTTAGTATAGCGAGCTGGTAAGTGCGTTCCAAACATAAAGCATGATTTCTGGTATTTGTACTTTCAACAGACGTTAACGGTACTATACTACAAGTGCACACGCTCGTTCGACAAATTATCAGTGAAATCTTATAATCGATGAAATTCTTTTTCAAACTTTCGTCGATGTCGTTCGTAATATTTATTATTTCCAATATAAACAAATAAGACATTTAAAAATATTTATCATTTCTGTATATCGTTAAATACCACATCGTATTTTCATATCATTACCTATGTTTATTATTATAACGGCCTTGATAGAACTTTAATTAACAGATATTTCATTCTAGTTAATCGAATTTGCCCCATCTAATTTATTATCCTAATTTCTCGATAAAAATTGTAGGAAGACTTTCGGTACACTCGACGATATTAAGAATATTCTAATATCCGAGGATAGTGATTTACTATCGTTGGTGGATATCTTCGCACTCGCATACGGCTCGTATCAGAAGGATGGAAACTCGCTAGCAAGTTCGATTTGGTCGAGTTCAGATTCGAATTTCGTAGGACCACCGGATGCGCGTAACGACGTCTTACCTACTCCATTCGACTACCACCCAACCCTCCTCGCTAACGTTATTTTTCTATCGGCCTTCTTATCTTTCTCTTCTCATTCTTCTCTCTCTCTCTCTCTTTCTCTTTTTCTTTTCGATTTGGAATCTACCCTGAACATCGAACACGTGTTCCACCCCCACTAATCTAACCTCGTTGCCTTACCGCTGTAAGGCGTCTTGGGATGTGGTCCCAGATGCTGTTACACAGCCGTCGGCCGACCTGAGCTTGTTTTCCAAACCAACGATACTCCCCGTCGGCGGAATTTAACATTTCGGACGGCATGGATCAAAATTACGCGAGAAACGTGTCCTTCGTACGCTTAACGACAGAATAATTTGTCTCGATGTTTAATATTTTATCGTATTTTAATTGATTGTGAAATTTATTAGCACAAGCTGACAACTATGATCGTCTATAATTTTTGTATATTAATGATAAATATTTGAATATGATTATGTTGAAACTTTTATTGGAATATTTTTATTCATAGTGACATCTTAAAATGCCACCCATGGCAACTGTTAAAACATGCTGTTTGTATTTCCTAGAAAAATGCTTGTTAAAGAGAGAGTTAGACGCCTATCGGTGGATATTAAAATGCACGATTGTAAATTTTCATTTATTTCATGGCGTAATACCCCCGAGGCTGGCGGTGTGCCAAATTGGAAAACGCAGTTGCAAAGTTTCTCCTGGCCGTAGACTTGGCTCGCCGTCGGTCTTGTTGCCGGTAGAAAGGGGATGGTGAAAAGCACAGAAGAATATGTATTACAGTAAAGTAATCTAATTCTGGTAAACTTTACCATGGTTTCATTGATTCATCGAATAATTTGCGAGAGAGCGTCATCACAATTTGCCCCATGATGGAAGGTGATTAGATGGCCTTAGACCGTCTCAATTTACCGAATTACAAGGGGTCGAAAAGTAAAAGAGTATCTCATCAAATAATTCAGATAGTTTTTTTCCTTCAAACTTTTTTTTAACTATAATTCAAAAATAAGGAAAATTCATCTACGAAAAATTCTAAAAGTGGCATTATGATAAAGATCCCATTATAATGTACTTATAGTAATTGGATTAAATTAAATCAGAACGATTCGTTTTCTTGGAAAAGAATCATCCATATTGATAATTACACTGAACGACTAGATTAAAGAACGTTATAAGAAAGTCGTACAGATTTAGTTTAACGAACGCTAAAACTACGATACATGAGTAAACTATGAAAGAGATAGAAATTCAAAAGAGAATTTTCCGATTTGCGCGTAGCCTTCAGCCTGGCAAAGTTCCAAATTGAAAAATACATTCGCATTGTTTTCTTTGCTCTACTCGTCTTAGGCAAGCGGATCTTCGAAGGATAACTGAGGGTAAAGAAAAGAAGGAGAAAGAGCAAAGGAAAGAAGGGAGCGGAATGATATAATGGATTGTGGAAAATGCGGGTTGAAAGTTAGGGGTTGAAGGGGCTCTCTCTTCGTATAGTAGTAGCGTAGTACTGAGAAAGTAGGCGGGGGTGGATTTATAATGAAAGCTGTGGAGTTGGACTTGGATTTGTGAGGGTACTGTTACCCTCGCAGGCAAGCAGCCAGCCAGCCAGCCAACCAGCCAGCCAGCCAGCAACCGAATCAGCCAGCTACCCAAGCAGCCAACCGAAGAAGCGGCAGCCATCTACCGACGGACATCCACCTTCCTATTCACCTTCTCTGTTGATCTACTAGCTCAACAAGAAATCCAATCGCCACGTGATCTGTATAATGGCTGTGCTAAACCTTCCCTATCCTTTCACCACCACCCTTTCAGGATCCCATGGGTCCAATTGCAAACAACGAACCAATCCACCCATCACGTTTTGCACCTTGAATTTGCCAACTGAGCATCTCGACAATACGTTGAGAAGACCTTACGGATCGTTCGCAAGGCCAAGAGTGCTGCTTCCGAGCGTGGTTATACCTACGACTTAATTAACTGACGATGTAAGGCATTAGAGGTGAGAGGAAACGGAAGTTTAATTAGATTTTATAAGAACTATGGTCATATCGCGTGCATGTAAAGAGTGTAAGAGTTTGGAAAAATGGCGTTGGTAGTACTTCTTCAACTAATTACAACGAATAGATACAAATATTATAGTGAACACAACCATTCTTTCGGACAAATTTTCATTCATCTGAATAATACAAAATACATATATCAAATATGTTAAAAAAATGTTTTCGTCTAATGTAGAAAATTGAACAAAATCTCTCCTTGGTCGATAGAATAAAATTTAGTTTAATTTGTAAGAAAGGCTTCAGTAGAAATCGTGTCCGAAAAAGTATAAAAGTAAGTAGAGAGTAACCTGGACGTGGACCAAAACGAGAATCGCTCGTATGCATTATAACGCTCGCGTTGATGAGAGGAAGGTACATTCGTGAGCGAGACTAGGATATACCCAGGCAGTCCCTCAGTGGCTCGTTAAAGCATTTGCATTTCATTTCGCCTTCCCTCTCTCAGTCCTTTCGTTCTCTCTCTCTCTCTCCCCTTCTCCCTTTCTATTTTATTCGCCCTTCTGCAAGCAGCAAACCCCTCTTTTCCCGTATAAATATTAATGCAACATCCTCCTTTCTCTCTTCCTCTCCCTCTCAACGGTAGTTTTTGTTCCTCCTCTATCTTCGAGAACCGCGTTCTCCTACTTGCAGTACTTTGAATGCTGATGTGCTACGGAACCTCTACGACGTTCCACTCTTCCCTCTTCTCTCATCTTCTCTTTTCTTCCCTTTCTACGTTTCTTAGTCTCCTTTTCCTATTCCTCTCTGGTACTCGTAGGAACACGCGTTCGCGGCCCACGCTCGGTAATGAACTACGATTTATGAATACATTTCCCGACTCGTCTACTCGGCAAGTAAAGGAAAAAGATAAAATAGAAAGAAAAAAAGGTTCAAAGAGGACGCTATTTATCGCGTTTGAAATCAGATACGCGAACAACTTTTAAGACGAATCGTGAAAGGTGGGAACTGTTGCAACTCGAACGTTAGTCAAAGAAAAATTGGTAACGGTTTTATGCAACTATTCACGTATAAGTATAATTATCGAGCGTCCATTTTTTCGTGAACAATAAGTCGTAATTATTTCTTGCGTTGGTTATTACAGAAGTCGACTTAAAATTTTGTAAAAAAAAAAAAATAGAAATAGAACGAACGCGTAAGTTTATATAAAATTTATTACACAGACTATGCTTAAGGAAAGTATCGTTAAGCAACCCTTCGATCGAATTCAATGAAATATATTCATAAATTTGAACGCTCACATCGTACAAAGGGAAGTTGTATTCCAAGGGATGGAGTTCAAATGAGATCGTTCGAAATCGATGTGAGAGAAAGAAAAGAAAGAGAGGAAGTAACGATTTATTCAGGAAGAAAGGCAAGATCGATCGCGGAAGAAGAAAAAGAGAAAGAAAGAAAGAAAGAAAGAAAGAAAGAAAGAAAGAGATAGAGAGAGAGAGAGAGATGGTCGTTTTCGAAAAAGAAAGGGGGCTCTCAAAAGGATCGGAAAATGTAAATTTCCACATTTTACGAATTTCAAAAGACGTGCTAAGGAAGAAAGCGCTCATAAGCACGAAGACGGTAAATATACAGGGAATAGTTCCGTGGGAGCTTGAAATGGTGAGGGTGAAGACGGAGATAGAAGTAGGAAGGAAAATAAGGAAGAGAGAGAGAGAGAGAGAGAGAGAGAGAGAAAAGAAGAAAGAGAAAGAAAGAAGGGTGGTTCTCGGGTATATGCAGGGCGGTAACGCGATAAGATGGGCCTCTGCATTGCCGGCATGATTGCCTCTATGGCACATCGAGGCAATCCCCGCGGCTACGTGCCCGACATACATCCGGTTCCATCTTACTTTTCTTTTCTTTTTTCTTCGAGAGACGGTCTTTCTCCTTCCTTCCTTCCTTTCTTCCTTCGCCGTCGGCGAACGGCGACGGCGCCGTGGATTCGCCCCAAGGAAAAGAGAGAGAATCTTAGATATGCAAGACGATCCTGGCCGCCTCCGTTGCAGCCATTGCATATTTAAATGGCAGTCTGCAAAATTCTACGCGTATATCATTCTTAATTGGACGAGTTAAACGCGTGTCGAGCGGATTAATGTCGGCTACTACGATAAGACACTAATTTTAATCCCATTCGGTATCTCGGAATTCAAAGTTATAATACCACCGTGAAGAAATCGCAAATATTTGTATTTTCTTTCATTTTCATTTCTTTTTTATTTATATATTATGTGATATTCTCGTATTATTATCTTACAACGATCTTACCTCGTGTTCCTTTCTTTTTTAATTTTATGTAACTCTTTTTTTATTTCTTATACGTAGTTCATTCATAATAACGTGCGTTGAATTTGAAATTTTCTTCAAGTTTTCTTTTCCCTTCTTTCTTTCTCTCTCATACGAAAGACACCCACGTTCTTACATTTTATCGAGTATACGGTTAAACGCGGCCAATGGATGCCATCTTAAATTAGCATTAGTCGACGTATCCGTAGTTACGAGCAAAGGATAATTTATTATCGTAGCAGCCATTTCGCGGTAGTTTCGTACACCATACACGTCAGCAAAGCTCGCGGGCGAGTTTGCCTTGATATCGAAGAAAACAACGGAGGGATTCGTTTTCCCTTCGTAATGAAGATCTAGTCCTGTATTTAGGTGGCGAGCAAAGCTTTTCGAGATCGTAATCTTGATATATATGTCTCCCAGCATCGCTCTCTTCGGTTTTCCCCCTTCCTATTCGTATATCAAGCGAAGGAACAGGTAAGGGAAGACTATTACACTCTAAGGTTTCGTTGATCTTAGTAAAAGCTATTTCGTAGGATTCGTTATTTATATGAAGAAAAGAAACTCGACCATAACTAAGTTCATTCGTATCCATTAATGTTTATATAACTCGTATGAAATAAATTTCTAAAATTGTTTAAATTGAAAATTTAAAAAAACAACTATATACCTGACTGATATAGAATAATAAAATGAATGAAGCTTTGAAAATTGATATAAATGACTTACACAGCTGGTCGGTCGTTTGATGGAACGTTCATTTTAAAAGATATAAAACAAAAAAGAAGAAGTAAAATAAGGAGACGTCATCAACACGAGTGGCGTTGAAGTATCGCGTCTCGAATTAAAGGAGATTCAGAATAACCCAGCCCTCCCAAGTTCGGCGGATTTAGAAGGGCGGTATCAGTAAGTCGCGAGGGTGATTTCAGACGAACACCATAGTAAAAGCTGGCGGCACGAGGTGGCTTTAGCTCACCGGCGTTTCATTAGCGGAAGATGCTCCCCTGTGGAGTAGGAGGGTGTTAGAGAGAAAGAGAGAAATTGAGAGAGAGAGAGAGAGAGATAGAAAAGGGAGGGGTAGAAACGTTCAGTTGCTTGCAAGAAGGTAAGAGGTGGAGAACAAGGTAAGCGAAGGCGGGAGATACGGTATTAGAATCCTGTGCATGGTCGGAGACGCATATAGAAGTCAATAATTCACAACCATTATTCTCTTCAAATGATTTCCCTCCTATATTGGATGTTTCGTTTTGCCTTGGAAAAAGAATCCACGAGATTTTTTATTCTGTTGTTGTCTGAAACAAATCGTAAATCATAGAAACGTAATTATAAAGTATCATGTATGGAAATATGCTATTAAAATTCGTTAAGTGTACATATATGGATAGTGAGATATCAAGAAAAAGATATAACATCTTTCTCTAGCTTCTAGATTTTATAGAAATTTTAATTTTATTTCATCGATATCCTATAGGATTACGATGGACAAGACTTCTTTCGATTGTTTAAAAATACTAGGTAAAAAAATATTTTGCAAGATTGGACAATGTGATAAATAACATACCTAGTATTTTGAATTTTCGAAAGCCATATTTCGAGGGCGAGAGTCATAATATCTTGTTCCACCCTCGCACGACAAGCTCGTTTCTCTATCCCGAAACAGTTTTATCCTGGAGTGCTGATCTCGAAGCGACACCACGGCGCCAATGACATTTACATCCTCGCGAAGCGACGAGACAAAAGGGGGAAAGAACGACGGTCGAGATACATCAGCAAAATCGCCACAGAATTCGAGTAGAGAGACAGGGGTAGGAGAGAGGGGATCGGGGAGGAATTGAGCTCGCAGTCGCTTCGCCCGTTTCACAGTAGCATAAACGAGAAGCGAGATTAAACCGAGGGTGACGTATGTTACGCATCTACCTACCCATTTCTGGAATCCGCAGGTTTTTTTTTTACTAACTTCCGGTAGCCGAAAGGGACACCGAAACGATCATGCAAACAAATCCTGAGTTACAATTCGAAAGAAAAAATATAATACAAGGATTAATGATTCAACGTTTAATTATTAATATTAAAAAGACAAATAATATATTCGAGTGATTTTTTTTAAATAAAAAATAGAATTTTCATTATAAAAACAAATTAATGTACTTATATATATATATTTCTTTCTGGTTTTATTTAAATTGTTTCCAAGTTATCTAGTTGTAATAATATATAATAGGGGGAATATACCAAAGGAGAGAATGTTTACTCACGAAAAAGAAACGTGATAGATTAAGACACGAAATAACCTTGAGAGAAGAGAAAGAAAGGGAAAAGAATGAGGGGTGTACGAGGAGGATCCGTGGGATTAACTTGTATCGCATAGAGCCTGCCGGCAAACGTACAAAGGTTGCTCGTAAGTCTTTCGAGATACCTGGCTAACGAAAATTACGATCTTACTAGCACGAGACTCCCATTGCGTGGACGCATTAGCCTACCTGGAATCTCCACCTCTCTTTTTTCTATCTCTTTTCCTCTTTTTCGCCTACGCCCATACGCCTACCCAGATTCACAGCTCGAATCTGGTTGGTCGTTGTGTAGCGCTTTTATTTTCCCTTTTCTTTTATTTTCTCTCCCTTCATCCCTGTACACTAACTCAACCTGCTGCCATCGATATCTCAACAAGAACAATGACGAAGATTCTGGAAACAGCAGGGCGTATTCTCACGACGGCGCGAGACCATCGTTTCAGATAGAAATAGAATGAAAAACAAAGAGAGATGTTAAAGTAATGCCACATAAAAATGATTTATGACCCCATCTAATTTATTTCTTCTTTTCAAATTTTCTTCTTTTATACATTTTATCCTAATACCGAACGAAGTTTATGCGGACGTTGATTTTCGCAAAAAAAAGAAAGAAAGAAAGAAAAACCACGAGAAGAAACGTTCTTCGTGAATCGGACTTTGTCTCGGCTTTTAAAAGAAAATTCCAAGCGAAGCTCCAGTTACGAAGGGGAGGCAAACTGATTGAGACTCTAACGCCTCGGCAATTGTCGTATTTTCGAGTCCTTGAAAACTAGGCGGACACGTACTCGCGTCAGGAAAAAAAGCCTTTCCTTTTTCCGTTCAAGCAAAATTTAACGTCGCCATTATGCAGAACGGGTTGTATTGGCAAAGCCTCAATCCCAATTCCCAGGGATAGCCAGTCGGTTGAATGGCAAAGCCAAACAAACCTTATTTATGTCTCAATTAAAGCCGGGAATGGGATGCACCCTCGATGGAGCGGCTCCAGACTATAAAGCAGTCGAAAGAGAGAGGAGAGGGTGAGTGAGAGGGAAAGAGAGAGAAAGAGCGAAATAGAGAGAAAGAGAGATAGGGAGAGAGAGAGAGAGAGAGAGAGAGGAGGAGGAGGAGGAGAAGGTAGCGAAGGAGAATAAGGAGGGATGGAAATGTAGCGAGGGTGGAAGAGGGAAGAGACATGGGAGGGATCGGGGATGGATACCGAAAAGCGTCGACCGTTGAACGTCGACCTCTGAGTTCTGAACTCCCATACTGTTGGACTGGAGCGAGAGGAGAGGTACGAGGGGAGATCATCGGCTTTGGATGTTCCCGTATATCCGAAACTGAACTAAATACCAAGGGGTGCCGGCCGAGGTACCGAGGAGATAACGAGCGAACTCGTGAAACGGCCATAGATCAGCCGGCTTAATTATCTTCACGCATCGGCGCATACCCCTTCTAATCGGAGGGCCTACCTACACCCACGGTCATCCGGAAGCCTATCCTTTCCACCAATCCACGAACGAGAAGTCTCTTGACCCCTTCCTCAATTATCTCTTGCCTTTATATGCGGTATAATTCTACAAAAGCAAGGATGACTCTCTTATATCTATAGGTATACGTACATATAGTAAATCACAAGAGAATAGAAGGACTTTATGAACGACGAGTCTATTTGTACCGAGGCAGAATTTTTTGCTTTTACGTCTTCTTTTTATTTAATTATAATATTATATTCATCGATATATATTAAAATATTTTCAATTTTTTCATTGGAAATACGATTTCGAGACAAGAGAGAGAGAGAGAGAGAGAGTATGTAATTGATATAAAATAGTAAAAGTATTAATTTAAAGTGAGAAGGGATAGTATAAACATATAGTATAAACTGTTTCGAATCGTATCGAAAGGGTTTCGCGAAAGGTAATTCGTTCAATCGAATGTCGATAGAAAGAAGCCCGTGCGAATCGCATTTCGGGAAATCGCAGAACGCACGTAGAAAATTCAGGTCCGTCGTCGTAAGAGTCGGCAACTAGCCGTGATAGGAGCAACTCGAGCTCACCACCCCCATAGCTAGCTCGTAGACCGTTCCCCGGTGGTTTTATTTGCGAAAGTATCACGCTGAATCTCAAGTTTATTCTCATTCCGGTTGTATGTTTGTACGCAATATAAGATATGTTGATATTCCTGCGGGCTAACCCCTTCTCTTCCTTCTCCGACACATCGTCTCCCCCTGGAACCGGTCCCGACACGGAACCAACCCTCGTTCCTTTTTATCTCCGCAGAGTTTCCACCCCATCAGCCTCACCCTCGTACTTTACTTTAGCCGCTCGCCCGCATCCACCGGTCTCCCCCTCCACCAGCAGAGCTCCCGAACGACCCGAACTCACCCCCACGAGGCGGCACGGCAGTCATGGCGGCAGTTACGGAATCAATAAAAGTGGTGCTCATGCGCCTCAACTGCCGTCGCTACTGCCGTCCACCTTCCTCCTCCCCACCTCATTACTCCCTACTAGTGGCCGCGTGCGCGACCCACCACCTACCTCCCTCCCTCACCCCTTCTCATCCCACCATCCCCACTATATTGCGAATCCACCCGTCCTCTTCCACCCCTTCCGAAACCTCCACCTCTACCTCGAATCGCGCCAACTTCCCCTCGTATCTATCCTTCGCGAAACTACCCCTGAAACTACACACCGACTATACTCTATCGGGTGTCTCAAAAGGGAATACATACTTTCCATGTATCGTCCTCGAGACGCTGGATATTTTTGAACGGAGATAGAAAAAGAGATGAACTGAGGATCGGACTTACTGATTTTCTGCTCTTTCTCTTTTTCTTTCATATTTTTTATTTAGTTTCTTAGATTTACCATTTCGAATGATTCTAGACTAAGAAAAGTTTACGTATTATAATAGAAATATTCGTTTTTGTTAGCTTTATTATTCTATTGGAAATATATGATGAAAAATAATTAAAAATTAAGTATAGTTCGTAGCTTGAAATTGTACATTTTTATCAATTCGTTATTACGTTTATCTAAGCATCAACTATCGTTTCGTAAAAGCACCCAATCGTATCGAACGAGAGCAAACAGAATTTGATGGAGGAGAGACTTATACAGCTATAAATTAAAGGAAACGTGAATTTCCACGAGTAGGTAACGTAGTTTGGGATGGTTCGATCGGCCCTCGGCAGTTTGATTGAAAGCAAGCTTGCGCTAATTTCCACGATATCTGATTAATTAACCAGAGCACTCCTATGTCGGCCAACCAAAGCGATTAATCATTTTGCTCTGTCCTGGTAAACAAGCCCTCCAGCAGCGGTTGCTCGATTTTCCCGTCGTGCAATCGACTTTACACGGTGGGGAGGATGAGAGGGGATGATCGTATAGTGGTAGGGGTGTAATGTTGGGATAATGTTGCACATAAACTGTGGCGAGTGCTAGCTCACGCACTTGTGTGAGTGTATATTTGACACGTACAACAAAACAAGCCTTTCTCTGTCGCATACGCACCTCGTTGCACGCGTAGCGTATATTATATGTCGATCGATCCACCTATTATAGACCAGGGAAAATATTTTTTCATTCTTCGTTATTTGGTTAGTCTTTGGTGGAAGATAAATTTATACGGTTTTACTCATACTCGTCGAGTTAATATAAATATCCTTGTGTATGGTTTAAAAATAATAATTTTTTCGAATAGTGTCAGTTATGTAGTAAAGTCTCACTCGCGTATATAATTTTCGTTAATTCGTCTTTGCTATTAAAACTCTTGTTACGAGAATAATGAATTATTTAACGATAAAAGTAAGTAGAATAAAAATATATATCCAAAGGAATGAAGAACAAGGAGCAGTTTGGGGTTCTTCAAATTTTCTGATTCATATCGTTGCCACATTTAACGACTCGATCGAAGTATAATCATATTCGCGATGGAAACCATTTATCATTATTTATTTAAGATTGACGGTATTTTGCATAATTCTTCTATAAGCCTAACGCTCATTTCGATCGTCAATAGGCAAGGCACGTTGCTTCTGTGAAACATTTTCTTCATCGTGTTTTATTTAATTAAAAGGGTGTTCTCTAATTATGACACACATGTTACATCTTGGAAGAAAAATATATACCCAGGTACCATCGCGACAAGTATAATAAAGTACAAAGGTGCGATCCGTAAAAGAGAGTGCATACGTGCCGACGTATATGAAAGATCTTCTTACGAGACAAGAGTGCGTAAGCAGCTACTCCTACTTGATTATATTCATTTTTCAATTATCCCCTAATTGGGACGTCCAACCTGCATGAGAATAAGCGGCGAGGTCGTATGAACGCTTAAAAATTTACATCGAGCGTAACGTTCACCCTCCAGATATGACTGTTGCATCTTCTTACGGTTTCTTACTTTTAACGCTAAAATATCTCTAAGAAGACGTTCGTCCATAGTTCGTTTGATAGTGAACGATGACGGATTACAAAATATTAACTCTAATTTTTCGGCTTCGATGTTATCACTTAAAACTTGTCTCGACAATACTGGAATTAATAAATAATTTTATTATTACATACCATGTATGTGTGTATCGTTTATATTCAATCAAAAATCACTAACATTTATATTAATCTGATTGTGAGTTATTGCTCGTCAAACAAATTTTTAATTGGAAAAATAAGGTTTGGAAAAAGTATGATTTTCCTTAATGCTTTCACATATTACTATCGATGTTTTTTTATGAAGTAATGGCTAGTAAATTCAAAAAAGTTATTTCTCATAGAAAAAAGATAAAAATGTCGTTAATGAATATGGACTGAACGTAGATGATACGAAATTAACAGTAATACATCTAATCATTAAGAAAATATTTAACGACACGATTTAGAATGATCGTCGAGAAGTAGCTATACCATCGTAATCCTCACGATGCTTTTCTTATCATATTAAAGCGATTTCTCAGTTCCGCCATAGAATGATAAGGAGCAGTATCGGTGCAGATCGTACGAGGGACATGCATTATTTATGAATCACGGGACTAAGTAGGAGTCGAGATTTCAGCCGTGCAAGCCCAAAAGAGCGTTTATCGCACCAGATAGGGTAGGTGCTTTCTCGGCTGGTGGCACGCGGCTACCTACGAAACTTTTCTCTCTTTCTCTCTCTCTCTCTCTTTTCCTTTTTCATTTTCTCTTTTCAGAACACTTCTATTCTATTCTCTTTTTCACTCAGGGCTAAGGAAACCCTTTAGGATATCCTAGACTCTAGGAATATCATATCGCGTATCGTACACTGTGTACGTTGGTATTTCCTACTAACACAGATGTCAATGCATTTCCTTGTGTTGCTGTCTACAAACGTGTCCGTGTAATTCTATAGACGATGGTGTTGTATACTATACTTCGCTAGGAGTTGCATTACCCATTGGTTGCTCCAGCTATGGCCTATTTCGTTCGAGAGTACGAGCCATTTCAAGTGAAAGGGTCGCAACGGACGATCTCTCCCTCTTTTCGCGGTATCGTTCTTTTGCACCTCCTACAAAAGCTCCTAGACCGCTTATAGACGTTTTAAAGTTCCTGCACTCGCTTACGGCTCAGAAAAATCGTTTGAAATGTTATAAAGATGCGATATATGTTTACTAGATATAGCGTTCATACATCAAAATGATTTAGAAAATAAATACTCGTCTCACAATTGTGTCAGAAATTACTTTCAATGATCTTTATTATTAATCTTTCGGTAAAATATTCTTTTATAAAATTGTTAAATTAAAAAGAATATATTATCGAGCTGATGTAATATTGATTGTCTGTATTTTAGGTTTCTATTTCGAGAATAAGAAATTATATATAAATCCTGTATATATCAATCTCTTTTGTAGAACGTTCTATTAACATTTTCGAGATTTGTTTCGCAAAATTTATATACGCGCCTACGTAAATCTGTTTAAAGTACCTTACGTACAGGAACATCAGCGTAAATCTGCAGTAGATTGAGTGTACGTTTTACTGCAATTAAGCAGAAACGGAATGACTGGGACGTGACTTGAATGATAATAAATGCAAGGACCTAGAGACCTGGTGACGCACTGTCGGTTGTAACGTCTATCGTATCTGATAAATGTATTGTACATACACTTATTCAAACTCGGAATTTTATTGTACAGTACATAAAACAGAAATGAAACAAGTTATTTTCATATATTTTCATATAGAAATATGTCTATAATTTCGTCGAAATGTAATAGGAATTTTCAATAATATCACACAAATTGGAATTTCGCAAATTAATATCGATTCGCATAAAACAAAGGGAGTTTCGTCTGTTAGCTATTTCATTAATTTAACACTTTAATACTTTAATGGTGTTTATAAAACGCGATAACCGCTTGACATACCCACGTTATCGTCTCGCAAAAATAATTGCATTTATTTCATCGGCCATTCTCTATCGATGCACGTACATATCATCAACTTACATATATGTAAAGCGTAAAACGAAACTTTTGGGAGATGTCGTTTTTTCGTCAAAATAATATAATTTGTTGAAAATCGATGGGAACATTTACGTTATATATGTGTATGTACGTACAATATATCAACGTGAAATAAGACGTAAACATTTCAGTGATCGTTCTCGATAAGGAATAAAAATTGTTATGAACTTTAGGACTGTATTAACGAAGATACCATTTATACCCTTAAGATGTAAAAATGAAGAGGAACAGATTAACTACGTCCTTGTTATTTTTTTTTTGTATCCTCTTGTATCTCTATCTCTTTCTCTCTCCTTTTTTTCTCCGTGTTTTGCTTTTACCCTCTTATTTTTTTTTTCTTCTCCCTCAATGTCTTTCTTTCTCTCTTTCTTTCTTCCAACGTAGTTTCGACGACATAAAGAACACCAACGGCGAGACATTATCGAGAAGAAGTCCGTGTATATATACACCTGGAACACTCATATTCTCTTTTTCAAGGTACTTGTGTATACGTGTACTCCTGCAGAGAAAAGGCGATAGTATGGGTGTGCTAATGTTCGCCGTTACTCACGATTCTCATTTGCAAGATTGCCTATACATCTCGTGGCATCCTACCACGACCGTCTTTCCGCAGAAACTCATGTGCGTGCTGCTACATCTAACGGGTGTGTTCCAACTTCTTTACTAAAAGGATATTACATTCGGATGATATTACGCGAACGTGAATTTCGTTTAACGCAAATGGCATTAAAGGAATTCGCGAAATACTCTAAATTAGAACGAAGAACTTCAAAGAAGTTTCTAAAAAGAATTCTTTCTTTTCTTTGAGTGATATCTCTGTTCATTTTTACAAAGATTATTCTTAACGTAACATTTTATAAGAAGAATATTTCTTTTCAAGTCAGAGCAGGAATTTTTTATATTTTTTAAGTGTCAGCTATGCGTATTGTGTTCAATGACAAAAAGAAACAAAACGTTAAGTTTACTACAGAAAAGTCAAGACTTTGAAAACATAGGAAACAGTGTATTACAATCGAGCTAAGTATAGACAATGTAGTTGTTCACGCCCTTAGAGCGCTTTTTTATAGAAGCTAAAAAAATACGACGTTCAATCTAAGGGCAGAACCAATCAGTGACCTTGGGTATAGAGATACTTCCCTTCTACCTTTCTGAGAGTCTTCGATGAGTGCACTATAGCGGTCATAAAAGTCATCGTTGTAAAAGTCAACGACAGTCGCTCAGATTCTCGTAAAAAAGTCGAATCTCTGCGTTCGGACAAAACGACGAAAGATGGTAGTAGGAAAGAAAAAAAAAAACAGAAGAAAAAGAAAAAACTTCAGGGGGTAATCAAGAAATGCCGTTACATGGGTGGGTTTTCTTTTGTTAGTTTTTTTAACCTTCCTAAATAAGAAAAAAAAAATAAAAAGAAAAAAATACCCGATTCTGTGACCCTTTCTCTTCGTTTCATTCAGTTTTTTTATTTCCTTATTTTTTGCCTTTCTTGACCTTAAAATAGCCAATATCTTCAAGTTGATTTACGATGACGTTAAGAAACCCCTTGACCTTACTATTCATAACTACTTTGGTTGCCTGCCAGAATCTTTCGTGATTCATCGGTGGTTCATCGAATGCATACGAACGAGCCATGCGATTAAGGGTTTACATGCGATGGTTCACGCTGTGAATTTTCACGGTTACGATGTCTGTACGATTTTACAGATCAAAGATTCACTCAAAAGATATAAAAGTATATAATAATATTTTTTTTCCAAAAATATCAAATAATCAGCTCGGGCAGAATAATTTTACATTTCGAAAGAATCCGCGATCACACAAATATAACAAAAATTGCTATAAGTATCGATTTTCCAAATCCTTGAAAACACATAAAAAAAAAAACATTTAAAAAACATCGTTTTTATGATAATATCGTTTAAAGTTTACCGGATATATTTGTTTATTAAAACACTTAAATTATATTCTCTGATTTTATTTCTTTATTAAAATGTTTAATCGCGACGGATAAAGAAAGGAATAAGGAAGTTTCATATAACTGGTTAAATAATGTATGTTCGGTCAAAGTACAAAAACATAAATCATCGATAGTTAATTGAAAATTATTTTTCTACAAATTTTCTAATTTTTTCTTCTCTCCGATTTCATAATAAAATACGAATAAAAACTACTAATGTTGATAGATTTAAATATGGATTTAAGATTAGTCGAATATTTTTCGATGAGACTTATATCATTTTTTTTCCCTGTCTAGTTGATCAAAAAAGAAATAAAAATAAAGTTATGATGTCAAAGGTAGCAACTCACCAATGGCGGCCTATCATAATTATTCCTCCATATTGCGACGGTGGTCCATGCAAAGCCATAGCCTTAGATCACAAGTAACAAGACTTGGCACCCATAGACGCTGTAGTTGGTAATGGCGAACATGCTTCTGGAATAACGTATTGTTACGTAGGTGTTACAAGATCCCACGCTGAGGTAGAGCAAACGTTATTGGTCTAGTTACTCGGCCGCACCTTTAACAATCGCAGTCTTGGAAAACACGTGGGATTGGCATATGTCGTACAATTCGTTTATTTCTCTATACAGACACTATTCTAATATTTAAGATTTTCATTTATCTTTTTAGATAGAAGATGCGTTTATATGTACAGGGTATCTAAAAAGTCTCGAATAAGTCAAATATTTGTAAAAGCATGCATTCAACAAATGATTGGTTTTTCTTAAATATTCTTAATTTTTTTCTTTGAATTAGAATATAAATATTTTAATTTAAACAAAAACAAACACTTTCTAAATAAAGTCTTAAGAACCCTAAAGTTTAATATATGTGAAACGATTATTCTACTCATCTCGAATATTGATCAGTTATTGATTTTGCCGAGTTTGTTAGTACACGTACGATCATTTTGTTGTCAATTAAGCAAAAACGTTAATGTTCCAAGTACGAGAAGGAAATTTTCAAAGAATTCAGTCGTTATAGCGAGCTTACAGCGACGTTTATGGCGAGAACGTTTCTGAAATAACGTCACGGCTTGTGAAGGTGACGATAGTTGGTGCACGTTGTTCTCTCTCTCTCTCTCTCTCTCTTTCACTCTTTCTCTTTGCCTACCGTTAACGAATAATTATAGTCGTAGAGGCTGTAAGTTACTTTAGTCGAGCGGTTGCGTGCACTAAAAAACCCTCTCAGATCCCTCCCAGGACAGTGAGGTACACAAAATGAAGTGTATAGAAAGTCAAGCATACTCGCATCTCATGTGTAATCGTACCTACGCGTTCGGACGTTAATAATAGGAGTCATGGTGATACGCGAGGGATGACAGGGGGGATTGTAATGCGGAAACAATGTTTGGCAAAGTGCCGTAGAAGTCACCCTCGGTGTTGCACCGGCCAACGATAAGAAAGAAAAATTATGTGTCTCGACGATTCGAGATTTCTACTTAAAAAAAACTTTTAATTACGAGTCTACGTGTACATTATTTATTAACGAATTCTTCATCCAAATTATTGTTATGACATTTGCTAATGATCGTAACTCGTATCATATAATAATAATATTTAATAATATTAATAATTTAAATAGATGTGTTGGTATATTTGTATCTAAGAAGTTCTAAAATGTACACTTTCTCTCTCTCTTGTACGTATCTTCGTGTCCATTGTAAATCTAATTGTAAGATAAAAAGACAATGTGCGAATGAGATATGGTAAACTAAAGCTTTAAGTTAAGACAAGAGAAAGGATATTTCAAGAAGGGTTTTAAAACATTTCGAATACATGTACATATAATAAGATCTGATGGTAAGAAGTATAAGAGAAGTTACTCGACTGCGAACAAGTCTCGTATCGATGCGCAATACGTTGTTAAGACATAATCGGATATTAAAGTCCACCGTGGAGCTACCATAACGTTGCAATTAATTCATAATTGGCTCATTTTCCAAGAGGCCACCGCACAATCTTAATTCAATCTATCGCCATTTGTGGCGCCTCGTTACGAGCTCCCATCTTTAAATAGGCCCTTCATCCTCTTTCGCGAGAGCAAAAGCTCACTCACGGCAAGACGCATCCTGCGGTAGAGTCCTCTTCTTTCATTTTATTACCCTTATGCGTTTCAATACTTATTTTTGAATCGTGCTTCTTAGTATGACGATCGTAAATATATCGTTAATAAGATATTCAATAAAGTATTGAAAACTGTTTAACGAGAATATGCACATACGTTCATTACTAACATCGACACCAGTTAACACATGTTTCGAAGAAAAGTTGTAGTCATTTTATAGCTTTCTCCGTATTATATTTGACATAAGTAACTGTTAAACGTAATAAGTTTCACGTTGATTAATTTCTTTTTACAGAATCGATCCATTCGAAAAAGATTAATCATTTAAAATATAGCATCGTTTTTATAATCAAGATATATATGTATGTTAATAATAATTATTATTTTACTGGATCAGGTGTCTATACTTAGATCAGGATAGATTGAAAATAAATTATTGGATTTTATGATAGGAAGACAAACACGTTAGTCGATACGAATTCATTCTACTCACTCAGCGATCTCGACTAAGTTTCATCGATATTACGTTTCTTCGACTACTATCGTTTAGCAGCTTCAGGTTGTGCGGTATGCCGCTAGATGTCGGTAGGATTACCACGTGTAGTATATCTAAGGTATTCTAACGTGCATATACCTGAAATCGACAAAATCCCAAGTTTCTTGTAACATCTTGAAAGACCCATTCAATTTTTTTTATTAGAAACGTTTCCTTATTTCGAAAACGAACGGATCGTATAAAATAGATCCTTTACAAGCCAACGTAACAAAAGGAAATAAAAAGATTGAATTTTTGTTTTTTACGATAAATAACACAAGTATAGTGAAATACGAGAATAAAAATTGTAATAGACGGATAAGAATAAAAAAAAAACGCTTGCCCATCGACGAAACGTCAAGAGCATCGGTTAACGAGAAGGCATTGCATTAATCTCAAGGTCGAAACGTAAGCCACAAACATCGGAGATCATTACTCGCAGTCCATTAGGAGCAGAAGGTCTTTACTGCCCTCGCGATAGGAATTCCAAGGGTCGCCCAATAGTTCGGCCAACTCGAGCTTAATCCTACCAATGGTTTTCGCGCACGATTCAAAAAACGAGGAAATAAAGAAAGTAAGTAAGAAAGAAAGAAAGAAAGAATCTTAGAAAGAGTAAGAGAAAAAAAAAAGAATAAAGGGGGAAGGAAAGAAAGGATAAAGGAATAAAAAAAAAGAAGGAAAGGAAAAAAAGAAAAGATCGAGAAAAAAGAAAGAGAACAAGAGAAATGGGTTCCTTTTCTTCCATTCGTTCTCTCTATAGCCATGCAGCTTCATCCCTTCCTCGATTCCTTTTTCCTAAGGTATTCTAGTTCGTTTCCTCTTTTGTACTCCTTCCTTCGAACTCGGTGGCTCTGGTACGACGACAACACAAAACTCGGGGAGTGGTTGTCCTCCCACGGTCTCCACGATTCGAGTTTTCGTTCGGCTAGAAAGAGAGAGAGAGAGAGAGAGAGAGAAAGATAGAAAGATAGATATAGAGCAAACGATAGAAAGAGAAAGAGAAAGAGACGACAGTGGCGAGCGCCCATTGCCCGTCACTATCCCCAGTTTCCGCGCCATTTCTCCGTAACGTGCGCCATTTCCTCCCTTCTCTTGCTTTCCTTTTGCTCTCTTCTATACCAAACCCTTCCTACTCTTTCTCTCTCTCTCTCTATTTCTCTCTTTCTTTATTTATCTATTTATTTCTCTCTCACTCTTGCACTCTTTCCACCAACACGCACGAGCCTCTTTTTCTCTCTCTCTCTCTCTCTCTCTCTTTTCCACCCTTTACGTGTACTCCCTCACTGTTTGTTCTCTATTTGGGTCGTTTGGCCCGCGCAAATACCACCTTCCACCCCCTCTTCCTGCCTCGTTCCCACCCAACCCTTTTCCGTGCGACAAACGTATAATCTCGAAAAACGACTATCTTTTCGGAATGTTCCGTGTCACACTTTGTGTTACCTTTTCACTGTCTTTGTCGATACATATAATTTTATATATGATAGATTTATTCGTAAACTGTTGATTATATATAAGTTATTTTATATTTGATTTCTTTTTTATGTATTTAGTTTTTCTTTTGACTTGTTAAAGATAATTTGATACCATGTTTGTAACAAATTATTCACCTGTTTCACTGTATATCTATACGTAATAATTGTTTTAAAAAAGTTTACTTAAGAAAGGGCTCGTATGATTGTGGAGATTAAAAAAGCGTGTTGAAAGTATGTAATGTATGGTAATATCCGGTGACTTATGTACGATGGTGTACGATTATATTCTCGCGAAGTATATAAAAAAAAAAAAAAACAAAAAAAAGAAGAACGTAGAAATGAAGTCGATGTTGTTACCTCTGCCATCGATTTCCTTTCGTTCATAAACCTTTTATTAAAAATCCTTCTCATAATTTCCGTTTTTGCCGTGGCCAGTCAGTTCATCGCTTTTATAACGCTCGACGATCTGGGTTTTATCCAAAAAGATGAAAGGGTTGGAGCGATTCAAAGTGCCAAGAAGATTTTCTATCTCTTTCTTGCTCGTTCAATTCTTAGGAGAGGACCGCAATGCGGGTACGCGTAAATGGCTTCTGCTTGCTCCCTTTTTTTTCTCTCGTAATCGTCGTTCACAACGCTCGCACCTTCTCCTTTTCACGATTTTAATCAACGAGTAGATCGACTCGTGGCGCCCGTGTATCGCGTTCGAAACTATAATTTCGCGGTAAACGCACCACCACGAACCGGCTGTGCCGCGCAATCCGCTTTAAATAGGTTTGCACGTATGGCCGTCGACCCTTTTGAGTTTCTAAAACCTTCGACGATCTTGAACTCTTACGATATTCTCTCTCTCTCTCTCTCTCTCTCTCTCTCTCTCTCTATCTCCTTTTTTTTCCTTTTCTCATTGGACAAAAATTGTATGCTTACCGCAAAAACGAGAGTCGTATTAGACAGGTACATTTTTACGACTTTGGAAATCATCCGGAAAGAACTTGGGACGATTTTTATGGGATAAGGTCTTCCTACTGATTCTTTTTTTCTTTTTATTCTTCTTTTTTTAGTATAGGTTCGTCGAATAGTTTTACGTGATCCCTCTGATACACTTTATACACATTTAATATATTAGAAACAATATTTATTTAGCGAATAAATAACACGTAAAACAGAAAGTCAATAACAGAAGTTTTAGCAAAAGGAAGTTCCCTAAGAATATTTGGATCTTCCTTCCGGTATTTCAGTAGACGTCGTTAATTCAACGATAATCCAAGCGAACAAAGATACCACTCGTAGTCCCGAAAAGTGATCGAGAAAGATAGAAAGAAAAAGGGGAAAGAGAAAAGCCATTTTTCTGAACGGAAACCGGACGCCCCCAGGATCTCAACGTTTCTATCGACAAGCACAAGAACGGGTGCCACGTCAGCGCGTGGTTTGTCCACCCTTCTCTGGTTTTCCGTCAGTCTACGAGACTTTCGATATTTATTTTTATTACGACCACCCTGTCAACGTTTCCATTTCCTTCGACCTCGCTCGGATATCTTCGAGACTCTTCTTACAAACGCGTCTACCTATTTTTTGTCTTTTCACCCCTTTTTTTCTTTTTTTTTTCTTTACCATCAAGAAAGTGAAATCGACGATCGAAATTTCTGTTATTCCGTCCAAACATACATCGAACGAATGAAAGGAAAGTCTATCGTTTAAATTTAACGACCGATCGATATCATGTGCATATGACGTTATCATTTTCTACCAACCGATTTGGAGATAGGAGCTTGTAATTTTCTTTAACAATTCAATAATTATTCCGATATTTTTTCCTTCTTTCTCCTAATTAGATAATGAACTTTAACTCGATTATTGAAATCCAATATCGGTGTTATTTGCCTCTCGTTTTAATCTGATTTTGTAGGAATAAGAAGAGGGCGAAAGGTAAGATAAAGAATAGAAGATAATGTTATGATAGTTAATAAGAATGATCACGATTTTTCTTTAACATATATAAATATCATAGAAATAGACGACGATTAGATATTATTAAACGAATGAACGGAAATCGATAACAACGATGACGCCGTCGCTACGGGAAGAAGAATAATCGTTGAGAGCAAAAGGCCAAACTATTCAGGGTCATTTTTTATTGAGAAGACTTGACAAAAAAGGAACCGTGAAATCAAAACTTTTTTAACGTTTTTTATTTTTAGTGTCAAGGTCCAAGAGCTAGAAAAAAGAAAACTTGAATAAAACGTAACTTATTTTATCCCGTATGACTTTATTAACGTTTATCGCATGATTGAAAACTTATCAAGAGACTTGGATTATGGAAAGGAAAGCAATTTAAGCGACGAGATCTAAGTTGGCGCAGATGTTCCGTAGAATCTCATTGCGCGATTGTGTCCCAAGAGTACAACGAGTGCGGTTTACGAAATACTGCAGGATCGTAAGGAGAATTAGGCGTCTGAAGTTGCACGGCACGTAGCTACGTAACGACGTCTCGAAAGGTTCGTGATTTTACGAAAGCGCTCAAACGATCGGGGAAGACTACAGAAAAGAAATCTAATCTTACGACGCGAGACTACACATATTCACATCCTTCTACGATTGTTTATATTTTTATATAACAATATGATTGTTTATGTTTATCATGATAAATCGTAATAATTTCTAATCGAATCTAATAAAAAGAAAATTTATAGATGTTTAATATTATTATCATGAAATGATACTATAACATATTTTCTAGTCAATTTATACGGTATTGGTTCTTTTAGTATTATTGTCTATACTTTTTATATAAATCAAGTGATTTTGCCAGTCAGCAAATTCGTTTCTAGAAGTACGATGTTGAAAGCTTGTATAACGGAGACACGAGAAGGATCCGACGGATGCAGACATGGCTGTACCATTCCTACGCATTTACTCGCTCCAAAGCATAGATTTTATCTCTTCCCTTTGTACGATTTGATAAAATATGGATTTGATCATCGAAAGTGCTGTGTTTCGGTATCGTACCATCTCTATATCTTGTTATTACAACCACTCAACGAAAAGACTCCCTTAAAAAGATTCCTTTCCTTTTTATGTGTGATAAAGTGATTAATTTTTTTTAATAATTTTTTTTAAGTACACCATAATATAGTTACAGTACAGAGATTATTTGATCAGAATGAAACTTGCGTGCGTAATCTCATTTTCATGTATTTATCAAACTCTCAAATATGTTTCTATTTTTTACTTCGATGAAACGTATATTTGTTAAATATAATTTTTCTCGAATATTTCTAATCGGATCTAAACGCGATATACGTCATAAGAATATGTAGCAAATTAAAATTTGTAATATTTTTTATATCGACGAGACGTATCTTTGTTTAATATAATTCTTCTCGAATATTTCTTGTCAGATATAAACGATATAAACGATACACGCCAAGGGAATATTTATTTTACGGAATGCATTTTCTCGAATTTTATTTGGGAAAACGAGCTTTGGGAATCTTTTGTGCGGAAACGTGGTAGGTTTTTCATGGTTCACCCGCTAGAGGCGTAGGATGCAGACTAGACATGTATATAGATATGTGCGGTATCTCTACTGCACGGCCAATGGGGTTTGAATGGCCGTGATAAAATGATATGGCTTCCGAATGTTGACTAAACTGCACCCATTGCAGGTGGAAAACCAACTGGAAAATAATAATACTCTTTGATGGATGAGCAACGATATCAGCGACATTGTCTGTTCTTTTGAAAATGAAGTTCAAAATGCATTTCTATTTCAAACTTCGGTCTCTCTTTCTCTCTTTGTCTCTCCCGAAAAAAAACGCATAATCATTTTCTTTTCCAAAAGTAATATTTTATTCAAATGAAAATAAACACAAACATTCATACTTCGAGAAAGTATATTTCATAAATTTATTTGATGTGTAAGATAACGAAACTGTCCTGACAGGTAATCTTCCTTTCGACTCGATTTATTTCTTCAATATATCTCCGACAATAGTGATACTCGTCTACTATTTGTGACTTTAATAGCCTATTAAGAAACGTATCGCTCGTACAAGACGATTTCGAAAGTGTAATATAGGTAAAAGGGGCGATTACTTTGATTTAATCGTAATCACATTCCCATTTCTGAAGCTTATTTCAATGATGCGAGATTGTGAAAAAAATACAGTGAATCATCGAGCCGATGAAATGAGCTTATTTTCTTTAAAATACTCAGCTACGTGGGAAGGAGAAATAGATATATCTAATACATTGAAGAAGAAAGACACTAGAAAAGGGAATAAAGAATACTGAGAAGGAATGAAAAAAAAGAAGAAGAAAAATAATAAAATAGACTGTCAACGATCGAGTTAGAGCAAGAATGGTAAGAACATATATAAGGCTACGGTTTGAAAGCACGTTCTCGTTATTACGCGCTGAGTAGGTAATTTGCGGATGCACGATCGATGTATAAATTCGCTTTGCTCGATCGTGAATTAATCAAAGACCTGGATCTCGGTAGGTGAAAGAATTATCGACTAACGAGCGCTTTTATCCGCACACCGCGAGAGATAAAGCGAAGAGTATGCAAGAAAGAAAGAGAGAGAGAGAGAGAGAAAGATAGATATATAAATGATAGAAGAAAATACACGAAAGATTATTATGTTTTAACGTTCAAATTTATCCTATCTCGAAGTACTGAGATTGGATCGAACTACCCTGCAGTCAGGTTGTAATCGAACGTTACTTTTAGCGACAGGCTGTGCTTTAACGAGTTTTCTTTAGGAATATTCTCCTAACGATATTATCCTGCCAATCTAAAGTCGACGCAATTGAATTCGACTACTTGGAAAGAAAGAGAGAGAGAGTTCTTCTCATCCGATCTTACTAATTCAACGCTAAGCAATATTACACGCTTTATTGCCAATTAAGTAAAGTTTGATTAAGAGATGATTATATCATGCGAGCTACGTATAAGCGTAGTAGGATCTTCCATGATTCTTTATTTCGTTATATCATAAAATGCTAACGTGATCGTAGATATTTTAATTCTATAATCTGAAACTTCCGATAAGAATATCGTAATAGAATAATCAAATATTTCCGAGATAAGGAAAGCAATCGAATATGAATTAACGTTTATTAAATTCCTATGAATATCCTTACAAAACATACTACTTTCTTTGTCCGTTCACGAGTGGAGAAACATCTACCACATACTCAACCGTTTCTCGTAATTCAAATCGTTGTTAGAATGTTAACGTCACGATTCAATTTCGTGGTAAGCGTTATCATAGGAATAAATTCTATTACGTGTAAAGAAAATAAAATAGAGATAGTGATGATGAGAAAGGGAATAAGGGGTAGAGAAGAAGGAAAAGATTCGCGACGGGTGTCCGTTTTTGGGCATGGCGTTGTTCGCGGTTTGCGTGGGGCGAGTGCGCGCAATCAGGGCGGAGCGGAATCCTCGTAAATACGCAGATGACGACAGATAATCCAGATCTATGGTGGTTCCAGATGAATCACTGGAGGATTAAGTTTGTGTCTTCTGGCTTCTGATGTCCGTTCCATAGAGCCTTTCCTTGGGGAGAAAAGAAAGAGGTGAATCGGGAGGACGAGGAAAAGGATGAGAAGAAGGAAGAAGAGGAGACGAGGGTGGGAGGGGAAACGGGGAGAAGGAGACGAATAACGCAAGGAAAAACACGAGAAGAAGGAGATAGAAAGTTTGCTGTGTAAAGTTAACTCCAAGAGTCGTGGGTACAAGACGAAGTGGTTTCCCCCCCAGGAAGAGATGTATGTCAGTACGGTGAACCCTGCAGGATACAACAACGCGGGGCAGGACACGGAGAGAGGGAGAGAAAGGGATGGTGGGGGAAGATAGATGTCCTCGACCCTCTCCCTTTTCCCGCGATCCTCCTAGCCTCGTACCGAACCGGCCAAAGTCGAGAAGTGGCGGCCATAATGCTTTGGATGCACCACCATTCCTGAATCTTTCAAACTCTATATCTTTCTCTCTCTTTCTCTTTTACTTTTAGCATCCTTCTTTCTTTCTCTCTTTCTTTTTTTTCTTTCTTTTTTTTTATCTCCTTTTTCCACTCTCGTGGTTCCCAATTTAAGTCTTAATAAGGAAGTACTCGACGCGCTATTCTTGATCCTACGTCTCGTTATACTCGTAGATCAAAATAACGATGTAGTCGAGCTGCCGAAAAATTATTGGAGAATGATTAATTTAATTTTATTGCATATCTCGTAGATATTTCTATTATAAAACTGGCCGGGGTAAGGATGAATGACCAATTGCCAGGGATTTATGCAAAACAGACCACGTTATATAGTTATTTAATATTTTTATCATGATGTAAGACCTATCTATATTATGTTTTTAAATTAATGTGTTTCATATACCATAATTTAGATACACTCGCAATTTACATTTGTTTAATGCAAATTTTTATAGTAAGTAATAAACGAAGAGAAATCAACATCACAAAGGATTGTCGAAAAGCTTTTAAAGTTTTCAAAGTTCATTCGGTTTAGTAATGAAGTGTCGATAATCTAGATAACGTTAAATTACACTTACGTTAAAGAGCGGAAGTTTCGGGTAGTACCTAATAGTTCTCAAAATCGGCACGCGTTCATTTCCGGTCGTCGAGGTAACGGAAATATGCTCGTAAATTTGTCCGGAGGTTTAATTTTATGACCCATAAGAGAATCCATTATCCGAAGTGGTGGCGTTTGCGCCGCTAACACATCCAGCCCATTGTACGAGGTAGCTGCTCCTGGTATTGTGATGTCGGTTTATTACCTCATAAAACAGAAATAAAGAAAGAGTAAGAGTAAGAGAGAGAGAGAGAGAGAGAAAGAGAGAGAGGAAAAGAGTTAAGTCTCGCGGCATTAGAAAATATCTCGAAGCGTGCCACGATTCGCACTCCGCCGTTCGTGTATCGAGATTGCGATGTAAAAGTTTCTTCACGTTACCTACTCGAGTTCCAGACCCCTTTGCTCGAAGCTCTTTCACTAGGGCCTTTTTTTTGAACGCCTTGGAACAAACGGACCCTCGTGATCGGAATGCGTTCGAACCTTCCAACAGAAGGTAACATTTATGTGAACCATACACAAAAATATTCGTAAATTTTTTTCTTTACTCTTTAATAAGAGAAATAAAATTTGATTTCTATCAGAATATTTTGTACAATTTTTAACATAGACACAAAAATATTGTTTTTAAGTAAGAAATTCGATAATTGTTTTTACATATACACTTCCATTCGAATTAATGGACATAGTATCGTATTGCGAAGTGTAAGTTAGAACACGTAGAGGTACCTAACAAAATATCGTTCAGCAAGGACGATTTAATCGCACGAGGTAAGACATGTTGCTATACCAACACGAAAATACATGTAATCTCGAGCTTTAACTCAGGAGACACAAAGAGTATAGGTTTCAAAGAGTTTCAAGACGAAGTGAATTGGACTTCTTACTCCTCTCTTCTTGAGCGCATGTTTGCGAAAGGGTACTTAACGTCGCTTTATCTTTCTCTCTCTATCTCTCTCCCCCCCCTCTCTCTCTCTCTCTCACACTTCTTCTAAAGTATCTTAAAGAAAAAATACAATGTGAAAAAATGAAAAAGGACAAAAAATATAGAAATTTATTGAACTATCCTGGCTGAACTTGTCTTCGAAAAGGTAAAAGAAAAAATAAGGACTCTTCAAAAATAAGAAGAAAGAAGAAGAAGAAGGAAGAAAAGCGTTAATAACGGAAGGAGAAGGCGGGTGGGTACGAACGTAGCGTATCTAGGAATTGTCAGGGCCACGGAGAATTATCTCGCTCGCAAATCCAAGCCTTGAGGAGACTCTCCTCTTTCGATCTATCTTTTTCTCCCTCTCTCCCTCTCTCCCTCTCTTCCTCTCTCCCTCTCTTCCTCTCTCTCTTTCTATCTTTCGTCCGTGGTAATGGCGCTCACAGTTCTCCGATTACATAGAGGAATAAGAGGACAGCGTACGTACGTGTACGACGAGGACCGCGTGAAGGATAAATGGGGAGTGGATAACGAAGGTACAAGAGTACGAGAACGAAGTAAGTGCCCCCAACCCCTGTGTAACGTAGCGCTTTAGGATGGGAGTGAGTGCCTTGAGCGATGTCCTGTCGGCCGAGTGGCTCGCACGTAGGCCGCCTCGGGAACGAGAAAAGAAAGAGAGAGAGAGAGAAAGAGTGTGCATGTGTTGTATACATTTGTATGTGTATATGTAAGTGAATACAGTATATACATCGATAGTCTACCTCTCTCTCACTCTCTCTCTCTCTCTGCTATGCAAATCAGGCAAGGCGCGGATACGTATTCATGGGATCTTATCCTCGTGCACGTGTACAGGGTGAATGATTTCCTTCGCGAGCTACCCCATCCAAGGAGAAAGAGAGAAGAAAATAGAAGAGAAGAAATTCAAATTTCCCTCGCGAATCTTCCTCGCGGAAAGGAGAAGAAGAAGAAGAAGAAGAAGAAGAAGAAGCGTACATGGCGAACGATTTACGTGAGTTTCGAATGACCCGACGTTATTTTGACCCAAGGATACGTTTATTATATAAGAGAAATAAAAAGAGTATGTAGAAGAAGGAGAAGATACGTTAATCACGTGAGACCGAAGAACTGCAAGCCCTCGAGCGAGGAATACAGAAGAAAATCGGATGAACTCGGTCGAACGCGTCCCTTTTTTTTTAATACTACATGACCAAAAAACTTAACTATCTCATTTACGTATAATTGCAATAACGACGTTACTCGTACGTGTACGGAATTATCTCTTTATCGTGATCCTTTCTCATTTGAATAAGTGCCCTGACATGATCAACGTTAAACCAACCGATGAAAGCTCTCTTTCTCTTTCTCTTTTTTTTCTCTTATGCGAGAAAGCAAAGTTTACGGGAGGATGTGCGCTAAAGGATAACTATAGTACTCGTTAAAAAAGAAAATTTATTCCGTTCGATATTGCTCGACTATACTGAATTTTGTATGGTATTCTCGCGTAGTGATTGAAAAGATTTTCGTAGCGATTGATAAATCCTTGCTTCCGTTCTCAATTCGCCTTGAACGTAAGAACATACACAAGGATAAGAAAGAAGAACCTTTCTTTTTATGGAATTTACGGTCGAATCGATGTTGTCCGTCTACCGTGCCGTTACCGTATGCGTGACGTTAAAGTCCCAGGAATAAAAGCTACAAACTAAACTCGTCTGGCGCGAGCAGAACGGAATAAAGTCGAGTAAGCTACTTAATCGTACGATTCGATCGCCTACCAGATTCCAACAAAGTTATTGTACACGAAACGTCATAAAAAGGGCTCGAAGTAGGACATGCTACTAAAGAATTACTTCTTTTTCTCTAACAATAAAAAATGATCTAATATAACTTTTATCAACAAATGAAATTTATTTGTCAATAATCCAAAATTTATATATCATTTTTAAATTAATTCATATGAATAAATTTATTTGTTTAAATTAAATTCAAATAACTATTTATCAAGATCAGCATCTACTCTTGAACAATCTTACGAAAAATATATGTCTCATTTTCATTGTTTATTTAATTTCTTCGATCGCTCGACAATACATTGTATTTTTTTTTTTTGTTCTTTTACTATCTTACTTATAGTTAGTTCACTTCTATCGTTCTCGTCGAACGTTTCAGAACTATACACTAACAATTACAAACGATGGTGATTCTTGGACAAGGCACAGGACCGTCGTAGTACACGGCACGGATACACGGTACAGGTACACGCGTGATACGGTGACAAAGTGTAAAAAAGCATGGCGACTATGGCGTGGCATGGCGTGGCATGGCGTGGCACGGCTAAGTGCGAGATACATCACGACCACCTTTCCTCTTTTCTCAGCTTCTCTCTCTCTCTCTCTCTCTATCTCTTTCTTTTTCTTTCTATATATCTCCTTTTCTTTCTGTGTTTTTTTTTCTTTCTTACACGCAGACACGATCTCGAAGGCTTTCTCTTTCTCTCGAAGAAGTCCAGCAAATTCTCCTTGCTGGTACGCGACTCTCGCGTCTTGGATAACGCCAACAACATCGCCGTAGATAAAGGAGCATCGGATCGTAAAGCACTCTCGTTAAGAATATGATCCGGGCTTACCTTCGGTCCAGCTCAACGACGACGAAGACGGCGAAGACGACCACGAAAAAGACGAGGACAACGAGAATACCAGCATTACACCAACCAATGTGTACGTGCACACGCATAACTCCATCAAAGGGTATACACCAAATCGTCTAACAAGAGGGAGAGTAAAAGAGATAGAAAGTTATGATCGCTACTGCGTCCCTCTTATGTTAGATATTATACTATACTCGCGTATCAACCATCTCGAATACACTACACCTTTCTACATTTCCATGGTGTTGGTATAATGAACCACTGCGAACATTCTCTCTTTTTTTTTTTTCCTTACCCCTTTCTTTTTTCATTAATTCTTCTTCAATACTATTGTTTATTTTTTTATACTCTTTTCTAAGTTTCATATTTTTACTCTATTTTCAATTTTACAAATATTTACTTGCGAATATTTATTAATTTATATACAACTTTTTTATTTTCTAAAGCTATTAATTGTAGCTTAATGCTTAATTATTTCGGGTAAAACTTGGTGTTCTCGTTATTTAAATGAATTATACAATTTAATACTGACAGATATATAAAATAGGATTAAACTGAAAAGTTAGACATTTCTAATATTTACATCCTCTAATATTTTTGTCACTTTTAATCTTACGAGCAATTACTTTATAATTAGAAACATAAGATAAAATAATAACAAACGTTACATCCTTTAAATAAATGATGTAACAAGTATTGGAAAAAAAAGAATTCATTGACGCAATGCATCGATATTGTTAAAATGTCTCATAATCGTTAATTAGTAATGATTTATTCGATCGAAATCGTTTGAGAATTTGCACAGGTAATTTACGAATTGACGAGCGTAAATTTATCGAAATCACATCTTGAAGGCCATAGGTATTATCTTGAATCGGAGAGTTCATTCGTTAAGTGCTCCATCAGGCTATAAGCAAACGAAGATGAATACGAGGATCGGTAGGTAACGGGAGAAATATGATCGTTATCGGTTGATGATGGAGGTTCGATGATTTATCGTTTTGCTTGAGGCGTTCGCGCTTCGAAGGTCGTCGTCCATAATCGCAACGTGAAAGAAACTCACCTTACCTCGCTACCTCGTTATACGTGTTTGTATAATACTCACGTTTATTTTTTTCTCTTTTGCAGTTTCTAACATCGTAAAGACAAATCAGTAAACTATTTTACTTCTCGCAAAGAAATTCTACGATGAAAAGTCGTAAATATATTATTTTTACATTTATCTATTCTTACAGTGCGACAATTCGAAGAAAAAAATATTGAACGAAACGTTAGGTGGGGCGGGGAGAAGTTTGAAAAAGGGATCATAGCGTACGCGCATGGCGCACCGAGAAATAAGTACAAAAGTTAGATGTCCTCGTTAATTCGCTTTCTCGTTATACGAGCCGTTTATTTCGCACGAATACGCGACAGTTCGGTGCAATCAAAATGGAGAACCGGCGAGTAAACGAGTAGTGACAAAGGAATATAATAAAGCAAGAGCTAGTATCTCATCCTTCGTGCTCATTGGCGCATAACATCCACCATAACCCCACGAGTCACGAGATTTATAATCTCGTGGAGCAAATGCGTGCAGGAATGTCCGAGCTTCGTGAACGCTGACGGAGGGAGGAGACGAACACAGGGACACATTGAGAGAAAAAGAGAGAAAGAGGGAGTATATATATATATATATAGAAAGAGAGAGAGAGAGGGAGGGAGAGGAGAGAGAAAGCTCTCAACCCGCGCATAGCCATAGCATTTGAATTATTCATTCCAAAGCCGTTGCGCGTTTGTTGCTGGTACTGTATCAGACCTTTGGGTCATGCTAATCTAAGACGCTACATTGTTTCGCGTATTGTACATGCAATTAGATTCCACGGATAGTAGAGAAAAACCTGATAAGAACTTCCATTGTAATTCCTCTCTCGCAACCCTTAAAGATCTATAGCTTTATGTATATCTTAGCCAAATTCGTAGAGACTTTTCTTTTCGTCTAATATTTATCTCTTATGATTAAAATAGTTGCATAAAAGATCCTACGTACGTAGAAATATTGTTGAAGAAAGAAAATGTTAATTTCAGTACTAAAATAATATTTCAACTGGATAATATATGATGATAAAATGGAAGAGAGAGAGAGAAAGAAAGAAAGAGCTTTCAAACCAGTAACCAGAAACCGCGTTTTCTCTTTGCGAACGATCGAGGACGTCTGAAAGAATAGCCTACTCGTTTTCGGGTTGCCATCGATGTGATTAATGCATTTAGGCAACACGAGCCAACGCGCAACAAGAAGTACTACGAGAAGTACAGAGTTGGATTGCCTGCACGTGCACACGCCGCTGATTTTCTCCCTTTTATCTTCCTTGGAATCTCTATTGCGCTTCCACGAACGCGCACGTCTATAGGGTGTCTCGAATCTAACTGCATGCGTCTATCTCAAGATATAAATACGTTTAATAGGTGTAATAATAGTTACGTTCTTGACTATGGGTATTTGATAGAAGCGATGAAAAGGTTGATGAAAAATTAACGATAAAAAAAGTCGTTTCTAAAAGAAAATATGAATATTTTTACATATAACAGTCAACGAACGATAAAATGAAGATTTAAATATGAAAGATACGATCGGCACTTTCCTAAATCAACGCCTATCATAATATGATTTGAAAAATATTTCTCGTTAAATGTCTCCCACAATGTTGCGTATTAGTTGCTTATTATATTGTATGACGAATAAATAAAAAATAAAATTAAAATTATTATTATAAATTGGCTACACACGATTTCGTGGTCAGGAAGAAATACTTTAGAAGATTTGTCGTTTAACGAAACATACGTGAAATCACTTTCGCCCGTGACGATAAAAATTGAGATAGAGTGGTAATAAAATATCATAAAAAAGAAATGAATTTTTTATTCGTGCGGGCACATTCTTTTACAGAAACGGGTATAGACGAGTGCAGCACAGACACGTGTAAGGAAGAACTTTGTGTTTCGGGAAGAATCGAAGAAATACTATACCTTATAGGTCAGAAGACCATAGAGTTAAGCAAAGTGGTTGTCGAGTGACATTTGTACGAGGATTATATGGGCTGCTAGTAGGTTAATAAAATGCATAATTTGATGATCGGTATGATGACGGTAAAAGGAACGAAATGTTAATGAGCCAACTAAGTTGGTGCCTACCTCCGACTACTGTGAACCATTCCTTACATACACATACTTACACTAACCGTATACATGAATATCTATATACTTACAAATACATATTATCATATTCAACGACTTCGTAATTAGCAGTTAACGCAATTCGGTAGCGGTAAAGTTACATCTCGGTATGATTATAACGATTCGAATGAAATTTCTGATTGTGTCATCTCAATTAAAGAGCTTTTAACAGACATTTTTGAACGTGATCGAATTGTTCTCAATGTTCGAAAAGAAAAAATGATTATTCGTCATATTAGATAAGAGGATAAAAATGGAAAAGTATTTATACGATCTCTCCGTGGAACGATATAAAGTATGCTTACGCTAATTCGATCCATAAATGCAGATTAAAGTGAAACGTTATGTAGGTAGGAAATATGCGATATAGGCGTGTCGAAAAATATATTTATAATTCATAATCCTTCTATTATAATAAAATAGAGATTAGGAAAGAAAATATTTGATATAGTTTAAATATCTATTTTGTTGTTTAAACGAATCATTCTGATATTTTAAAAGAACATTACGTAATATAAAGAATATCAAAAAGACCACCCATGAAATATTGTATCATGTGACTTGTTTGATGTTAGAAATTAAAGGAAAAAAAAAAAGAGAAATAGGAAAAAGTTAGCTTAGGTAATTTCATTGGTATGCCTAGACGAATCATAGTACGTGTAGAATCGTTTCGGTGTTTATATGAATTTACACTCGGCCACCCATTCGGCCGATGTCTATTTAAGAATGTCAAACGATCGTGGTATACTAGTCTTAGCCAAGTAGGTCGATAACTGCAACATTTGCAGGCAGCTTGTGTCCTTCGCATAGCACTTTTCACACGAATCAAAGGGGAATGATGGTCTAGAACGGCGTCACGTTTGACACGGTTCACACCATAAAAATAACCATCGAGGTGCATCAAAGAATAAGTTAAGACAAGAAACAAATCTAAGTTTTTATTTCTCAACTCGCGATTGTACCGTTCGATCTTTCATTTCTTTATTCTTTCTTTTTTGTTTGTTTCTTTTTTGTTCTCCTTGCAATAAAACTAAGAACGTTATTACGAATATTAAGATAATTAAATTATATACGAACGTTTTGGAAAAAATAAAATCTATTAAAAGCGTTAATTTTACTCCCCCAGTATTTGAAACAAATGGTCAATTCGTGTTTTAAGAACGGTATATATAATAATAATAATAAAAAAGTAAAAAGAATAAAAATGCAAGAAAAAAAAGAAAATATAGATTTAATAGAGATAAAACGGTCCTGCGAGCTTAAGTTTAGGAACTGCTTTATAGTAGCGTTCCTGGCGAGCTCAAGATGGCGAACTGGTCCAACGAGTCTTCGCTCATTTTTCCTTTATTTTAAAACCTTTACTTAGCTCGCCTGTATCCCGATTCACTGAAAGCCAGAGAGAAGAATTTTTCGGTTTCATTGGAAACGTTCCATAGACGACGACAGAACCGCATTATCTCAGAGATAAAATTATCCGATCTATCAAGTTTTGCGTGAGTTGAGGTAAAAATAAAAAAATATTCAAGAAAAAAAAAATATTCCAGAGAAAGAAAAATTTCTGTTAAATAAACACGCTGCTCTATCGATCAGGAAAAAAAAGGAAAGAATAGATATAGAAAGAAAATTAAAGTAAGAATGAACTCGAACATGTGCGGAGAGTGCGGAAGAGTCGGTCTAGGCAAAGCGTATCCAATATTTACCGTGCATTAAATTTAGATGGACTCGGTACAAAGTGGTCGGAGGCTGCAAGAAGAGCCCTCAGCGTAATTTTATGCTCTTAGCGAATTCTAGCTTCCATGCATTTTCCAAAACGCCGACACGTTTACGAGGGTGAGCATCCAGCGGCTAAAGCGCGCGTGCTAACTGTGTGTCTATAAATAAACGGTGAAATGCGGCAAACGCGGTGCTTTAATTGGAAGATCCGAGAGAGAGAGAGAGAGAGAGCACGCAATGTTCGTTACGATAGGTTTCGTTCAGGAATGCAATTAAAACGGTGATCTCATCGAACGAAAAAAGATACCACAGTATCTATTATACGTATGTGTATTCAGCGATTTCGAAGAAAGTCGATCGCAAAGCAATCGATAAACTTTCGATACTGCTGGGAAAGTGGTCCTTTAATTAAAAATTTATTATCTCCAATTGCCGGACCGTTCGTTCGTTCCTGGACCTCTCCATTCATTCGGATACGTACAGTAAGACTTTATACAGACAGATTAATACAAATGTAAGAAAGACGATCGATACATTTATAGACTTTTTAAAAATTCCCCTCTATACAATAGAATCAACATAATCCGAAGCATAGTAGACCCTTCCGCATTCGATCATAATCCGAACCTCCGAATCAACGTTCCGTGAAAACGAGTCGGAGTCACTTCTCTTGTTACATAGACCATTAAAAAACAGCTCCGCCATAGTTCTGTAGTATTCATAAAAGAAAAAGAAGGAAATAGAAGGAGATTAGGTCAGGCTAGTTTTGTCGAAAGAAAAACGCGCGTACTCGCGAAAAGTGACGAGAGAAAAATGAGGGTTTGACTCGTTCCGATCGACTAGGTACGAGGGCCGACAAATGGTTCGTAGGAATCATGGAGCAAGAAACGAGAGGGATGAGTTGGAGGAACGAAACCAGGAGATAGGGATAGATATATAGAAAGAGAGAGAGAGAGAGAAAACGATGGTCCTAAATCAGGAAGAGGAAGAGGAGGAAAGAGGGTGGTCGGTCGTCATTCGACTACCCCGATCGTCACCCCATTACACGAGCAACGTTCATGATGCCAGACTACCGTGTGTACCGACCCTAGATTCGGAAGCGCGTGTGTGTTTCGTTCGCGCGTCAGTATTTACACGAAATACGTTGACCGAGTAGGAGGGTGAGTTCTGATGGTTGAGCTCGTGCACGTTGGGGAGTTTCTGGTGGATGGAAAGAGGGAGTTCGGTTCACGATTCTCTACATATGTGTGCAACTCTGTATGGGAAAAGGAAAGACCGGAAAGAGGAGAAAAGAGGAAGCCAGCGGTGCAGGCATCCAGGGGTTTAATACAAGTTTTAGCCATTACACGAAACTATCAACTGCATCGAAAAATTTTTGTCCTATATCGATGATCGTACTCATCAATTTTTTTCATTCCTTGTTTATTTTCCGAATAAAAAGATAAAATTCTAAGAAAATAATTGATAGCTATATTCTCCTTAGACTTTTGATAATCCTATCACGATATCGTAGAAAACGTAAGAAAGTTTAAAGAGTGATTCAAAATGACTTTAAATAGGACTTCGTTGAACTCTTTTCAATGAGAGTACTCGTTCGAACTCTCGGAGCAAGATACTTTCGAGGAGAAAACGCGTTTGCTGATAGTACAGTGAGTCTCCTGACACCACTGCACGCTCGCAGGTAGCATAAATACGAGGAACACGAGCTGGAGAGAGAGAGAGAGAGGAAAGTGAGTAAAGGGAAGGTAAAGAGATAGGGAGAGATAGCGATAGAGAGAGAGAGAGAGAGAGATAGAAGATCGTAGGGGAAACACGGCAGCTCCCTGCGGCCGTCGTCAATCAGAATTCCGCGAATTAGCGTTAACGGGCCGTTATTGCCGCGTCCATTTGGCTAGTGTACAGTTTGGGTCGTGGATATGAGCCCATAGATTCCCCATATTCTACGCCGTATGGGCGATGGTGGTGCACGCATAGCCCACCGGAATCCGATTAGTTACTGCCGCGCGAGCGTTATGGACCACCGCGCCGCCTCTCCGTGTTCGAACGAAGCTCCACCCTGGTCACGGCACGAACACTATACCTACGCGAATGGCCGCGGTTTCTCTTCTCTCTCTCTCTCTCTCTCTCTTCCTGCTATATACCTACCCACCACTGCATCCATCGATACCTATTTACCCGTTCGTGCACGACCGAAGTTACCTATTTTCGCGAATAAATGTCCGAATGCTAGCACGGTGCAAACCGATAAGAGGGACACGAACGTTTTGCCTCGAGGAAAATGATTATTCTTCCGACGGAATCACTTCAAAAACTTTACACCACCCTTTTTTCAACTTCATTAACAATAAATCATGTTCTATCTTTTATATGAATTTTCTCTATTTTTTCATTACACACGATATATTTTACAAATGATTGTTTTAATGTTTAATAGATACCCTCCTCTACTCGAAGTTATGATTGTTTTGTTGAAAATAGAATAAGCTTATGTGTGATATAATACAAACTAATGTAACGTAAGCCATTATAATGATTGACATATTCTTATACAAACGCTTTATCTGAGGTCAAAGTTCAAAAATTCTTACTCCCGCTATGATATCGTTATCCTTTATATCATACCGAAGTATATTCATGTGATACTCGTAAGGAAGAAAGAGAAGACGAATGTTTCACCTTACCGGCGGAAATGTTATACGCTTAGATACGCTTATCTTTTAAGATTTGCATGAAAGTCTTGAAAGAAACGTTTGATATATGTTAAGAGTTTTGTAGATCGTCAAGAACGTAGTCATGCAAATTACACGTCGGTGAAATAGTTGCAAAAGGATACTGAGAAAAGGAAATAGGGGGAAAGAAAAATCGTGGATATAAGTTAGAAAGAAAAGTGAGAAAAGTAAGGGAAGATCATGCGTAATACATGGGAACGGTAAGAACAATAAGCGCGATCTTGAAGGGTCTTTGCGTTTAAAGTTTTACGCGAATGCCGACAACGACGACGACGACGACGACGACGACGAAGACGATTGTTAGGACCCTCGAGGATGATTCCCGTCACGTTTCCATGCTCGTATGATCCGCCTCGTTTATCTGTCTTTCGCGAGACGTCTTAATCCTCCGTAAGGACTTCATAAAAGTTTATTACGGCGTACAATATAAACAGGTATGAGTACAAACCATCGCGTCGGAAAAACGAAGCGAAACTTATGCGATTTTACTCCTCTCTCTTTCTCCCTCACCCTCCCATTTGATTCGTGTCTTTTATTTTGTATGTTGGTATGCGTAAAAGGTAATTCATACAAAAATTATCAATCGTATCTACTCGAATAAAGTTAATCTTTTACAAATGTAAGCCGTTTTTAGAACGATAAGAAATTTATAATATAAACATGTATTTTTGTAAACCCATGCCCTAGATCTATTTTTTAAGATTCTAACTTAATTATATGGAAGTAAATAATTTAATATACCTTTTTTTAAATATCAGTTCCAGCACTATAAGTTAATGTTACGAGAAAATTGTACACACGAAAAACAAATCTTCGGAAGAAGCTAAAAAAACACAACCGTTCGGAAACGTTCCAAGAGTAAGACTAAAAAAGCGTAGACGTTTAAAACTACGAAAATCTTCGTT
The DNA here is from genome assembly GCF_001313835.1 of Polistes canadensis. Lineage (NCBI taxonomy): Eukaryota > Metazoa > Arthropoda > Insecta > Hymenoptera > Vespidae > Polistes > Polistes canadensis. Next base: position 1,243,409 of record NW_014569558.1, on the reverse strand, counting down.
TTTCTCAGACTTGACTTTTTTACCTGGAGAAAGGTAACAAGAGAAAATAAAAGAAAGGAAATAAAAAACAAAATTAGTTTCCTTAGTGTGACTTCCTAGCCTCTGTCACGCGAAATTCAGATATACCTACGTAGAGATAGAATCCCTTCAAGGACTCATAAGGGTCCATTCAAAGTTTCTCAGTATTTTTGTTCTCCTGCACACTCCCCTTCTCTTATCCTCTATCTCTCTCCTTCCTTCTTTCTCTCTTCCTTTTTTATTCGATACAAAAAAGAAGAAAAAAAAAATACGATGCCTTAAAAAAGTGACTGTAAACCCCGCAGTTACGAAATTGGAAAGAATTTCAAGGCTGGTCGTAAAAAACTCGAGGGAAGAATAGCCGGCCTTTAGCTTCCTGCAACAGTGCGGGTGTTTCTCTGCACGGTGGCCAGTAAGGTGCCCGTTGAATAGTTCCTGCTTCGAAGTCTCACAAGGGTTGTTAAAAAACAGGCTCTTCGGCTAAAAAAGCATTTAACAGAGTGACCGAGAGGGTGTTCATGGCGGGAGTTGCCGTAAAAGGGTCATAGTCACGGTCGCACCATGGGTATCGAGGAATAAAAAACACTCGGAAGGTCGACGAAGAGGACAACGAATGAAAAGCCGGACAAGCAAGATCTGAGAGAGTCACGATCGTTTTAACCTCGCGGTCCCTTCGGATTCATGTTCTCGCACTCATCCTACCATCTCTCCTGAAATTACGCGCTTTTTTGTCATCAAGGTCGTTCGGACCCTTGTGCGAGAAACGTTAAGCCAACGTTCCTCGACCGTCGTTCGTCTTCTCGGATTTTCCAAATCCTAAATACATATTTTATATACATTCTCACTCCTCAATAATATTACGAGTTAAAATTCTGCATATCTACCCTTAACTAAATCCTACTTTGATACGTTCCGGGAGCTTAACAACCAGTTTAATTTTCAATTCCAAATTTGCGAGTATAATTTATAGTATTTTTGTTTTTTATCGAGTCTTTAAATCAGTCGAAAAAATATTAATACGAGTAATATTTCTTTAGTTCATTATTATTAAATCTACAAAGAAATTAAGTAATTCGATGAAAAAAATCTTAAGGTATTATACGTGTCGAGTAAAACAAATCGATAAGACAGAGATATTTTAGGGTACGTTGGAATTCAATTTTATGACTGAGATACGAAGGGTCGTGGCGAGGTAATGAACCCTTTTGGATGTAAATTAAATATCGTTATGGTAACATTTATTGGATAGCAAAAAATAATAATCCATTTGATTGAAATTATTATTCAAATAAATAAATCGTACAGTATTATAGGATTATAGTTAGCTCGTAAAAAAAAGGACAATAAATTCTAATAACCTTGTCCTACTAAAAAACACTTTTGAAGATTTTTTTTCAAAGAAACAAGGCGACAATAGGAAGGAAACAAAAAACGCAGATCAAATCGGAAGGAAACACTTCGGGCCGTCGGATACGAGCGACGTAAAGGGCCGAGAACCGTCGGTTCTAAGCTTCGAAGTCGTAAAAAACTCCATGAATGCTTCCGAACCCCCGCTTTTTTTTTCTTCAGTCCCTCTCCTTAAAGTTACGCATTTTTTTTCACCCTCAAGGACAGCATCGATTGCTAGGCCAATAGGCTTAACCAGGCAGAAGTTAGTTCGTCTCTGACCTACGCGTTCGTAACATCGTTTGATCGAGATTCTTCGTGTTACTCGTCGGATAATTAAAATAAGTTTGAAAGATCAAGAGAAGCAATAAAATCAAGTGCTGATTATGATTGAATCGAAATATCGCGTTAAAGTGGAATGTTCCTTGAAGTGAACGAATAAGAAGATAAGCAGTAATCATAAGGAATGGATTATAAATTCCACTGATTCGTTAGTCTGAATGAAAAGCTCGTAATAATGTACGCAATTTTCCGTGCCTTGTGCGATCAATGACGGTAATATACAGAAACAGAGGTAATCGAGGTTTAAATAACAATAACATATGGGCTTGATTCGAAGTGCACCACTGGTAGATACTATTTTGACTGAGTCTCTCGAAAGCATAATAACTGGAGCACTCGGGAATCCGTATATATTTCGTTTACGATCGGCTTTACGACATAGCGAAACGAGTTAACTAGATAAATTAGTTGTGCCCACTCGGAGCTGAAATAATAGCTTTAAGTGGTCAGTGGCTTTGGAATAGGTAGTACCTTTATACATTTACTGTACATATACATACTTGCAATCATTTAACGATACCTTAGAGAAATGATGTAGCTAGCTAGTATCTAAGAAGTCTAACGAGTTATCAATTGATAGAGTATCAACGAAGACACATTGTCGACCGAGATTTGAAGAAAAATGGAGGAATAGTTGTTCCAAAATGGCGTCGGCTCGGGTCCCAATGGAGATTTCTTCTTCCGCCCGCGTACGACCGCTCGACTAGGTATTTATAGTCCTTCTCGCTTTTGTCATGTCTACCGGTGTAAGATAAATAAATAGCCGACTCGAGAGAAACGTACGAGTCTCCGGAGTAATCTTAAAGCACACGACCGGCCGTTAGTTTCGCTCGTCGCTCGTTTCTAGCCGCATGAACGCAACTCCAAGCGTATAGCGACAACGACCTCTAACCGAAGTCGACAAAAATATTCCCTTTTAACAAACGCCTAATGCCATCGGCATCATCGTTTCGAAAAGAGAAAAAAAAAACAAAAACAAGAACAACAAAAAATAGATATATCCTCGGGTTTACGCTCTCAGCGAGATACTATTTTTGCTGATCGAAAAAACAAGCCGTGCTTTCGAGAAACGAGATGCGTCCTCACCCGTCCTCTCCTTCTTCTTCTTCTTCATCTTCTCGAGCTACGACATTCATCGAAAACGTCGTTCTTCGCGCCAAGATTTTGCGAAATTGTGACGCGAGACGACGCGTCGTTCTTCGTTGCTCCGTGCGTGGAAATTGTCGCGAATTTTTATACTTTCGACGTCGTAAATATTCCAAAGCAATGGGGGAACGTAGTAAGTGCCGAGCCGCGTAACGTAACACGGACGGTAGATTTGGATCGTTGAATTTACGAGTTCTCTGATATCGTCCCTCATATTTCGATGGATATTATTATCTTCAATGACTTACATTGCCTTCCAATGAGCGAGGATTAACGAGCTCTCTTCTGAATATTACGTCGCACGGCTAATATGGTGCGTTGTAATTATTTCCATTCATTTATTTGCATCTCATTTCGAAATTAATCTTCATCGAGAAAAACAAAAATTTCCAATCAAATTTATAAAAAATGCAAATCCCCAACGCTATTATTTTAGCATAATTCGTTATTCGCATATAAATAGAATAAAAGAAACGTATAAACCAAGAGACGAATATTCGAGAAGACCGAATTGAACTTTGAATGTTCAGATTGAAAGTTTGTTAGATACGATACGTGGTTGTCTACGGCTCGTCGAGCAGAGGACAAACCGACTCAAAGATAAGGCCTAATCATCCTCGATATTGCTAGCTCGCGTTGATCGTCGACTTCCGTGAAGCGGAACGTCCTACGCATAAAAAAAAATCCTCAACCGTCGTTTAGCGTTCTTCATCGAGACAGTCTCTCTATTTCTATAGATAGCTTGTGAAACGACAAACGAGAAGAAAAGAACACGTCGACGTATCTCGCATAGGCTCAAACGATACAATACGTCTTTCTTTCTCCCTATTTCTTGTAAAGTATGACATTAATAGTGCGTTGAAGTTTCGTGTTTCGTTTTTCGAAAGAATCAAATAGATTTTCAAGTTTCAAAACCATTTCCGATAGATTCCGTTTAACAGATAATATAAAGGGAAACATGTTAAAATAAGTACATACTAATTTTTCGTCATCGATCATCATACTGATGTATAGAATATGATCGATTGTTCAAAACTAGGGTGAATTTTGTCAAGATTAGGAGCAGCGAAATGATCAGGGAACAAAGTGTATGAGGATAAAATAAAAAAGAGAGGTGAAAATAAGAAAGAGAAGAAGATAGAAGAAGTACAGGAGGAGTCGTGGCGTTCGGGTAGGTCAGGAACTCGTTGCCATATCAATATACCTAAGTGAAATGATACGAGTCGGCCGTAAAGCTCGACAGTAATGACGCATTAGGGGGTTGCCGGGCCGATTTAGCCGGCTATCAAACAAAAGGCAACTTTTACCGGATCCGACCGAGGCGGTCGGTGTCGGTGTCGGTGGCGATGGCGGACGAGCGAGTTGGCTGGCTGGCTGGCTGACTGGCGCGCGCGCGTTCATTCTCTCTTTCTCTTTCTCTTTCTCATTCTCTTTCTTTCTTGCGAGCTCGAGCCCTCTTAAGAGGTTCGGCTGGCGCACTCGCGCCGAGAAAGTGCCGGGCCACTTATACCTGACGTTTTATGCGTTTTATAGGCGCGACGTGAGTTTCGTGTGCCAAACAGCGCATAAAAGTGCAATCAGATTGGTCGTTCTCGTCGTTACTGCGTTACGGATTATTCATGAGGACTCCGCCCGCTAAAACCGAGTCTTTTTTGCGCGCGCTCCAGCTCGCTCCTTGACGCGAATCCCAGTCACCGCGAGAACTTCCATTAACAACGGGATTATTATACCTTTATGCCATCTTAAATATAATCGCTTATCGCGCGGCACTTTGTACCGATTACCTATAACGTTGCCCGTCCAATACCTACCGTGAGTGGACTTACCACCGCTACCTTATTTATATTAACTTCTAACAGAAACTATATCAAACTAATTTTCTTTCTTCATTTCTAATAAAATAGAATCGAATAGAACTAAGAAAGCTTGAAACCTTTGAGAATAAAAATCGATAAAATGTAATCGAGTAGAAGGAAAGAGAGATGGAGGGAGAGAGAGAAAGAGAGAGATCGGACGGAATGCACAAGCCTCGGGAGACTTTGAAATTTTGTGCGATCGAAAATGCGATCGTCCCATACGATCGAAATTGGAAAATTAGTTTCGCGTCAAAAGGAGCGAGTAATGATAGTCTACTTCAAAATTCGCGGTTTCATCTCGAACGAGTCCGATGTAGGTATATAAGCGAGTCTTCTCTTCCGAAAAATTAAGACAGATAATGACTATAATTCGATCGTTCTTAAAAATTGAAGTAAAAGCTCCAATTTTCATACAACATTGCTCTTTTAACGCTCTCAGCGCGAAAATTGCGAGGCAAAAACCATTCTTACTTTGATCGAGGCCTCGTCCCTGGTAGTAAGGTACCTAGTCTTTTAACAAAGGCCCGAGTTGCGATACTTATCGATTTTAATTCACTCTATCGGCAAAGTACAAAAACGCAAAATTTTGATCGTTATCGTCTTCGAGCATCGATGTGTCAAGATACGATCCGGGACCGGTTTTTACTAAATACGCTCCACGAAATTCGATTGTAAGAGGAAGAAAGAGACGATCGAACGTGGACGTTCGATAGATCTCGATAAAATGAAACCGCTAGAAGAAATATCACTCGACTTCACGATGTATGTTATGTATATACTACCTACCTACCTACCTACCTACCTACCTACCTACCCACCAACTCTACCGAACCCTACCATATCCTATCCTACCAACGATCATTTTCATTCGCGTATCGTACCTACCATAAACTTACTCGTATTCATTAGGAAACGTGCCTTTAATCGTCTTCTTGATTATCGTTAGTCGTTGCAAAATTTACCTTCATAGGTAATACGTCATGGATGATTTAAGAATTTCCTTGACAGCGCAGTTGATTGATTCCTTCAAAAATAACACGAAATTTTGGTTTTAAATCACGCCATAAATCTTCGTTTCGAGCATGTGTTCCTGCAAATGGAAAAACTCGAAAATATTAAGCAATATTCTTTTTGGAAAATGATTATTATTTCAAGGAACGATTTCGAACTGTCAGTTTGGACGATAAAACAGCCGACATACATTTGACGACAATTTTGCAATATCGTTTATTAATTACTCGAAATGCAACTCGAATTAGTCAGCCTCGTAAACGATACATCACGTATTCAATTTACAATCGCGCTACTTGGGACAGAATAAATTAATGTCCGCTCAATAATGTCTCTCTCGCATAACAAATGTCGCATTATCGTACACCCGCAGACACTCTCTTTACAAAAAAAAAACATCAACGATTCAACGTTTTTTCTCTATCAGCAACGAATCTATTTTTTTTTCTTTTTTGTAACAAACAGAAATTACGAAAAGTATTAGATATATGTAAATTTGTTCAATGAGTAAACCTAAACGAAAAGTTTCATAGTTCAGAAAATGTTCTGAAAATGATTAAACCATAAAAACAATGGCTTCATGTTACGAAAGCCTAGATATAAACAGATTTAGATATAAGATTAACATCAACGTAGTAGAAAGGAGCTAGAAATAGTACAGGGTAAACCTAAGGAGAAAGAGAGTAGAATATGAAAGAGTGGTATGGTGTACGATCGATGAGGCTACGCATAGGCGTCTCTACGACGGCGAATATAGGCGAAAACTTTTGTAAAAGCACGTTCCTTTAACTTAAGAGCAATCGACTTTATACCTAGGAGATCATTACTTTCGAAATGAAGTATAAGAGAGGAAGAAGAAAAAGAAAAAAAAGGAATACCTTCGATCGCGCATCAGGCCTTCGAATCCATAAGTGTTTTGCTCCCGCGTGACTCGGGCAGCGGCACGTGTCAAAGGGTAAAAGAGGGAAGAAGAAAGAGGAGAAAAAGCCGCGGCGATCAAGCGTTTGCGTGTTTGCGCATGCGTCGAAAGAGAAAGACAGAGATGAAGGAGACGAAGAGCGCGGATACATCCAAGATGGCCGCTTCTGCCTCGTCTTCCTCGCCCCACATGATTCCACGTTCTCTCTCTTCCTTTCTTTTTTTCACATATATTTTTCTTTCTCGCTCTCGCACACTATTTGAAAGACCGGCTCGTCCGAAACCATCCGCACGAAACCAACTTCACACAGCTTCGCGTTTACGCCGAATATTTTTAAACCACCCAGTCAGTTTCCTCCTCCCCCTTCTCCTCCTTCTCCTTCTATTCCTCTTTCTTCTTTCCACTTTTGAATCTCCTAAACTCAGCTTGTCTTTTTGTTCTCTTACGACGCATTCGTATTTCTAAATCATCGATGTTGCTTTTCGACGTTATTTCGACGACGAAGATGCGCGGAAACGTGCACGTCGTCGATCGTGCTTTGAAAACGCGTTCGCTCGCATTTTGTCCTATAATCCGCACCCTCATTCGTACTTCAAATAGAGGGGAAAGGAAAGGAAAGGGAACATAGTGGGGATAAGGAGAAAAAACATCATAGGGTAGAATCGAATGTTTTGATTTCATCGGGGAAGCGTACGACGTTTCGCTTTGATTTTTGGATCGTTGAGAGTTCGTTTTTTCGAATAACTTTGATAAAAAGAATTCATGAAACGTTATCGTTGCTGTTGTAATCATTTTAAAAGGAAAAATAACTAAAACAAATGTACCATCATTTTCAACGAGTTTTGGCTACTTTCTAAGATTCTATGCGTGATTATTGTACACTCGCTATATAAAGAAGGACGATAATTTCGATAAAAAATATAAAAAAGAAATTAAATTGGATATCGTATGATGAAAACGAGCGAGTGGGTAATTTCTCTCGCATCCCAAAAGCTCGTTGAACTTTGGTAAAGCGGTTCGGCACGGAAAGGTTTCTAGTTCGAGAGTCACGCGAGAAGACGAACGATACGTCGCGTGGAAACGAGAAATAGAGAGAGAGAAAGAGAGAGAGAGAGAAAAGGAACAAAGAGCGTGTATGCCGTGTATGTGTGAGCGCGTATCAAAGAAAGAGAGAGACGATGTAGCGAAGGGGCTTTTCGGGAAGTAGGGTGGGAGAAGAAAGAGTGAGAGAGACGAGCGACATCGACACGATGGACCAAGGCACGGCAGCAGGGATGGTGGAAAGAAGGAAGGAGAATTCAAGATGGCCGGCGCGGGAACGCGGCGTGCGCATCGCGCTCGCCGAAACTCTTGACGAGGATCACGGAAGCACGATGTGGAAGTGCGAAGCACGAGACAGTGAACTTTCCCGCGAGTGAACTTAGCTCTCGTTGTCGGCATCCTCGGAGAAGGTCTTCTTGGATCAGGAGAAACTCGAGGACACGCGAAGCGCGCCGACCACGCCCAGGTCGCCGCGACGGCGGCCATCTTGATCGCGTGATGCACCACGGTACACGAGGCGCTGCAACCCTAGCAACCGTCTCTACTATCCTTCGCTGACGCCATCGGTCAGGTATTTCTCTCTCTCATATCTCTCCACTTTTCCTCTGGATCATCTTTCTTTCCTTTACTATCATCCTTGATATTACAAACTTTGTATATTACAGAAATAATATTCTATTCTGTCACGTGTCATGTTTTGTTTACTTTTGCAGCCTTCTTATTCTCTGGCATCGATTATTTCATTGATTATTTACTTACGTTCTTGATATTACAAACTTTGCATACAGAAATAATGTTCTTCTCTATTACGCATCACATGTTTTGTTTATTATTGTAGCCTTCCAATTCTTTGAAAATTCGATTACCTCATTGATTAAGATTGTATTAAAAATTAGAAAATGCCTATATGTTTTTCTTTTACAAACAACTTAAACGTACAGTCGCAGATTAAGTCATTTACTCTAGTAAATTATCGAGAAAAGAGCAAATTGAAAAATTCTCCTCTTAACAAATATATATTTTTAACCTAAGAATAAATGAATTACTATTTACATATAAATATCTAGAGTCGCATTTAAAATAAATATATTTTGAGCTTTTAAATGTTGTGATCAGTACGTAAGGAAAAGTTATATTTATCTAAACCCGTGGTGCAGGAATCTATTCTGTGGACAATTCAACTAAATCTTTTCTTAGATTCTTAGACTTTATTTTTAACTGTCTTTTCTCATTGTTGTAAAGCTCGAAACGCGTATATTTCAAAACGGTTATTCACCCCGAAATAAAGAAAGAAAAAAAGAATTTTCTCTTGGAGAGAGAGAGAGAAAAAAAGAAGGAGAAATAAATAAATTAAGGTTGAATAAGTTGTGGCTCGAGCGGTTGCAAAAATACGGAATACATAGGTTACATACGTATTCGTCGATTCGTACATTTATTTTTATCGTCGCGAGTTTCGATAGCATCGCATTTACCTAACTACGAGAGACATATCCCCTTACCGGAGCAGCAAACCTATAAAGCCGAGAGTACTTCGGCTCGAGTTTCACGAAGTCTCCCATCTCCGAGCGACTTATAGACGTGTTATATATCAGATAAACGTTTTCTCTCCTTCATACTCCCTTCTTTCCAAGCCCTTCCCCTCCCACCGACCAGTGTACCATATTTGTACGCAAGTAGTAGCAACGTCGACTAAGCGCAATAAACTTTCGCCGATCCGAGATAAACTCATCGGTTGAAAACGGCAGAGTTACCAACGATATCGGAATATCAGCTTTTTCTCACAATCTTCCAGATACGTAAGAAACGTATCGTACTCGAGATCGTCCGAGATAAATCGTCTTCTCGTCCCTGTGTTTCTATCTTTCTCTTTTTTCTGTCTGTTTCTATTTCTTTTTTTTCTATTTTGTTTTTGTTAGTTTTAATTCGGAGGAACGCGAAAGGACAAAAGAGAATTCTCGTAGAAACGCAAAATTCGTTTCTCGCGTCGGGAAGATGGTCCGAGTAATCGACCGATACCGTACCGCCTCTACATAATTTGGCTTTCGACAAGGGTAAGCTTGAGTGGTAGGGTGGAAGAAAAGAAAGAAGGAAGAAAGGAAGGAAGGAAGGAAGGTGGTGGGTATCTGTGTTGAATACGAGTGGTCGACTATCTCGAAGTATCCTATGTTAAAGGAGGTGAGTCGACTCCGCCTCGCGAGATATCGTCAGAAAAACCGGCCGGAATTGCTTCATCCGAGCAAGAACTATCTCCCGCGGTCAATCTGGATATTAATCAGCGGAGACACACGGCGAACGAAGAAACGCGGTAGAAGAAAGGACTTTAAGAGAAAGAAAGAGAAAAAGATAAATTGGAGAGAATAAGAAAGGAGGGAAGATTTCAGGGCCACCGCCAACAACGTGGCTAACGTCGTTGCTATTGCTGTTGCTGTTTCTTCGGCGAGTCTTCTTCTTATTCTTCTTCTTCTTCTTCCATACACGAACCAAGCAGCAGGTTGGAGAGAAGACATCGTGAGATGAATACACTAAAAGGGGTCTGAGACAAGGGCAGCCTTCGAGATTGGAACAAAAAGAGTGAGAAAGGGGGAAAGAGAGAACGAGGAATTTCAAATGCCAGCGGGAGAAGGGAAGAAAGTCTGAGAAACCATATGAAAGAAAATAGAAACAAAAAACTAGAAAAGAGAAGGATTCTTTGATACGTCTTCGAGGAAACTCCGCTCATGGAGTGAAAAACTCGAGAGAAAAAGGGGAATAGAAATTTCGTGGTTCGTAAGGAAAATCGTTGAAACGTAGAAAACTAGCGATTAAAGAAAGAGAGTAAGAGAGGAAGAAGAGGAATGAAAAAAAATGAAAAAAAAAAAAAAAAGAGAAAAAAAGGACAAGAAAAAGGTATCGTTTGAGGCCATTCGAGAAGGATAGAGGGAAGAAGAAACGATAAACGATGAAAGCACACACAGAGAAGAAAAGGAAATGGTCGAAGACAGAAAAGGACTTGTCCCAAGAAGGAGGGACCTAAAGGGGCGAAAAAAAAGAAAAAGGGTCGAAAGAAGAGATAGAGAGGGAGTAACGGAATGGCGAAGAAGGGGGTGAAGAGGTGGGGAGAAGCACGTTATTGCCTCCTCTCTTTCTTTTTATCTTTCTCTTTCTCTCGCTTCGGTCCAGCGCGCAGGAGTCTCTCAGCGTTTCTTTAGATCGGGCACATTCCCCGAGTCTCTTCTTGGCCCCGATGAACCCACTTGATGAAAAGCTCGCCGGCCCACGTTGCCACTCTTGCACCACACGGGCCGCGCTACTTCGGCCCACGCGAATGGGATATCTAGAAGCATTAGTCTAACTCAATAATGCACGACTTCTGTTGCGCGATCCTATCTGAACGGCATTGTCTATCCGTAACTATATTTCATATTACAAAACCTGGTACGAGAGAGGTACGGAGCCTCACTGTTGTGTATTAGATCTAGGATGTATGTGTCTCACGATGAGCGAGAACATACGAAGTAATCGATTTTGTCTTTTTAATTTAAGTTGACATTTTTTTATTATTATTTATTCGACCTACCTTAGCGCGTTTACTTTGATGTTTCGAGAAAGTTAATAGTATACTTACAACACAGATTTAAATATATCGTTCATTTTGTAATCAAATTGATGCTCCTTCTTCCTACTTGATTCTAGTAGAAAATAAATTAGTTAGTTATACTTTTACCTATCTCAATGTATTTGAAAATTATTATTTGAAGAAAATATAAATCAATTGATATAAGATTCTTATTATTTTAGGACAACCTTTTTGCTATAGCTCGTGCGACCCTTTGAGCCTATGGGATCTCCTTGTTCTATAATCTTTTGTCTAACTCAGTAATCTACTTCTGTTCCGTGATCCTATCTAAGTCTACCCTTTCTATTGTCTTTGTGATCGTGCGTCTAGATAATCGCTAGATCCGTACTTAACTGAGGTAGTTTATGAAAGAAATATCAAATAGTGTTCTTCGTTATTCTTACAGTTATCTTTGAAAAATAACTAGAAATTATTATTTTCGTGTGTATAGAATTTATTATATTCATATGATGTTTATAAGAAGCAAAATAAAATTGAATCATCATGTCGAGACAACTCATGACACTTCTGTGGGTTAAATGTTAACAATGCGTTTCCTCATAAATCAAGCATCGTTGACACGCATTTGTGCATTGCACGTTGTTGATACAGTATAGTGTGCGTTATCGTGTCTGGCATGCAGCAACTGCAAAATGTTATTGCCCCGTTTGACACGTTGCATTTCAATTGATTTAGGTAATCTTATCGGAGAAGCAACAATCGTTTGTAGGCGTCGCAGTAAGGAGACAATACAAAAGCTTCGGTAATGTCGAATCATTTTCTTTATACCTAATTATGTCAAAGTAAGATCTCTTCTCTACTTAACGTCACTTGTGATTGTTTCAATAGTCATTTCAATAATTTACATCTATTTAGGGTTATCATTTACTTTTCTCGACGGTATAACTTCATATTATATCAAATGAAATAGGAAAGGATTTATTTAAGGGAAAAAAATTATTATTAAGCTAATTAAATGTAGATGTAAAGAACAAGAATATGTTAACACACACATTAATGCAGGTAATAATTATTTTAGATTCGTAAGAAGCGTATAGCCGTTTAATTCATGCAGATGCTCATTAAAGATTGCCATTGGATCTTTAACGATAAAAGTTATGTAGCAGTAATAAAATCTGGTAAATATAGGTCTCACGAATACCATGATATTGCAAACTGGATAGGCTTCGTGTCGTCCGTATATTAAAATCGATTGTTGACGACGAGAGAGTCATTCGGTACATCTTTCAAAGGGAAATATATTTATGCATTTAGTGCGGTTTATAAAGCTGCACCTCGAGCACGTATAAGTATACACCTATCTCCCTAATCTAAAACGTCCTGACATCGTTCTGAACTTGTTAACGCCTAGGGTTATCATATACAGTGTCATTAATGCACGCGCCATAGTATCGCTTTAAATAGGTAGAACATCAACGACCACGAAATAATTGCATCGTTAAAGCGATCATTTCTGCATGCTTGCCATCAATCTTGCATAATCCGGAAAATTTAATTACTAATTTAAACAATAATTTATGTTTGACAGTATCCATTTTCCTCTTAAATGTGTTATAAAAATAATATTTTATGGGTTTTACAAATTTTATTGATTATTATTATTGAAAAAACTTTTAATGAAATTAATTTTCGTATATGAGCAATAATTTGAATAATTATTTATTTAATTTTGTTAATAATGGAAATAAAATATTTAAAATGAAAAGAATAGGATAGAAGTGTCGAAAAGAAAAATCTGTAAAATAACGTTGATGAGTACTTTCAACGGTTCGGGAAAGTAATGATCGTTTGACGACATCGAACGAAGTCCCGTAGAGCGGCACAATGGTTGCTGCGACAATTTCGGTGACCGCAGAGTCGAGAGAAACTCTAAGCCTATTTTGCATAGGATTAAGGAAATTGAGACGAGCATACCACCTGACGCGGTTTTGTTCAAACACCGCGGTATTCTCGTTTATTTGCGTAACGCAACCCACCTGCTTGCACTCGCTTTAAAGACCATCGAAGTCGATGGTTATAGTCGGAGAATCTCATCTCGGTTCTTCCTTACTAAGAGACTGGGATATTCAAATTTCCAACCATGAAATTCATCCATCTTTACGAAGCATCGCTGTTATTTTAATTAACCGAAAGCCGTTTCAATGTTTCCGCCAAACTGTGTCAATATTCAGAATTCCAGAAACTTCTAAATGCAGTAACTACGATTCATAAATATTCATTTGAAGCGAAGTCGTTTTATGTATCAATTTTTATTTTTATATTTTTTTTTTTTTTTTTTTAATATGATATATGTAAAAAGGAATTTTTATTATTCCAACGTGTAACATAAGTATTCAAAGGAAAAAAATAAAATACGTTACGTAATTTATATCTGCATATTAAAATTATACGTATAATATTAACATATATTACGTTTATATACAATAACTTCGTACTCGAATAATTTTTCACGAATTAAGAAATTATGTCATCGCTGTTGTTTATTCTTTATTTTATTAAAAAAAAATAATCAAGGGATCGATGAAACTTCTTTCACAGAAGTTTGATAATTTGAATTCTCACTCGTGTATAAATGCTTCTCACTTCGGTCGAAAAAAAAGGAACAGGTAAATCTTCGAGAATAACGTTGCATTTGGACAGCAAGGAGTTTCATGGTTGCCCATATAAATGATTGGAGATAAGATGGTCATAAGTTAAAAGTTGCCTTTAGTTATAGCTTATAGGAGTAAGAAACGATGCGTGCTCGTTCAGCAGCGTGCGAGGCAGAATGAATTATGTTTGAGCGCATGTTATATCGTTAAAAGGTTTTTCAAAGAGAAGATCATTGACTTCCGCCGATGAACCGGCCATTATTTTTTTAGATCTAATTCGACAATCTTTTGCGATAATTAAATCGTAATTATGCGATATTATTCGATCTAATTAATATGACAAGGAAAAAAACTATCTGACAATTAATACTAACTAAAAACTTTAGATAAAAATTACAATCGTACATATATATATATAGTCCATTAAATATCATAGCAATCGTTATCAGGAATAAAATTTCTTCATCGTTCGCTTACCATACGTCGAACCAATGCTTTTACACCGTAATTCTATCCAAGGAGCATCAATATGTTACTAGCAATGAATTTAAAAAAAAATGATAATCACCTTACCGGTATGGCGATCGGGGAGAAAAAAAAATTTCAAGTGGAATTTCGTGTTCGATGTCAAAACGTACTCATAAAGCACCATTTCGCTTACGTAGGAAACTAATCCGATCTTCTCTCTTTTATAATAATAATTATAATAATATGAATAAATATCTCTCAAAATAATAATGTGACGAATATATTAATAACATAAGGAAAGATATTTTTGTGAATAGTTCTTCGTACGTTCTCGAAGATCTTAAAAAGAGGTCAAAGTAATGGTTCTAATCAAGGTCGTTTCTACGAGGATTGCGGATGGTCCTTGACGTAATCATAAGGATAGAGAAATGCGTAATAACGGAGCATTTACAGAGGCAAGCACGGCGATTTCATTGTCCCTGCGGTTTAGCAATTTACGGACCATTACGGACGAGTCCTACAGGCTATACCAGGCATGAGATAGCCACGTCGTACCATCCATTATTCATCACCCACTTCTCTCTCTCTCTCTCTCTCTCTCTCTCTCTCTCTCTCTTATTCTCTCTTCCCTTTTGCTTATATACGTTCTTCCACGTCGTCTCGTTTCTCCCAACTTGCCGCATCCCTTCGTCTCGAGTACTCCTCTCTCTTTCCTCTCTTATATTCCTCCTTTAAATCCTGTCTCCCAGAGCCCACAGATTTTTACCGTTAGCGTATTTTTTAATTACGCGCCAGTGCCGGTACGTTTATTCGCCGTTAAAATCTCACCGGCGAACGTTTACTACTTATTTTCTTTTTTCCTTTTACTTTCGTTCTTTCTCTTTCCTAAAAAAAAAAACAAAAAAAAAGAAAGAAAATAAGAATTAACACAGAAAGCTTAGCAATAAAAGCACAAACAGAAGTAGAAATTTCGGTGATCATAATTTTGTCTTTTAATGGCCAATTCGATACGACTCTTTCATTTAATTACAAAGTTTCTTTATGCGAACCGAGATTTACTTTCTTATACACTCTTTTCATAATTCTTTTTTTTTTATATATGTATAATATATCATACGAACGAGTGAACGAATAAGCAAGGTATTTCATAGATTAGTTCTGGATTCAATGGTCCGCACATTCGTTCCTTTGAATTCTCTCCCCGTGAGTGAATGGTCGCGGCAAAAAGCGAAAAAAACAAAAAAAAAAGAATTTTATTTGCGAGAGAGCGTATATAAGGCGAACGCCATATGTTTAAAAGGCAAGCGTGCTTCTTATGTCCCGAAGATAAATATCTCATGGGTATCCATGGGGAAGGCAGTTGGTAAGCACAGGTTCATCGGGCATTCTATGGATACAGTTTACATTATTTCATCCGATAGATGCTCTTTTCGGATATCTTCTGCAAATATTCTTTCTTCGTCTTGTATCGATATTCAAGAAAATGTTTCCTTCCTGCACCATCTCGAACTCGTAAATATTTCACTTTGTTTATTTATCAAATAATGCTTTTACGAAGGAGAAGGATATAAAGCCGCGTGCTGGAATCGTTCGTTTTATATTCAATTGAAAACATTGTCTTATACTTTTTCAATAAATATTATAATAATTTGCAAATTATTTCAATTACGTTTAAATAAAAAAGAATAATTTAGAAAATTATTTTATTATTATGTTTACCCCCCGCCCCTTTTTTTATGTTCAATAAAAATAATAATAATTATAATAATAATGGTATTTTTAATAAATCCATATGATAATAGTCTTGGTTTCGTATCTTACGGAAACCTCTCAAGAGATTAGATATTTCCGCATGAAGATAACCCCTTCAGTCTTGGGGGAATCCGAAAGGAAATAGAGGATTAATATTAGTTCGAAGAATTACAAACGATGCGTTGTGCGTAGAAGATATATAGATTTTCTTTTTGCGAAAGATAAAAAATACTTTGAAAAAGCTTGTATTAGTATAAATTTGTAGCAGAAATATCTTATCGACGCTTTATCTAAATGATCTCTACGAGTAAGGCTATCTTAAAATTCATTCCTTCTTAAGATTATTCCTCCAACGTATTTCCTTATGTTGAGACTAGATTGGAAAATGCCGCATAAAGAGAAGCACGAGAAGCTTCGCGAGTTTCTTGCCATTCCCTACTTGTTCCAACGTTCATTGCAACACTTTCTTGAGCTATTACAGCATAGAATGCATGATCGAAATGAATGAAATTTCAGACTTGCAATTAACTCTTAGGAGTCTCGTGTCGCGTCTTCACTTGACATCTACAATAGTTCCATTTATGTAATAACAACTTTTTTATTTTTACACAAATGATGAAAAGTATCAAATAATCCCAATGAAAAAAAATTCATCAAATTGAATATTTAAATTAAATCCAATAAAAATATTAGCGCATTTGCAATCGTTAAATACATTTATTCCGTTAATCGTACTCTATAACAAGAGTAACCATTTTGTCAACTTTCTAACTTCCACAGTATCCATCCTTTGAACTTAAAAACCTGAAAGTGGAGATAAATGTAGAATGTAAAAAACAAAACATAAAAGATTATCGACGATTAGCGATTAGTTTTCTAAAAGGGTATCGATGACGATTAAATTGAATTTAGGATTAATAGTATATAGTTTTGTTCAAGGGACGACCTTGAAAGACGAGGACGATAAAGAGGGGCAGGTTGGACAAGATGGTCTTGGAATACTGAAAGAGAAGGGGCGGGGTCGTTCTAAAGGAGTATCGTCGTTCACACAAAGAGAAGTCACTCCCCTTTCTTCTCCGGTCCTCCCTGCTTTCGGCCCTTCTTCCTTTTCGGCTTCCCTCGATCTTCTATCCCTTCGGCCAACCGTTCCGAAAAAGATCAAGACTCCATAGAAGGGCTCGGTTTCTTGAGTGAATAAGTAAGTGAGTAAGTAAAAGAGAGAAAGGGGGAGAGAAAGAGAGAGAGAGAGAGAGAGAGAGAGAGAGAGAGAGAAAGAGTGACCTAAATTCAACGCGGCCGTTTTCTAATAAAGTTATTTTTCATTCTTTCCATTGTATTAAGGAGCCGTCAGTCGTAAGTTCCTTCTCGCTTTTGGTTCCCCCTTTTTCGATGCCCCTTCGTTTATTGTCTTTCGAAGGGCTCCGAGACTTCGAACTAAGGGAAAGGGCGAATTTCTTCCTTTTGATAGAGAAAGAAAGAAAAAAAAAATATGACCGAGAAAGATAGAGAAAGAGATTCACCCTATGGGCCGTCGCTTCGCAGCTGATGCTCTTCTTCTTTTAATACGAATGGCATAATTGCGATCCTCGCGTGGGGATTACGTATAATTGTGCAGCCGAGAGCGATGCGATCGATAGCAAAGATCTCGCGTATTTTCCTACCACAATGGAAACCAACAACCACTATTCTTTCGCTATCTTTACTTATTCCTTTTCTTTCTTTGGGTAAGGATAATAAATGGTATTGTCGAGGGAATCGTTTTCACATTCGCCTTGAACCTATATACCTGCGTTACCATCGAAAAGGTTCTTGTTTTTTGCCATAGAAAATGGCCACGAGAATGGAGTAGAAGTATTGGTATTGTCGTCGATTAAAAACGAATCTGGTTTTGTTGGATAGTTTTCTTTTTATTTTTTTTTTTTTCTACAATTTCAAAGCTAAATTAAGTTATTGTATATTAATTAAATATTAATAAGAAATATTAATATTTACTTATATTATTATATTATTATTTTCGAGGAATACAATTCTATTACGGTGAAAGGTTTTTAGTAAGAATTATATGCGAAATTGGATATGAATATAAGAGATGAATTTTTGTATAAAACCGATAAATGGTGATATTATAATTGTATATTTTAGAAATGTGTTTTATTGAAAAGGAAATGAAATTGTTATTACTCGTTTTGCTGAAGCAACGTTCGAAGAATCTCGTTCTCGTAGCAACAACAATACCTATTGCATGCATTTCCGCATGACTTAGAATTCGCACTGCGTTACGGAGTAGGTAGTATAGGCAGATATTTGCAATTCAAACGTTCGCCATGTATAATACGCATAAATCGACAAGTCTAACGGATATAGATAGGAGGTAAAGGAGAAAAGAGAAAGAGAAAACATGGCCGACGGAGATGGAAAGAAAAGTAAGAGCGACTGGACCGGGAAAAAGGTACATATATATGAAACGTGCATCGATCGTTATTCGATACCATTGTTCGCGCGCGCACTTTGGCTTTCGTGACGGTAAACCTCGCGTGTTTCATTCGAATAAATTTGAGGGACTTCCGTCAGAAGGGAAAAATGAAAAACGAGCAGAAGAAGAAGAAGGTCGACTCGGTCGATGATCAAGAAACTTACTCTAACAAACAAATATTTTTCTTTTCTGTTTTCGAAATAATTCTTAGAATATTAAATCAATTAAATGAATTACAAACGATTTCATACGTTTCAACGGTAGAGATAATCGCGAGTTACTAATAAACGAGTTTACTTTTTGTGTACCATTAGACGCAGAGTTTTTTTCTTTCATTTTGAAAAAACACTCACGTACGTCACCGAGCTTCAATTAACAAACTTCTTTCAATGCTCCCATTCAGGGACACTATCACCTATTCTTCGGGAATTCAAGTTTTTTTTCATCTTTTCAAAGCACTGAGAGAAAAAAAGCAAGTTAATCGGTCGTTCACCATAAGAGGTCGCTATGACACGCGAAGGAAGAACAAATATGGCACCGTTAGCACGCTCGTCTGCCGGGACTCCCTCTTGAAATCTTAATGTTGCAATAGCCAAGCCACAAAGACAATCAGTGTATTCGTTAAACAGAAAATCATTGTATTACTTGGAATCAATCGTTCCTTATTTGAAATTCTATATCGCGACATTAACGTATCATTTCAACTAAGTAAATAGAAATTGCATACTATTTCATTTAATTACATTTGATTATGATATATATGAAGTTATTATTCAATTTATAAAGAACATTTTTCTTATTTCAGATTACGCAATTGCTTCTCGAAGAAGAGGACAACGATCTAAGAGAACAATAAAGGAAAAACAAGATGGATAACTTAAAATCAAGGTAAGAAGTTGATGTTACTTAAGAAAATGGCTTAAAGCGTAGGTGTTTAATACGAATAAAACAATGTTTAAAAATTAGAAGTCGCGTTAGAAATAGGGTGGATATTTACTACTTATAAACGAATGAGTAGCTTATTCTCTCGCTGTGTTCGCATCAATGAGGATCCTCGAGCGATAGCTTACCCACACCTTACCATTAGCTTTAAGTGTTTATGGGCTCATTCATTTCGTTTTATGTTTCAATTTGGACGCATTGATACTTGTTTGTTTACATGTAAACTACCACTCACTCATCCAGGACTCTTTCAGTTACTCCTAACCGGCTGTTATTATTCCCCATTGTCGTCACGAAACTGCATTCTACTTTCTCTCTCTCTCTCTCTCTTTCTTCCCCTGCCACACTCTCTTTCTCATTCTACTATTTCTCTTTTTCCTATCGGTCTACGTCTTGCATTGTGTATTGATTACTGAATAGGCGGTTACTTTATAATCGTATCTCCGTTATTAATACACTTGTAAGAAGCTCGCTCATACGTATTTGTTCTATTCAAAGTATTATAACACTTTAACCGATTTTATCTTTAAAAAAGATTCATTAATATCTATTTATCGTCCTTGATATCGTTTTATTTACTTAACTTGTACACGATCGCGTAATAAATCGAAAAGGACAAATACTCATTCAATTACGAATACCAAGTTTCGATAGCGATCGGTAATCTCAATCATTCTCAAGCAGACTTTTACTTTACAAGAAACAATTTCAATTGCAATCTTGTTTTCACCAATAATTTTCAAACCTTCCCAAAATGTATTTTTTTTTGTCTACGAACGGCAGCTGCTGCATCGACTGTTTTTTGTGTGAACGGCTTTTTAAGTAGCGACAGAGACCAGATCGACCACCGGACGAGTCACTCGACCGGTAAGGTAGGCCACTGTCAGTGTTTAATAAATTTTAAACTTACGTTAGATTGAATTTATCTGCGATTACGCGCAATATCAGAACGTGTTACGAGTTTGATACTCTCCTTTCAGTCCCTTGAATGGTCATCTTCATTTTATTTACCCTCATTACGTTACTTTTCATTACTTTTTCTTTTGTTCAATCTTTAGAATTATTCGTAAGATAAAAATTTAAGAGCAGCGAACATCGATTTACTTTGTTCTTACAGTTGTCTTTTCTCCACATATTTTTAGTTTTATCAGATGTTCATACGATATTATTTGACTTTACGAGTACAGGTGCGTTCGCTCCTTTAAAAGAGAATCAACGACACCGATAGCTTTCTCGTTTTCTTTTTCTCTTTAGAAACAAAAAAAGAAAGAAAAAGAGAAACATCGGTTCATATCTTTCGCAAATTTCGAATCTGTTCGCAACGAATCGAAACATTATTTTCGTGGAGGAGTCAAAAAGGATATCTTTGGAGATATCGTAAGCGATAATTGACACTCCTTTTTCCAAGGATGTCGCCGTGCTATCGACTGCGAGAATGGTAGGGAGCTGCAAACGTCATTTTGCAGCCAGGTGATGCAACACGTGACCGCCAGATGGCAAAGAGGACATCTTCCTGTCCTTGTGTCGCGCGTCCCGTTGCAATTTTCTAGGATCGATAGAATGATCTTTGTTTTTTTTAATTGTTGAAATTTAATTTTATTGTTATTTACGTTATGCAGACTTATGTTGACTTTAAAAACGATAAAAAATTAGTTAAACGAAATATACATCCCTTAATTTCATGATCTTTGTTTTGAACTTATTGACCTCTTAAATTGTATTTTAGCATTAGAAACTAAAGAAAATTTCAAATTATGTATTAAATTATTCACTTTTTTGCATAAATTAAAAGAACCTATCTAAAACAACAATAAATAAATGCTATTCAATTTAAATTTATTCAATTTTAGATCATCGAAAGCTAGATAACTTTCTGCATAACTAGGCCTAAATTTTTCTATTAATATCATTACTTTCAACATTTTAAAAAGGATTAAGTTTTTTTTAAAATCCCATACAATGTTTTCCTCATTAGTGAAGAATCTTATAACTTACAACTGATCTTAAGAAAGCTAATGAATAATACTATTGTACCATGTATTGAAAAAAATGTAATCAATGTCCGGATAAATACCTTTTAAATTATTTTTTAGTAGACCGCTCTTAAGTCGTAGAAAATCGATCATTTTAAAGAAATTGTCACGGCAATCTAGAAAGCAGCAAAAAATTCTATCATGAGTTTCAATTAGTTCATAATATAATTTTTTTCCTATCACACGTAACAAGAAAGTTTTTATAACAATCTATATTAATGAAGTTGTATGTAACAACCGTAAACATAAAAAGTGAGACATTCGTTGCCTCGTAATGATAAAAGAAGACAAAAATACAAATTAATAGCATCCATTCATCGTTTAAAAATAAGATCTTAGCGTTAATCAATAGGATAAAATAATACAAAAAATTGTGTAATATATGTATGAGCTGTTTTTATATTATTTTTTATACAATACTTCATATCATTACCTAAATCAAAAAATGTATTAATAAGATATCATTAAATCAAGATTCTCAAAGTTATAAACGAAATGTGGATATCATTGTAAAAGATAATTATTATCAATATTTTATTTGTACAGAGATAAATATATTATAGTAGGAAAAAGTAATAACAATGTCAATCGGTAAACAATAAAAGTAATTATGAAATAACGGTTGAGAATTAATAATAATTTAATGAATGCCAACAAGTATTCAGTCACTAGTAATTAAACCAAGTATTTGATGAATAAATATTTAATGACAATATGTCACTATCTAAAGGACCATTTAGAAGAAATTTATGATAGATGGTTATAAAAGAGGTCATAAACGGATGATCATAAATATACAATAGTTATTTTAGATGCATTTTACTAAATTTTCTAAACATTTACATCACAAAAGTTTGTTCTAATAGTATCATGCTAGCATTCGTTGAACAAGTGTTGAACAGGTATTCGAATATTCTCTTAAGAAATCCAAATATCGGAAGAATAGTAAGGACCATGACACCAAGATGGTTCTTCGTCCATTCTTCGACTGCTTTTTGTCTGGATCAAAAACTTGAAAATCGATTTAAACGAGAAAAGAAGCTCGACGGACGTATCCGAAGAAAGGAGATCATCGATAACGTATACTTTTGAAGAAAATATAAAGTGTGGATCGGCGCATTGGAACCGCCCAGACAGGCACGCCATTCTCGTCCAAGTGGCCCAAGTAAGTATATGTGTATATCACAGGTTGATCCCCTGAAGAGTTTCAAGGTAGACAGCAGCGTGCGCGCGAACGAGTAACGATGGTGGAGAAACGCGCTTATCTGAAATTCCGGCCCAGCTTCATAATCGAATATTCATCCCTGATCTCCCTTGGGAAGAGGAGAGAACTTTAAGAAGGGTGAAGGGAAAAAAGGGAAAGAAGAGAAACGAAGAATCGAGAAGAGATGAAAGAGGACAGAGAGAGGGGGGGGGAAAGAAAGAAAAAAAGGAAAGAAAGAGAGCAACCAAAATGAGAGTCCGAACGAGCGGTACATTGAACCGACTCCGAAAAGAGCCGAAGCTAAAGCCGACGAAGCGGACCGATGAAGAATGAACGCTGGTTTAGCGAGAGTGCAGATTTCTTCGATGAGAGAGAGCGAAAAAGAGAGAGAGAAAGAAAGAGTGCAATAACCTCTTTCTCGCTTTCGTCTCCTCTTATTCTTCTTCTTATTCTTCTTATTCTTATTCTTATTCTTCTTCGTCTTCTTCTTCTTCTCCTTATTCTTTTTCTTCTCGTCAGTCGTTACTATAGCTACGCCCTCTAATTTCAAGCCACCCCTTCGTCCCCTCATGAAAACCTTTCCAAGAGCTTCCTCATAGTTTTATTCGAGAACCCTCGAGGGAAAAGAACGTCCATCGAGCGTTCTTCTCCGCCATGGTACTCCTGCAAAGATATTCGCGACTTTCATCTTACTTTCTTTCTTTTTCTTGTAAATGTTCTTAAGCTTTGGCCCCCCCCCCTCCCACTCTTAAACGACTTAATTACACGATCGCATTCGGTTATAAAAGTCATTTTGAAAATGTAAAATTTTCGATTGGTTCCGCTCTCATCATCGTCATCGTCGTCATGACGAAGTCGTAGAATGAACGACGAAAGGGTAAGATATATTTTCGAGCTGACCGGCGTGCCGCACCACCGCACCGTCCGGTTCTGTAAGAATGCGGTCTCGACATTAAGTAAACCCCTTTAGTGGTCGGCCGGTTATCTTCGATGGCGCTTTAAAAGAGGCATTTAGGCCCATTTTGGCTACCCATAGAGTACCGCAACGGCACCGGCACCGGCACCCTGGCTTTCTCCCTCTTCGGAGGCACGGCTTCACGCCCCCACCATAACGGACACGCGCGCCCTACCATCGCTGCGAGGCTCAAAGGCCCTGACTTTTACGATTCTGTTCAAGTGGTCGTAAAACTCGAGTTTATTGCCGTCATGATTTTCAAGCAAACGGCCTGCCACCTGTCGGAGCTCGACAAAAGCGTAGAACGCATGGAGCCTCTTCATTGAAGAGATCAACAAACCATGCACCATCTCGACGACCTCGTGAACCTTATCTCGAAGTGCATCAGGATTTGCTCGACTGATTTCCTTCGCCATCTCTACGGATCTGAAACAATCTAGAAACTCGACTATAACGATTAGAACTTATCAAATTTCATAAAATCTCTTAAATATATGAAATGGAAAAGAAAATAAACAGAAGAAGCTATGTTCAATCACGAAAACAGGTGGATGATAGACCCTAAACATTCATAATGGCAAGTGAGAGGCAAGAGCCGAGAGCGAGAAAATAGCCTCAGCCGGCCCCGGAGAGAACGGCTTATGATGGGCATTACTCGCCTCGTTACTGAATAATTTACGAGGTGCGAAACGTGGGGGCGATAATCCAGCGACATTTACATCCCAATAAACACTCTTGATACTGACGTGGCACGTGCGCCTGCTACGGAGCGCCCCACGGATCTCGTCCCATGCGATGCCCGACCTTTACGACGTTTTAATTGTGCGGCCGTTGTCTAATTGGTTCGTAAAGCACCGAAATGCCTCGTAAAAGGCGTTTACGATAACATTCCCGGCCATTTCCTCCGATCTGTAGACTCCCGACCGGTTGGTAGCTGGAATTGTAACGTGCCTTTTTCTTATTTGCCTTTCCTCCCCCTCTCTAACTCTTATGTTATTTTTTTTTATTTGATATTCGGATCATCGATCGAATGATCTATTCGAAAAGGAAAAAATCGTATCGTTCGTGTCGATAATCTCGAAGATAGAAGCCGTCGATGTTCGTCGTTTGGATGTCTGGATGAATCTGCTAGTGTTAGTTCGTTTCGATACTCAGAGGTGGCGGTACGCGTATCCCACTAACGGGAAGCGTGAGTTAAAAAGAGATGGTGGTAGAGGGGAAAAGCAAAAGACTAACTGAGTGTGAGAGAGCGAGAGAGAGAAGAGAGAAACGTGGAACAACACGCGCGAAGCGTGGCTTCGGCTCTCAACAAGAGCCTTACGATCGTGCGTTCGTGTGTGCATTCGGTAGTAGTCGGGTTTGCGTCAATGGTGGGGGTAAAAGAGGGCGGCACCTAACCAGTGATAGGCGTCGTTACAGGCCGGAACTACTTTCGTACGGCGTAGGTAGTTTCGCGCGGTGGCAACGCG
This sequence comes from Polistes canadensis, assembly GCF_001313835.1. NCBI lineage: Eukaryota > Metazoa > Arthropoda > Insecta > Hymenoptera > Vespidae > Polistes > Polistes canadensis. The sequence goes on along the minus strand of NW_014569558.1, from coordinate 1,218,187 downwards.
GCATTTGTGACGAATTCAATTCTGATTGGTCCTTAAGCATAACCTCCTCCCTTACCACCTCGGTTAGTTCCCACTACTCTTACTCATTTTCTCTCTTCTTCTCTCGCGGCTCGCGATTTTCTTAGCTGCCGCGATTCCGCGTAATCTCGTCCTTTCGTTTCTTTTACATTTATTTCATACATAACTATATATAAATAAATATATTTTTATAAAATATATATTTTTTGTATCTTTCATTGTATTTTTTTTTATTTTAAATGTCTTTTTCGTTCAAGAAGAAACGAATTACGAATTTAATCTGGTGGCGGCACGTAGCGAAGTTAGTTGAACGCTCGTTCGAGGGCGCTGCGAGTGCAAAGGTGGAGAAGAGCGAGAGAGAGATATAGAGAGAAAGAGAGAGAGAGAAAGAGAGAAAAAGAGAGATGGATTACCAGTAGGAAAGAGCAAGTGTAGCGGGTGGTAGCGCGTGTAGGGAGAGGGTCGTTGGTGGTAGGAGTGGGGGTAGCTGCTGGGAGCGAGAGAAGTCGGTTATCGGCGGCAGAGCTGGCGGTGCCAGAATAGGATGAGGAGGAGGATGAAGAGGTGGAGGAGGAGGTTGTGGAGGAGGAGGAGGGGAAGGCGCGCGCGAAAGACGAGGAGGAGCTGTACTGGTGCGCTCCTCGTCGCCGCGGCGGCACGCAGGACCCCCGGAGAGGAAGAGCGCAGCGGCGGCGCGCGCTTGCGAGTGAGAGAGACGGTCGGAGAGAGAGGGAGAGCAAGAGAGAGAGAGAGAGAGAGAGAGAGAGAGAGAGAGAGAAACCAAGAGAAGGAACGAGGCGCGCGGTGAGGCGAGCAAGCAAGGGAACGAGCGAGCGAGCGAGCGAGCGAGAGATGGACGGCGGCGGTACAGAGTGGCGGTACACGGGGCGCGAGAAAAGCGGTAGTGTGCCGTGGACCACCGCACTGGCATACCGTGTTTCGTTACGACACTCTTCGATACGCTCTCCTACGTACTTGTACTACGTCGACTTTCAAACACTTTCCGAACACACACGGTGTCTCTTGTCTCTCCCTCGTATTCAGTCGATTTCGAATTGCGTCGTTACGACGACGAGTGCTAAGTGTAGTGTGCTGACATCATCGAGACTTACCTTACCGTTGTCGTTACTTATTAGCAACGTTTTTTTTTAAATAGAGACGTCGTTAAAAACTTTTCTCTTTTCGTCGCGTGCCACCATAAAGAGAAAGATTGACAGAAGGAGAGAGAGATAGAAAGAGAGAGAGAGAGAGAGAGAAAACGGCCACCATTGGCCACTAAATTTTATAGCCTCGTATTATTACCCTCCCCCCGCTTTATTGCGTCGTAACTATTAAACGATCATCCTTTCAAAGGTGTTCGAAAGCACAGATTGAGTTTAGCAAAATCGCTCGGCTCCTCGACCGACGCGATGACTATCGTTCGGCGTCGTTTACCGCCTACGGCTTACTGACGTTTCGCGCGACAAATACATCCCCTCTTTTTTCCTCGATGACTTTTACGAGACCCTAAAAGCAATTTAATGCTACTTCTCTCGTTTAACGTCGTCTCGACGTCGTCTTGTTTTTTGGCGCGAAACTGGCCGCAACGGGATATCTACCGATAGAGAAAGAAGGAGATAGAGAAAGAGAGAAATAAAAGATAGAGAGATTCTCAGACTTTGAATCGTCGTTTGAATCGGTAAAGAAAAAAACACTAGAGATAAAGTAACGAGCGAACGAGGGAGAGAAGTAGAGATTGGGAGAGGACAATTCTCCCGAGTGGCCGTGTTTAAGTGCAAGTGATTCAAAATACCCGGGATAATGAACTCGTACTTTGAGCAGAGCCCGGGTGGCTTCTACGGAAGCCATCATCATCAAACCGGTGCTGCGAGTCAGCATCACGATCCCGCGACAGCGGCAGCCTATCGAAGCTTTCCTCTTGGGTTAGGTATGTCACCGTACGCTTCCAGTCAGCATCATCATCACACGTCCGGTACTTTGGGTATACACCCAGGAGGTGGTAGCAACACGAGACCACCACAGGATTCGCCGTACGACGCGAGCGTCGCGACGGCTTGCAAGCTCTATTCGACGACGCCAGAGGCGACCGGACACACGACTTCCTCCTATTCGACGACAGCGAGCAAAGATTGCAAACAACAAGATCAAACGACGGCCCATCAGAATGGGTACGCCGCGGCGATGGCCGTGGCCGCCGTCAAGGACGTTTGGCAGTCGGCGACCTCTGCTACCAACGGTCAGACCAATTCGGTTGTACGTCCTTCCGCCTGCACGCCCGAGGGCACGAGGGTCGGTACCTACGGCGGCCTCGTGGGCGGCGATCCGGCATCGAGTCCCGGCAACAACGGCACCTCGAGGTCCCTCGCCTCCACCTGGAACACCTGCAGTCTCAACTCGACCGCGAGCCAACCGGTCGCCACGCAACTCCATCAGCAACCCGCCAATCATACCTTCTACCCATGGATGGCTATAGCAGGTGAGTCCCTCTCGTTGCCACCAATAGCCACGTGCTCATCCTTTGACCTCAGTCAACGACAAACGAATCCTTTCCATTCCCGTTTCCACAATAAAACGCTCTATGCGTGATGAAAATGGGACGAGATTTTTTCGCCAGCTCCATTTGTTCAACGTCGATTGAAATACGACGTGTCCGTCAACGAACGACATCACGATAACGAATTTATACCTACTGACTCCCGGGAAGGTTGCTGGAAATATAACTCGACTGTTGTTCTCCAGCAATATCACAAACTCAGCGACGACAAACACGTTCTTGCGTTACCTCGATAGAGAATGTTTCAACTCGTTTGCTAGAGTTGGATTCGTATTGATATCGCCATTAACTTTCTAACGTTGGGACCACAACGTTGCTTTTATATCTGAAAGTAGAATAAATTATTTTCTCATATAAATTTGAATCGTATATTAAATAGTTTAAATAGAATAAAAAAATATATACGAGTGGTTATTTAATATATATTAATTGTGACAACGTGACACAGATATAGTAAACAAGTAAAGAAAAATTGTTAAAGCATTTATTTCAACATGCCTTTTGGAATAAACTTTGATCGTACACCTCGGCTTTGTCCGCTAAGAGTCGGAGAAAAAGAAAAGAAATAAGGGAGAAAGTAGAAAATAGAAAGAAAATAGAAGAAAAAAATAGAAAAGAAAAGAAGAAATAGGTCGTGTAAACTATAGGAAGCTATATACATCCGGTAGATAGGTAGAATGGAGTCAAGTGCGTGTAAAATCGTTGGGTGCGCTGAGTAGAATGAGAGAAGGGGGAAAGGCCTGGTTCAGTCGGGGGTTCAAGTGCCTTCTCGTTGTCGTACTCACCCCTCCGGAACCCCGAATTCCGGTAGTCAGCTGTTTCTAACCGTGTCTTTGTCCCACTCTTGTGTTGAGAGCCTTTTTTGACGTAAAACATTCTCTTTCTCTTTCTCACTCGTATTTCTCTAGTCGTTAGTAAATATATAATAAACGTAGCTTCCAAAAGCTTCGTCTCATTTTTCGATCGCGACTCTTTCAACAGACCAGCTCTGGAGTCTCTCTCTTTCTTTTTTTCACTATATCTTTTTCTCAGTCTATCTATCTGCGGTCTCAACCCTCTCCATCGCACGATCTTCTCAGTCCGGTTTTAGGTCCGCCTACTTTTTTTCCTTTTTTTTCTTCCTCATCTTTCTCCGCGACCACAGAAAGATCCACCTCTCTTTATGCATACAAAGGTGTAAGGATTACTTTATGAGAATTCGTGACGTAGGAAACGGGCTTATTCAAGCTCGGAGAACGGTATTTTACTGAATGAATTCTGTTTTCATACCTTCTCGAGAATTACCGGGCTATCGAAAATGTGCTTCGGTTTGGATGTAGCTATATATATATATATATACATATACCTAGGATATATTAAGCGATGAAGTAAAACAACCCTTTGATCTTTTTCTCTCTTCATCTTCTTCTTCTTCTTCTTCCTTTTTCTTTTCCTTTACTTAAGAAGAAGGAGGCGTAGAACCAGGCCGAAAGTTAGTTAGTTCGTGAACTCTCATCGGTAGGGATGAACTCTCTTCTTCTTCTTCTCTCCCTCTCTCTTTCACTTTCTTATACTTGGAACAACTTGGAAAGGGTCGATGCGAGGGCCCTCGAAGAATGCACCGATCGTAGGTGGGATCGTAGGGAATGAGAAAAAGCAATTGATCGAGGTACATACTCTTTCTTTCTTTTTCTTTTTTTTTTCTTTCTCTTTTTTTTTCTCTCTCTCTCTCTCTCTCTCTTTCTATCTTCTCGCGCGAGAAACAGGTTTCATGTACTCGCGAATCGAAAGTCGTTGACTCATTTCGCACGACTCACCGCAAGAGGCAAGTGTTCGTTGGTTCTTCTCAGCCGGCGGTAGGTAGATAGGTAGGTATATGAGGCCGATAGGCCACTCGAACGCGAGCCTAGTGAAATTTATCGATACAGGATTGTGGATTATTTCGTCATATATTAAAGTCCGCGGCGCAGAGCAAATATAGAGCCATCAATGACCGCCGTCACTCGTTACCACGATCTACGATGAATAATTTTGCTTTATCGCGATGCCCGCACGATTCCAATCCATCCTTCCTTTCGACTACCGGCGTGCTGTTCTGCATTAATGTATCCCCTATGGAAAGCAGTGGCTTGTCTACAATGAAAAAGTAAGAGAGAGAGAGAGTGAGAGAGAGAGAGAGAGAGAGAGAAACAGAAGATAATCATGTTTTATGATGTCGTAAGAAGAAGGAAAGTTTATCTCGCTAGTATACCCTTTCTATTGTTTAATACTGTATAAGTATGTGAGAATTCCTAAGACACTATTCTTTTCCACTCACCCACTCGCAACGACATTATTTTTCGAGTCTATCGAGCGAATGACGTTAACGACGGACGAAAGGATTTCAATATGATAATCCTTTTAAAAATGATGTTTTCCTTAACACGCGATAAATATGTATAATACAAATATGTATATATATTTACTATTTACTTTTAAACGTGAACGTTGATACACTTTTCGAAAGTCTCGTGAAATCTGTTCAAGTAATTCACTCTCTTTCTTTGATCAATGAAACTTATCGATGAAACAAAATAGCAAATGTTTTGTCTAGACTTAACAAACGAAGAGAACGATTCTCCTTGACGTTCCTTTTCTCATTCGTGATTCGTTACGAGTGTAACGATCTCTCGCAAAGAGTATCGCTACGAGAATCTCTGTCTATCGTATAATTTATGATGTTTGGAATAGAGAGTATCTACCTATGTAAATGTGTATTCTAAACGTGTCGCGAATGATGTACGATCGATTATGCTTCGATGTTGGGCGATCGAATGGCTCAGAAAGCCGACGGCCAACATCGTCGCTTATATCGTTTAGTTTTGTGTGTCGGTAATGCAACGATGTAAACGGTAACGAGATCGGGCGCGCGAGACTCGATTAGTCATTAATAATCCGTGCACGGTGAAAGAACGAGACTAGAGAATGCAAGAGAGAGAGAGAGAGAGAGAGAGAGAGAGAGAGAGAGAACGATTGCACGCCGGAACCGTACTAATGACGCGTTTGCAATAAATACTCCTGCGAAATATCTTCTCGTCGAGCTTTTACTAAACGATTACTACCACCGACATTATCACGACCGCTTCATTTATAAACATTCGAGTTAGCATAATCATGAACACTTTTGTTACGACCTTATCTGGGAACATCTCGATAAAGATACCGTAGAACATTAAACTCGAGACTACTTTTCTTCTTGAATTCCGTTTAAATACGGGGAAAAGTGTGTGAGGGTAATTTTAATTATTATTATTATTATTGTTATTATTATTATTATTTTTTTTGTTATTTGATTTATCGTTTCTAGTAAATCTTTATTTGTATTTTTATGAGTAATCGATTTACGAAATTCTTTAGAGTTTTAAACGAGACAGAAAATACCTAAACAGCAGTGAGTTTTGTTCCTCTACCCGTAGATAAATTCATAGTCTTGCCACCCGCTAGGAGATACAAAGCTTTACTTTCTTTCACAGTGGATCACTTTCTCCTGCTTTCCCAAATGCTACCGAAATTTACGACCCTCTTCATTGAGGGTTCGCCGTGTCTATAGGGTAATTAGAGGGCGCGAAGGTGTAGGCTCGAATAGTATATATCCGAATGCCGCTTCGATTCACCCCCGTGGAAAAGTGGCTGTTTCGTTGGAGTGGTCCTTCGAGTATACCTTTTTAAAGGGACATTAAGGGTGGCCGATAACTCGAAAACGGGAAAGCAGACGTTTCTCGGTTTAGATTCTTAATTTTCCTTCAACGTTCATCGTTCTTTTTTTTTTTTACTCTTCCCCTCCCCCCATCCGATTAAACTCATAATTTAGAAAGATAGATAAGAATGATTCCTAAGAAATGTCTTTTGATTATTTATCTTTATTTCTCTTTATCTCAAAAGAAAAATTAGTTGGCTTTTGAAATGACTATACTTCTATACATAGAGTCTCAGCCCACGTGATTAGAATAACCAGTAGTATATATCACTCGTAGCATCGGTAGGAAAATTATACGATCGTGTTTTAGATTTAAATGAAGAAAGTAGGAAGAGAGAGAGAAAGAAATAAGAAAACGAAAGTGATTCACGTTTCTACGTCGTTGAAAGGCACAGAAACGTCGTCTAACGATCGTTCGGTTTGTAGAAGTAAAGGAGTAAGAGGTAAAAGACGGCTAGTCTTCCCGCGCGAAAGGATCCACGTGGATATCTGGAGTCTGGTAAGCGACGAGAAAGAGAAAGAGAAAGAGAAAGAGAAAGAGAAAGAGAAAGAGAAAGAGAAGAGAGTAGTTGGAAACGAGTATGCCGGCTCGGCAATAGGTGTTACGTACCTCGGGGAGCAAGCTCATTCAATATAAAGCAGCTACGAACAACGCTGTAACCGTAACGTTGACGTTTACGACGACGAAATCGTGGTTTTGCTCGTTTACCCCACCTCCTTTATGCGCCTCCACGTTTACCGCTATCGCCGTTTGCGAGACTTGCTTGCGAGCCAGCCGGTAATGCAGGACCCTACCCTACGGCACGCTCCTTCTTCCTTCGTTCCTTCTCTCCCACTCATCGACAAAGATCCTCTCTCCTTCCTTCCGTTTTCTTCGTGTGGGGTAAGAATGGTCCACCCGGTCAGAACTTCTTCGACCGAGACTCGTGTTCCGAGATACGATATACTTCGTGTGGAACGATCGTGTCGACGTAAAAGCGGATGGTGTTTCTCCATGAAAGAGAACGTCGATCGTCAAGCATATTTTTTTTCTTCTTTCTCTCTCTTTTATTTTTATCGTATTCGTCAATCTATCGAAGATTTATTATCCTTTTGTAACACTCGATCTACGAATTAGAAAGACGATATTACAAATTTTTATATAAAACTTATCGATGTAATAGCAAAGTTCATAAATATCTAATTAAAATCTGGCTCGACTTAAATCCTTGATTAAAAAATTTCATTTTTCCCCTTTTTTTTTTTTTTCATTTTCTACTCTTTTCAAGCAACAAACAATTTATGCACATATCTTATAAAATATCACGAGAGAGTTAGGCTCGCTTGCATGCGTATCAAGGCGTTAGTCGTAGGCAGTATTACAGATAGGTTAGCTAGAACGAGCGCCATCGGCAAAGAAGCTAAAGAGGCAGCCCCGAGTGGGTGCGTTCTTCGCTTACGGAGGGCCGTCGGAGTCCTTTCCATGTGTTGTTGCTCCGTTGGCCCGGATGGAGAATGACGTACGAGCCTCTCCGTATGACTTACTACGCCCTTTTCCCTTCTCTCCACGCCCGCCGCTTCTGCGTACTGTTCGCTCGAAAAACATTCGGTGCTTCTCTCTCTCTCTCTCTCTCTCTTTCCTTAACTCTCCGCAGCAAATACGAGCCTACTATACTCTCTCTACCTTTTATTTTTTACCTTTTCTTTCCACGACAACGAGGACGACGAGGACGACGACGACGACGACGAGGACTATGCCACGAGTTCTTCCTTCCAATTCCCTCGCGAATTCACCCCTACCACTTCTCGGCATATCCGCCTTCTCGACATATAATTCCTGCATAATTCATCTTATCCGCTCCTCCGACTCGCTGAAAACAACGAACGAATTAATTGTTCCTTTCTTCGCATCCCTATGATATTTTTCAATACTTACAGGTATATATATATATATCTTATATCTATCCACTGTTGTCTTGGAATATATTATTTCGTTATTCACACTTATCGTATGCATCGTTAACGAATTCTATTTTCTCTGCTGCTGCTTCTGCTATTATTTTTTTTTTGCTGTTGTTGTTTTTCTCTTCTTTTTTCGTTATTTTTTTTATCGGCAGTGGACCTTAACAACCTCTTCATGATTCAGCCCCCGACGTCCTTCGACTTTTAAAGAAATTGAACGATCTCGTGCTAACAGGACTTTATATCATTAACTTTTAATAATAATCGTACGAATAACACGTTTTTCGCGGTCTCAATTTTTAACGGTTTAACGAAATTATTTGGAAAAAATATTTCATTATTCGCAACATATTCTACGTCTTGCATCGACGGCTTCCATAGAAAATGAATACCCTCTAGGTAATTCGTGCGTCAGGTAGCTATAATAATAAGCGAGCTAATAAGTATGCGAATCTTGATGGATTGTAGAAGGTTGGCGAGAACGAACGAAAAAAAAATAACGTAGCAAGGGGAAGCAGGAGGCGCAGGAAGAGAAGGAAAAGGAGAAAAAGGAGAAGAAATAAATAGCAGTACGATATATCGTTGATATCGAGAAGGTTCGATTATGGCAAGGCAGCTGTCGTAGGGGGTCTTTGGAACGTACATAATTTTCATAATCCTTATAATATAATTCTGGTGTAACCCTGGTAGTCTAGATATTAGCGCTTGATCTTGCCGAACCTGACTGTTCCTTCTCGAAACACGCGTAAGTTGCTATACATTACTTCCTATCTTCCGATTAGCTTTTTCCGTCAATGTTTTTCTATTTTTTTTCTCTTAAATTCTAAACCTTACCTGGTAATTTTCGATTAGATTACTGCGACTACTCTTACGATTCGCGTTTAGAACATTTTCTAAGTATTATGCCATTTTACGTCATCATTCGATCTTTCCTTTTTCGTATTTGTTCTTTTTTACCGTCGTTCAGTGGGGTAAAAGAAAAAATTCATCAAATAACGTAGACACCAATGACAAATATTATTTATTGCACTATTCACACACAATGATTTACGATTGGGTTGAGTTATAAACAAAAATAGAAAAGAAGAGTTCGAACGATGCTCGTTTTGAATGATTTTTTAAGCATAAAAATTCGTAGCAAGATATAGGGGGCGTAAAATTGCAAGTCGTTCATGCGTATACTTATCTTGATACATTACGCACGGCGTGCCTCGAATATTCATGTGTTAAGGGGATAGATACGTGGGACGATAAACGAGTAACGCTTTGTAATTATAATGGAAGAGAGTTCTGGTGCCCTTCAGTTTTTTAGTACGAGTAGAATTTTTCGCGAGAAAGATCCGAAAAGTTCTTTCTCGAATTCATTTAATTTACCTTTCGAAGATCGTTAGTGAGATCGAATCGCTGACGTTATCAGTAAGCACGCACTCAGTAACTTTGTTTTAAATTTCTTACGAACGCTATTAATAGTTGAAGGTAATTTAACAAACGATCGTTATAAATATTTGAAATTGTCGTTAAATGTTCAAGTTGGAGGTCTGATGAAAATTGGAAAACCAGTTCGGCGACGACAAGAGCTTAGTTAGTAATTATGTAAATCAAATTGAGACGAGACGTCGAAAAGTGTAAATAAAATTAACGACGAGTACGTATCGGCCAAAAAATAACTTCAAGTATCTCGGTGGAGTTAAAAAGGATATATACGTTAGGTAATTATACACCAATACGTGCGCATACTACACATCATTTAAATTACTATTCCTTTTATCCGTTCTTCGACGTCTTTTAATAAGATTTAAATTCATAACTCGACGAAGCGAAGCGTCGATAACGAGTACAATTCGCATGTTCGAAGAAAAGTTATTAGCATAATTATTCGATACCAAACAACATATATATCTACGATCATCAATCCCAACATATTAGCGACATATAACTATAGAATACTATTCATTCTTGCTTGTTTCTGAATATATGTTGATTGATATTCAATTTGATCGGTTCGTAACGTTTATTGAGAAAAAAATTGATCAAATTGACACATTTGCATATTTTATTTATACTACCGATTAATTATTTAGCTCAGGTATGTTGGTGATCGATGAGAAAAATGGTTGATTGTCATATAAATCGGTTATTTGTGATGGCAAAGATCAGGAAGACGTGAGTTTGTCGAGGAAAATCAATTCTACGGGAGCAAAGGGTTAAAGTCGTATAGATCGGTAGGGAAAGAGAGAGAGAGAAAGAGAGAGGAAAGAGGAGTGAGGAGGAAAAGGGACGCGCGTGCCTCGGCGGTGATCGCACCGGTGGTGTGCAGGGGCTGCCTGGCAGCCTTCTCGATTTGATGGACGAGCTGTTCGCATGTACGACTCGTGCGTCGCTGCTGTTGCTGCTAGCTCGGCTTGATACACACCGACAACATATAGTCTCGGCTATAACGCTCGGCTATCTCGCACTAGATGTTTTGCAAATTTCATGCGCCGAAGAATTATCGTTACTCTATTCAGGATTAAATTTCTTTCCCTCTGTCATTTTGTCTCTCTCTCTCTCTCTCTTGTTATTTCTTTTTTTCATTCTCTCTAGAATCTACCATCCTTCTCGTTATGATCATTGTTTCCTTATTTTCTTTCTACTTTTTTTCTTATACAATAAAACAATTTTCTTCTTTATTCAACAAAAGTCGTTAATTACTTTTCATTCGAGATCATTCGAGACCGTATGAGATTAAAATTTGCCCCATGGTAGGGAGAAGAAATTTACAACGCGAAATTGACGTAATCGATCGTATCGAAAGCATCTTAATGTATTGCTAGAGGAAACATTCTAACATCCCTAAGCATATATTTTCTCTAGGGAAGAGAAGTCGACAAGAGATAGATAGATAAAGAGGAGAAAAAAAGAGAAGATGTATTACGTGTATTTTGAAGATCGAGAGAAACGAGTGTCGCGAATATCGTCGAGTTCATAAATTAATGTCTTCCTCGAGGTGATCGACGGTAACTTTCGTTTGGCAAATATATATATATATATATATATATATATATATATATATATATATATATATACAGGTATATTGTTGGGTATATGTAGTTAAGAGGTACGCTAATGGATGAATTAATGAAAAGCACGAGCCAGAATAAGTTTTATAGCGATCTTGCGAACGATTACTTCGTTAAAGAGAAGAGTTACGAGCCAAGAAAGTAGACTTACGGACACCTGATAGAAGACATCGCTCTTTGATGAGACCAGGCCTCCAAGCTGGTCTATATACATACATATATAGAATCCTTCGTTCATGTTGCTTCGGGCCGAGATAATATGTTCCTTCGATCGAACGCGCATCCTAACCACGAGGGAACGTGTTTAGGTGCTCGAAACGACTATAACACCGAACAAAGGATATAGGTAGGTACCTACCTGATCATCTTTCTTCTTAGGAAAAAGAGAGAGAGAGAGAGAGAGAGAGAGAGAAAGAAAGAATAAGAAAATGAGGGAGAATAAAATGAAGAGCGATGATAATAATATTATTCAAAAGTTTGTTTATATTGTATTTATAATTTTTCTCAAATATTTTATTTGTTCTACTCTCACATCAGAGATGCCTTTTCACCTTTTCCGCGTAAAAGAAAACAAGCAGTTTCTTCTTGGTAGCAAGGAAACGACGATGATTGCTTTACGACGTGCAAGAAATGCGGTTTAGTCGTTTCTCAGGTGAAGATCTTCTTTATAGCAATTTTATGGATGATCACCGTTCGAGGATTTCAAACGATGCGACGCGAGTATGTGAAACTCGTTCATATGCGAATTGTATTTACAGGCTCTATGAACTAGAAACGACTATTTCTATTACCGACACTTCGATAGAACTTGAAAAAAGCCAAGAGTTATCATCTCTTTTCTTTTCTTTCATCTATTTCTCTACTTTTCCCTATCTCTCTCTCTCTCTCTCTCTCTCTCACTCTCGTCACGTAGGAAGTAAGTAGAAGACCATCTGCCGGAGACCGTCGGCGAGTCCAAGTCCGTTGGCCGTATTCAATTAATACGCGGACGACGTAATTGGAACCGTTTATATTGCGAGTACGCTCGGACGTTCATAACTCACAGGAAGCTTTTTGCATCGATGTACCTGCCCACAGTCCCTCCTTTCTCTCTCATTCTCTTGCTCTTACTCTCTCTTTCTCTATCTCTCTTTCTCTCTCTCTCTCTCTCTCTCTCTGTCTTTCTCTCGCCCTATCGTTCTATCGCTCTCGCCCTGTTCAGTCCGCCACGATGGGCGGCCATTACGAACAGCACCTGCCATCCTGACCACAATGCTCTCTTACTCCGGTATTCCTCGTTCGCTAAGGAAACCTCCATGTCTTCCATGAACGTGTTGATTTCTTCAACGCCATGAAGATACACCTTGGATAATGAATAAAACATAAATATATATACATTATATTAATAGAATATTATTCATTTTATCTATTATTATATGAATCGTTTGTTTTTGAATTGGACACACGTTCAAAGTATATTTAAAGTATCGAAAAATATAAGTGTATTTTTATATTGGATAGATATTTACAATTACCAACGGCGAATTACGTTGGTAAAAGATTAATGCACGTTCTCGATCATCGTTCATATCTCTTTCTTTCTCTATCTCGCGACGAATGTTGTCCTTATCGTCGAAAGTCGAATAATGGGTGGCTCGATCGTAAAAATTGATCGACCTTGAGGATCTCGCGCGTACGCGTTCGAGTTGCCGATCGAATCGTTAAAGGCTTAAGGTGAAATCGTAAATCCCGATCGCGTCAAAGGGAGAGCCTGTAAAATGGAGAGATTTTCATTCGGCCGCGGCGACGTCGAGGCAATTATATTAAAAGGTCAAGAGAAAGAAAGAGAAAGAGAAAAAGAGAAAGAGAAAGAGAAAGAGAAAGAGAGAGATAGAAAGAAGGTTCCTCTCTTACATGAATTATGTCCCGCCGTCTTTTCCAATCGCGCGGCGAAGCTATACGGGAAAGAAACAAACGTCTTGCACACACACAACTTCGCGTTGCCCCGTAGGATTTATACTTGCGTCATTATACAGGCGAAAATATATATCTTTCGATAATTCGAAGGATGCTGGGACGCAAGACCGGTCGTGGCTTACGGTAACTGGGTTTGAAAATTACTAAAATCAAACGAACGTATCGAGATACGTTAATACATAAAGCTCTCTTAGATTAGTCGATATTAAATAGAAGAAACCTTAACGATATCTTTATCGATCTTAGTTAATAAACCAAAAATGTGAATGAATAACGATCGGAACGCTGCCTGCCGTTCGATCGTTAATTTTCATCCAAAACATATAAAATCGAATGAATTTATAATTTCAACATTGTAAAAAATGACAGTGATAAAAAGGCACCGTTTAAAGGAGAATCGCCATAAATTAGAATGAAATTGTCGGGCCAGCGTGAAACTATGAGCAATGATACGATGAAAGTGCAACGAGTCAATACATCATGGTGTAGCATAGATTCAAAGAAGATAAATGTACAAGAAGTATAAGTAGAAGAAGAAGAAGAAGAAGAACGAGAACAAGAAGATAGAAATAATGATGATGATGAAGAAGAGAAACTGCGGAACTCTTAGGAAGAGAGAATAATAGAAGGAGGAAGAGTTAAAGAAAAAAGTGAGAGAAAACAGACAAAAGAGAAAGATGCACACACGGTGGAGCGATTAAACAGCTCGGTTAAATTCAACGACATTAAGCCTCGTTTCTCTTTCTCTCTCTCTCTCTCTCTCTCTCTCTCTTTCCCTTCTCAGTTATAGGGAAGTCTTCCTCGACTCCCTTCGTATGTTAGTTCGTTCGTTCGTTCGTTCCACGCTCAGGATCGCGACGCGCGGAAAAGTTATGACGTACTGCCCTCGCGACATATTTATTAAGCACCACGAATGATATTAGGCCGGTGCGAACGGACATTACGGGCGTAGGTGCCGACGAGCGTTTGTTGTGCGCCATTAGCCCGGTTAATTTACGATCGCCGTGTTGCTTGTCTCGAAGTAGCACTCGACGCGAACGCTCGCTACTCTGACAGTTACTCGCCTACGCTCGCACTTTTTCTCTTCTACGTTTCTCTACCTCTATCCCCTCTTTCACCCTCCTATCCTCCCACCCCTCCATCCTTCCTTCCTTCCTTCCTCCATTCCTTCTCCGCACGCGATCTTTTCGACATCCGAAACACAACGAAGCTTTGTGTACTTTTTTTCCTTTCCTTTTTAATATGTTTTTTTATTTTTCTTTCTTGTTTAATTTATTTTTTTATTACCAATTATAGATATGAAAAATTATTCCAATTTATATATATATATAATAACGTTATTTATAGTTCCAATAAGATTATTCATATTGTTGATTAATTTCATTAACCAAGTATCGGCTATGTTCATAAATTCGGATCGTAATAGCATGCATCGAAGATCACGTTTATAGCTCGCACGCTTTATTCACTAGAAGCTGCTCCATATGTAATAAATATTCGTTTACTTTCCCTCTTTCTCTCTCTTTTACTCGTTCTTTTTCTTCAAACGCATACTCGCAATTCGCACGCTTCGACGAGCTTACTTGCGATGATCGTTGGATATCTATGCCGGTAGATGTTACAGAAAATTCGAGGGAAGGACGTTTACGTGACGTACAGAATACGATGTGATAATCTTATCGGGAAATTAGTAGCAACCTTTAAAATTATGAATCAGCGACTCGGCACGTTCATCGAACCGTTTTATCATTCGGATTTATTAGATTATAGGATAGGTACGTATTATTTCGAATATGACATACGACTCTAAAGTTATAATAGATTTGTAGTTTTCTACTATAGGAAGGTTAAATTTGTGTAGGAGTAGGAATAAGGATGTTAAACGAACGACGCTTCAAATGGTCGAGATTATGGCAATGGCCTTGAAAAACATTAACCCACGAAATTCTCTTTTCAAAATGGTCCGTCACGTATTACGAGATAGACGTTTAATTTTCTTTATTGTTAATGGCAAACGTTCACGAGTAGTATACGCATAAAGCATACGCTTTATATAATATATAATCTGCAGTTAAATGCAAGACCACTTTTAACATTGGTCATAGATCAAACAAACGACTGCGCGCATTCCTAGAGAAAACCTGCTCGACATTAGAAAAAGACTAGCAGCTACTCCTATCCTCCTTCTGTTTCTAATGATCACCTCTCTCTTTCTCTTTTTCTCTCACTGTCTCTCTCTCTCTCTCTCTCTCTCTCTCTCTCTCTCTCTCTCTCTCTCTTGGTTTCTCCGGTTTGTTCACGTTCGTTTCTCTGTTTCTATGTTTCAATCGATCCCGTCCTATTCCAAATCGTAGATCTCACTTCTCACGTTTGGATCGCTTGGTATTGAGTTCTGGAATTCTTTCTAACCCAACATAGATCTTTCTCTCTCCCACTCTCTCTCTCTCTCTCTCTCTCTCTCTCTCTTTTTTTTCTCTCCTTTTTTCCTTTTCTGTTTTTCTACCTCTTTTTATTTCTTTTTCTACAAGGTGGCAATTTGCAGGGTGCGATTATGGCTCGAAGTTCGACGAAACTTTCGTTTGAAAGTTGTTCTATCCGGTAGCGATTTTAAACGAGATGAAGAAATGAAAATTATTTCTATGAATTTAATTCAATAAAGTTAAACTAGAACGAGCAATAAACATTTTCATTCAATTACATTAACTGTTTCTCTTATTTTAAAGATTTAACGTATGAATCATTTTTCTGTAGGAAAATTATTAAATATGGGATGAATAAAAAAAGAAAAATGAAATAGAAAAAATATTAAGTTGTAGAATAGAACGAATCCTAATCCGTGACGAATCGATATCTTCTCATAAATTTATCCGACAAAGATACTTACCGTCATCTTTCTCATCGTTCGTTCTCTGTTCCTTTATGATTTGTTTCAACTAAATTCTCGCGTGAATACCGGTAGTCTAGCGTGCTTAGTTTATCTTTTTTCCTCTCTCTCTCTCTCTATCTTTTTTTTTTTTTTACGAATCTCTCGGAGAAGTATAGATTTCAACAGACATGAACTTGAGGTGGTCGTGAAGAGTATAGCAGGACGAGAAACGCAATTCGGTACGGCTGGTAATAAAACTAACTGGACAGAAGCGTGGGGTCAGGTTTTCGTCCATCATAAGCAGCATAGCCTCTTCGCACGAAATAGAAAGATCTTCGTCAAGGAAGAACGTCGTCGCAGAACGATCCTACCCTAAAAAGTGAGACTTTTGCCGAGCCGAAGCTATTCTTTCAAAGAATGAAGAAGTACCGTTAACTTCTTCTTTGAGAAAGATGTCATAAAATGGTCAGGGGCGATGACAATGAAGATGACCGTTAGTTTTCTACATTCTTCTACTGGCGGTTCTTTGAGGACTACTCTCCGAGCTCGACCGCAGTTGGGCTCTATCCGTCGGTTAGAATCGACGTCTTATCGTAACACTATATCCGATTCTAATCTTAACAATTTTTCTTTTTTCCTATGTTAACTTTGCGACAAAATTTGGAATCACATGCACGTGATTGCGCGTATCGATAATATTGTTCGAAGATTTGTCTAATAGTCCTCGCGATTTACTTCTTTTACTTTTTCTTCTTCTTCTTGTATTTGTTATTTTATTTTTGTGTGGTTTCATCGATCGTACAATAGAAGTGTCTTGAGAAGTGTTGGACGTTGAAAAAAAACGACTAGGAATTCTCGAAGGAAGTCGAATAGCTTCTATTCCTGGACAACGTTGAGGATGTGAACGAAAGAGAAAGAGGGTGAGAGAGAGAGAGAGAGAGAGAGAAAGAAAGAAAGAGAGAAAAGGTTCTCTTTCTCTCTCTTTTTACCGCGAGCTCCGCCCACGAAGATTTACTACTGCGCCCTGTGCTCCACGGCACGGCATGCGAGTGCAGTTGGAATCGCGAGCAACGGTCAACAACACTCGCGCGCACGCGAATGAGAAGTTGAACTACAAAAACGGGTTTTACAAACGAGATTCGAATCGCGCGTCTCGACGCGCGCTTCTTCTCTTAGTTTCTTTTCTCTCCTCTCTCTTTCTCTCTCTTTCCCTCTGTTTTTTTCTCTTGTTTCTACCATATCTTGGACTCGAAGTTCTCTCTTCTCTTTTCTCTTCCGACCACGAGAACGATGATCGGTTATCGATTTCGAGGATTCACCGATTTCTCTTCACCGTGTTATCCATCCTTTGGGTGGTCCATCGAACGAAAACACCCTCCTCCGAGTCGCGGAAACGAGGAAGATCCTCCCTCGAGATGGTACGATAAAAAAATCAGTAAGTCGATCCGTAGGAGGAAAAATGAAAGTAGTTTATCTTTGCCCGAGGATCTGACGATCTCGCTTGGTAAATCGAAACTTTATCGCGATAAGTTAATTGATTTCGACTCCTACTTCTCTTCTTTCCACTACTATACAGAGTTTCTCTTCAAAATGATGGTGCTTTGTAATTTTCTTTTTATTTCCTATTTTTCTTATTGTTTAGATTTTTTTTTCTCTTTCCAAATAATAACATTTCATTACGTTAGTTACTAGCTCGGAAAACGAACGTTCGTTAAATAGAGTCGTGGTTTGTAAAAAAAGCTTATCTTTCCAAAATCATCCCTTTTCCTTGCGTAGGTAATTTCAACAAAGTCACGTTCAACCTATAAAGAATATATCGTTTCCGTGAGAATCCGTCTTCTTAAGCAATCATATACATGTATATACTATGTACATGTATATATATATATATATATCATATATATATACACTTATATTTTGTACGCTCGAAAGAGATGCTTCACGCTTCGCTGAATACACGTTGGTCGATCCTTGATGTCTAGCAGCAGGAAAAAGGTTGCTAAGAAGAGCGTAAATTCCGCCATTTTTCTCATAGTTTCCTATCCTATCTCTCTCTCTTCTTTTTCCTACTCCTCTTTTTCTTTTTCTTCTTCTTCTTCTCTTTCCTTCTCTTCCCTTCCTAAATGATCTCCCCTTTTTGATTCGTTCGCCGAATTCTCTCGTGCCATCGTTCGGTTCAGCGGACTTAACAGACCATCAATTTAGCCGCAGAACTTGAAATTTGCGTGAAATCAAACCGCTGCTTTCCGTAATTTAAATCGCTCGTAAATCCTCTTCGTTGGCCATTCCCCTTTTGTTCTACGCTTGGTGTGTTTATATTCGGATAGTTAGTTATCTATCCTATGCTTGTTTCAATTGAATCGAATTTTTTTTTCTACATATTTTCGTTCATTATATTCTTATGATTTTTTTTTTTACAAATCTTTTTCATCATTTCTTTCTTCCTTTCTTACGAGATTTGTTTCTACTGTACGACGACACTTCTTTCGCAAAAAAAAATAAAAAAGTAACTGAATCAAAGGTTCTGCGACGATGAAATGTAAACCAGTTAGGCGTTCTACGCCCTTCGGTTAAACGAAAAGCAAGTGTTTTTATGGCTCCGATCCGTCTTGCGGTGCTATAACGAGTTCGTGACTCGACATAATACGATAACCCCCTAAATGCGTTTGGACTCGCTGAGAATCGCGGGAGCGAGCTCGTAGAAACGCGTGTGTCCAGAAACAGAAAGGGAGAAAAAGAGAGATAAAGATAGAGAAAGGGAAATAGGAAGAACGAGATGAAGAACGGAGAGAGAGAGAGAGAGAGAGAAAGAGAGAGAGAGAGAGAAAGAGAGAAGAAAGAGAGAATGAAAGAGAAAGAGAGTTAGGACAGGGTAATAAAGAGTGCGTGGCGTAAAAGAGGACGAACCGCCGACAGTCCCTCTTACTCCTCTTGCAGGAAGAAAATAGCGTTGAATAAACTATCGTCTGCAGGCCGTACTTCTCGTCCCGGCATTTCGCTTCTCGAATTCCGCGAGATTCTACCAGCAAACTGAATTTTGTTATTCTCGTTCTTTGTGCTTGTCCTTCGTCAGTTGTAGATATGTTGATAGCAACTATGTAACATCGAATTTGTACGATATTTGTTACATGATTAGTATCATATTGTAGCATTATGTTTAAACATAATGGAAGAAAAAGGATGCAGGAATATAGGAAACAATATAATATCTTTAGAAAGGTATTATTACTAAATGATTTGTGAACTTTAGTTTACTAACTCCTACACAAATTCATAATATGGAAAGGTTTCGAAGAGCAAGGGTGTAATTATTATTATTTTTCTTGTATTATTAGCACGTAGAGTTTTATTAGATAATAATCTAAGGTAAAATCATTGAGCGTGTTTATCGCTCTAAGCACCAACCCCACGTTTTGAAATAGTTGGAAAATCTTGATTTTCGTCGGACATGAGAAGAATATTTTCTAGATATATAATATATAGAATATCCGTGATAGATATGACATGCTTGAGTGCAACTAAATCATGAAATCTTGTTGAAATCTAGTTTTTATGATTCATTGACGGAACTAGATGATTATAAATCATCGTTATGCCAAACGATTTGTCCCCTGGCATGGAATATAAAGCATAACAACAAATTTTCTATTAGAGAGTTACTACGTTGCGGGTTTGTGTTATATAGGTAGTATGCGTACACATCACATGTTGTTGTTCGAATAAATCACTAAGTCGTTGATGGCCATACGAGACACCCTGACGATTCTCGGAACGAGATGAAAAATATTTCGCTGCGCGTTATGCTCACGAACGAGATCTTTGAACAGCAAAGGTGGAGAGAACCACATCGTCGGATGGCTTCTCGCACTCTCGACGACTCGATCTTGGCTCCAAGCAGAATAAGAAACATCGCTCTGCGAGATCATTGAATAACGATGAGAGAGACTCATGCCCGGGGCTACTTTTCAGGATACCTTCACTCCCAGCACCCCTTTCTTCTATCTGCAGCTTCATACTAATTTGGCTAAAAAAACAAACGTTAGGAACGAGTTCAACTATTATTTGTATTTTTTCTCTATAACAATCGTACAGCAAGGTTCAATTTATACGTATTATAAATTTCGATCTTTTATTTTGGACAACGTGAAATGCATTTTTTTTTTTCAACGAAAACGAATTCATCAAATTAGAAGTAGACATCAATTTTTCCTCGAAAAAAAAAAAAAAGGAACATTTTTAATCTGTCGAGTTTTGGATACTATGAATTTTTGTAAACACATGTAAAACGAGGAACGATCAGCATTTTTGTATTGACACGCACGAGTGTTGTGGGGATATGCGTGTAATCGGTAAGTCGCTGGTCCATGGACGCGTGCGCGTTTTACAACCGAAAGAGAAAAAGAGAAGATAACGTAAAGAAAATAAAAAGGAAAGGAAAGAGAGAGAGTGTGTGTGTGTGAGAGAGAGAAAGAGAAAAGAACACGAGCATAAACATCCTCGGGAAGATACGTTCTCGGAAGACAAAGAGAACCGACACGACGATTTTCGAGTTTTGTCGAGGGAGAAGAGAAAGTGGAAGGGAGGACGTTGAAAGAGGAAGAGGGTGAAACTTGGAAGGGATGCACGCGGTAGGGACATTGAGATGGACGGTGCCAATCGTATGCTAATAGAGTCGTCTCTTATTTTACTTTTTTATCCGAACGGGGAAGTTAACCTGCGGGAACGTTTGTTCGTAAAGGCTATAGCAAATCCATGAAGGACAAAATACCCGATCGGTGTTCGTACGGGAAGGGTCAATTTTTGTACATACCTATTTTGTAAGCCACTTTTCTTTCTCTCGTAAATTTTGTTTCCTATCCCTATTCATTGAGATTGATTGGCTGTAAATCGATTCATCGTTTTACGATCGATTTAATTCAAATGACGATTTTGCTGATATCAATTTATTTATTTATATTATATATCTCCCTGTGTTTACGCAAACGATATTACTTAGGATGTAATGTTACGATAAATAATAGTGTAACCATTGTTAAGCGAATATGTACACAGTTTATATCCATTATATTGTGAAAGTATCTTTGCACAGTAAAACAGTGTATAAGTTTTGCGGTTTACCTCGACCACAGCTCGGCAAATAGCACCGTTTTACTCTCATTATTCTGAACTATCTTTTATAACAAGACTTGCTACTAACATTTAATCTCATAGATACTTACCTTCAATGATTTTGCGTAACGTGGATCATCGATGCGTCTTTCTAGCATCGATCGTAGTCTCGCTAAATGTAGAAATACAGGTTTCGCGGGACATAAGGAACGCGTATCATATTACGTTGGGTCACGATCCCCATTAAACCCTTTCCCTTCCTATAGCTGGACAAATTATTAGGGTCACATCATTGTGTGGCGCACGCTCGCGAACTTTCGAACAAGGTCAAGCAGAAAAAATTTCTCTCTCTCTCTCTCTCTCTCTCTTTATCTTCCTCTTTTATATTAAAGCACATTTTTCCCATCGTCTAATATCGAATTAATCATTAGTTCCTTTTTACTTTCTTCTTATCTTTTCAATACACTAATTAACACGGATGAGAGACGAACACAATATCAATTTGCTAGGTTCGCATTCTCACCAACTAGATGGAAGTTATTTTTTAAACTCATACCGGTAAAAGACTCTCTGTTCATAACTACGAGTTCATTCTCGCGTGTATGAGAGAATCAAACCTACTCTTAGGAAACTCGTTTCAGTGCTTTATGGGTCAAGAGCGTTGCAAACATAACCAATCTATTCTCCTTTTCTCCCATTTTCCTTCTTTTCGTGTTAAATAATTATCTGATTATGGTTGATCTTTATAGAGGAATAACGTAAATGTGTTTAAGTAATCTTAACGTAACTTGTTTTCTTTGATAAGAACGAAAATTTTCTCAGCACGGTATAAAGTTTTGAAATTAATTTTTTTTTTATCTTTTCAGGACAAAAGCGTACTCAATAGTTTGTATCTTACACTTTTCCCCATAATGATTTAATGATCATCGTTAGAGGCAAACGATAAATAACGGTAAAGCATTTAGACCATGACGAAGCTTAGATTGTAATACTGTAATAGGTATACTAAACGTACCTCTTTACAATGTCAGAAATGTTTTCTAATCGGTGATACGTTGAAGAGGAATCTTCTTGATACTGTGACGTATGTATTGGGGTAATGTTTGCGAAAAGAAATATTCACTTCTGACGCGTAGAACTTCTCTGATAAACCGAACATAGAAAAAAGGAATGACGATGCAATTGATTTAAGACGGAAAGACGTTCTCGAGGAAGAAACGGGATCAATGAGAGAGAACCGGCGTCGATATCTCTCCATCCGGAATACCATTTCGGGTCTTGGAAAGTTATTGGACCGGACGAAGCGTCCTGTAGGCGAGTCGAGTCCGTCCATCACTGCTTTTCCCCCACTCCGAGGAAAGAAACGGGCCGGCCGCTCCGGCGCTCACTTCTCTATCTCTTTCTTTCTTATTGTAAGGCCCTTTCACCGGTCTGCGCTTCTCATAGGCTTCCCATAGTCTTTCTTTCTTTCTCCTTCTCTCTCTCTCTCTCTTCTTCATAAGAGAGAAGCATCCTCGAAGGATACCGTGCTCGAGAGCGGCCACGTTTCGCGTCTGCTACGCGTCCACCTTCGACCGTTCGTTCGACCATGGGATCGACCTGCCCTGCCTTAGGGCCCTGCCCTTATTCCCCAACTTTGATCGTCTTATCCACGTTACTTTTATCTCAGCATCGATATACTTGTTAGATATCTTGCTTATTTATCTTCAAAAATAAAATTTATAAATGTAAAATATATAATGTGTTAACGCGTTCTCGTTTTCATGTAACATCATGAATATAATATAAGAGAGAAGAGAAATTCAGAAGCACCGAAGATAAACGATCGTGTATGATCGGACCCGACAGAGTGGGTCCGGTAAGTGCGATAGAGGCCCCATAGGCGCGAGTATCGAGGACCGTTTTTTGCATGCCGATTTGTGGTTAGCCATCTTAAAATCCATTCCGCATCTCATTATCCGTCGATGCGAACTTAATGCCCGCGCTTGCTTGGTCCGTTCGGCCCTCGGTGCAACTGCAGTTATCAGAACCTGCAATCTAAGGAATCGAGCAAAGGATCTTTGCATAATTGTAGCCGGCTCGCGAAACCTATCGGCGTTGGCTGCGTGCATCGATTGCGTCCTTTCCTTATGCATCCTCCCTCTCCTTCCTCTTTCTTTTGTTCCTCGCTCGAGGTGGCAATGCCTTTCTCGGAGTCCCTTGCCCTCATCGATTTTCGATCGATCGATATTTCTTGGAACGCTTTTAAAGCAACCAATGCAATCCTTGCCAATTCTTTTATTGTTTTTATTATTCTATTATTTTCTTTTCTGTTATTTATATACTTACAATAAATTATATCCTTGCTGTAAAATACTCTCTCTCTCTCTCTCTCTCTCTCTTTAAAACTACCAAAAATTAATTTATATTTATTTATACCGGACTAGTGTTAAAATATATCGTTATATAAAAATATATATATATAAATTCGTAGATTTAAAATTAAAAAATACGTCATGATTAAATGTGTATTTGCTTGGGAATGGGAACGTGCTAAGAATATGTAAAATAAATGGACAATGGGATATCCCGTCGATATATTATAGTATTATGTTTTATAATAACGTCGTAAACGTGACGCAAGTCAAACAACTCACTCTCTAAGAATTTCGGATAAGCAACGTCGATGAGCAAAGGGTAGGTCTTTGGGTGAATATGAGCAGCATTATCAGCACGCGTCGCCCCTTTCTATGTATACTCACTAAATTTACGAAACAACCGGCGAAGAACAAACGGTGTTTCGTTTAAAACTTCTATCTCCGTTTAAACATAAAAGCTATGTATTACGTTCGCGAAAATTTCGTTTTAACGGCACACAAAACATCTCTGCGAGTATTCTAATGTCGGAATAAATCGAGAAAAGAAACAACGATCGATCCTCATTATCTCGATCAAGGGATACTTATAATTTTTGTACTTTTTTTTTACTTGTAAAATATTATACGAATATTTATTTTTATTTTAAATGGATGTATCACATCTAATTACAGTTTACCGAATGTATATTATTAGTTACGATTATATAAATATTCTGACATTTTATTTCTGACACATGAATTATTATAACTGACAATAAAAAAAAATAAAGTGAAAGAACAATTGAGTTTGTTCGAATCAGCATAATAAAAAATGTTATGACACAATGGACAATAAGTACGTCGAAGAGAAACGTACGTACGTAATATGAAAGGATAGAAATATTTTTGATCTCTCGAACGTGTTTATGGATGCGATCGGACTAAATCTTGGGTAGATAGTAAAGTACCCATCATGGTAGGGTGCAAAGGGAAGGATGCGACGCCGACATGTAACGTCGTGTCATGCAACGTCGGTGCGCGCTATGTTAATTGAAACGCATCGATTCTTGCGAGATCGTATATAATCTGAACGCGTTTCACGGTGTAGCAACTCCATGAGCACGTTTGCCTCTGCGTACCTCACTTTCGGCCGTTTCCACGATTTGACGTCGATATGCAAATGCAACTATCGAATAAATCGTTCTCGTACCGGCCGAGCGCGTATTGTCACCGTGGTTTCTGCGGGAAAGGATCGTCCCGAAATAAACTATCGGGTGTGATTAATGTCCCACGTTGAAAAACGACACTCGTTTTTATCTTTCTTTTCTCTTTCTCTTTCTCTTTCTCTTTTCCTCTCTTCCTCTTTCCCTTGTTCGCATTTTTTTATTTCTTTTGCACTCGTTATTCGTTCCTACGTACGTATGCATGTATTGCATACGTATGCATTCACGTACGTTCGCTTCGTTGGTTCGTTTAGCTTCGTCGACTATGATGCTTCACTTCACAAAGCATGTTAAATGTCTAATACTTTGTAGTTAAATTCATGGTAAATCTATACGAAAAGATAATCAGAATTTTTTCGTTAAGTTAACTCCTTCTATACTACTTAACTATAGAAAAACAAAAGAGAGATTGATATCATATATTTATAATTGAAAATTTAAATCGGATATATAGAATCGGTCCTATAAAAGGGGTATACTTGATCGATGTGTCGGAGAAGTTGAAACTTGAAAGTTAAATAAAAGTCCAAAGGCGCGAACGTTTTCTAGGATCTAAAGGTATACCGTTTAAGGGTCGGATACCTTATTCGGTGAATCGTTGTCAGGTTAGAGACATACATATATCACTAGGAGTGCGAACGTTTGGCCTCCCCTTCTGTTTCTCGTACGTTCGTTTTCCTTATCTCTCGCACTTTCAATCGCGCGACGTACTTGACAGCCGTACCAACCGGACGATAATTCGCGCGTATATTCGCAAAAATCCGGGGCCATAACTCGCGCGGCCGGTATTAGCGGCTCGTTATCCGCGCTTACGATTGGCCGGGGCTTTGGTATCTGAAACGTGCATCAAATCAGCACCTCCGAGCTTCTCGAAGGCAACGGGCCTCGGCTGCGAGTCGAGTTCTCGGCTGCGGGCAATGCGCGGGAATGGCAAGAAGAAAAACGAGACGGAAGCGCGCGAAAGCAGCACGGTTGAAGAAGAAGAAGAAGAAGAAGAAAAAGAAAAAGAAGAAAGTGAGGAGGAGGACGAGAAAGGTGGTGGAAGAAAAAGCACGAGGAGAGAGAACTGGGGAGGGGAAGGATTAGCAGGGATGGAGTTGAAACGCGATACGTTACTCCTTCGGTCACAATATTGAGTGCAACTTGGGTCGACGAGATTTAGGTGACCTTCCCGAAAGGAAGGGAAGGGGCTAAATAAATGGCCGTTTACTGCGATCGTATGAACTCTGCGCTAGGTTTAACCCTCTCCCTACACTTCCTTTTCTCTTTCTCTTTCTCTTATTTCCTTCCTTCCTTCCTTCCTTCCTTCCTTCCTTCCTTCCTACCTTCCTTCCTTTATTCGTTAATTCATTTAAAGTCTACTCTATCGTTCTTCGTTGTGGCTCGACGACCTTCGATAAACTCGTTTCAATTTCTTTCGATCTTCCTTTAATTCCTCCTCTTTCTAGTTACGAATAATCGATTTACTCTTAAAGATTCGATATTTGTTATTACGAAATAACGATAGGTAATAACAATATTGCTTATCATTTTTTCATGTTGTATCATATTCAAACATTAGAATAACTATCGAGGAATTAAACATCGGATATTTAATTTGACGATAAGGAAAAATTCGTGTCTAAATTAATGGTTCGCGTAATGGTAAATTGATCGCGAGCGGTCTAAAATGAAGTAACTAAATTCACTGAAGCGTATATCGATGTTAAGAGAATATCCAATTAACGCCGATCGATTCTTGAGTTTGTTGGATTTATTACCCCTCGATCGATAGATAAAAATTCAATTAGCATTGAAGTTATTCGTTATAATGCGTGTCACGTTTCGGCCACTCCGTATAAATTTCAATTAACGATAGCGGATCATCCTAATCGTTTTTTTCCTCTTTACGGTTATGTAAGCGAATTAAGGATATCTTATGTTTTTCCCAAACATGTATGATCATAGACAATAATTATTACATCGTTAAATCAGCTTAGATTTAATTCGTTCGTATATATTCCTTGACTTTGATATTTTTTAAATCAAAAATAAAAGTAAAAAATTAAAAAATGCCTTCTTATGGAAAAAAAAAAAAAACTAAAGAAATTACTCGAAATTGTTTTTATAATAAGCCTATTAGTAGCCACCCCCTTTTGTCTATCAAAAAAGGAAAAGCTATAATAGAGATGGAGGCAGGTGCGATCACGTATTTGACTTTTTTAAACGGTTAAAATGTTATTACGCCAATCTATATGGCGGTTGTAAAGTTCGCTCATTGGAGAATTATACGGACGATCGATGCCCAACGTAGCGCCATTACTCCTCTTCTTTTTCTTCGAAGGAAACGCCTAATGGCTTTGAAAACAATCATTTTTGCGATGGAACACGGTTTAAATTGGTACGCTAGTAGTCGCTTACGCGTATCTCTTTCTCTCTCCCTACGTTTGGTCGTCGTCATCCCTGAAAAAAATCGAGCGTGAAATTTCGCCGAATTTTTTTTAACAAATCTGTCGAGAAAGCCTTATTACGAGTAATGTTATTGCATCCGTTTTATTTCTTATTACTAATCCAAATGGCAAAGAAAAGTGTATATATCATGTCGTATACGGTTATCTATAATAAAATCTTATGAAATAAAATTAATTCACGAGAATGAAATAAACGTTTCGTGGTTAAATATAACGAAGGTAATAATAATTGTCGGTAAAAAGAAAAGATTTGAGGGAAAACTGTAAAGATCAAGATCAGACTGAGACCCACTGAAGTAGGTAGTCCGTACCCCGTGAACGTGTACACGAGGTCACGTTCTTCGATTCTCTGCCACCGATTGGAACGATCGCCCTGCTGATTACGGATAATTTAATTCAGTCGGTCATCATTTAATGATTATAGTGCCAGACGTTTCAACCGGAGTATTATCGTATCTTATCCCTCGTTCTTTTCTCATTCGCGGAAAATATCATCAATGGCGATTTGCCTCGCTTAGGATATTATTTCCTTTCGGGATAACGAGTTTACCTTTAAACTTAAATTTAAACTCGTTACACTTATTCTTTCCAAACGTTGAATATCATTACGATTTCTATGTTGTAACTTGTTCGACCGAAGAATCATTTGATTTCGATCTTAACCGAAAGGAAATTCTTATTCGTACGTGAAATTTCACGAAAGCAAAGTATCTAATACGTTTAATACTCTAAACTTGCGTGGAGAAATTCTTTGGTTTTACCAATTTATGCGCAGGCTCTGTATGATTTACTATGCAACGCCCGCAGTTAGCCCAATTTCGCGTATCGTGGGTGTATTCATGCGCGATGGAACACGCTCGTGTGTGTCACTATGTGTACAAAGAGAGAGAGAGAGAGAGAGAAAGAAAGAAGCGAGGGTAGAGAAGAGAGGGTTGAGGAGAGGGAGAAAACGCGAGAGAGATTAACCAAATTAGCCCCCAGCCGACAAACAACATTCGAGCACGGTACAAGGTTCGATCACACCAGCGTGAACCAAATTCGCTTGTAAAATATCTCTGTTACGTACGATGATAAAATAACGATAAGGACGAGCATGAGATTATTTTTCTTCGTTCCTTCGTGTTTCTTTTTTATACGACGGTTTATCATTCATTACGACGTACGTGACACGTTTTCATAATCTAACTACGTCTTATAAAAATAGGTAAAAAAAAAAGAAAAAAATGAAGAAGATAAAAACATATTTAATACATATTTAATAAGACGATAAATCGACGAAATAATTACTACAAACGGCACTTTTATGCCTTTGAATCATTTTGTATTCAACTTAATGCTTCACTTCTTCTATACATTCTTCTCTCTCTCTCGCTTTTTCTACATCTCGTCGAAGAAGACGAATTAATAAATAACGATCATACCGAGATATGATTATTGCAAGGTCTCGCGTATTTTCTTGTGCGTAACAATAGACTTGAAATTGCAATATCATTTAGTTGGAGGATTAAAAATTATTTATTGTAGAATGAGAAATAGTATCTATTATCTGTGCATTTGCAAGATAATCGTTAATTTATAATATCGTTTCTATCTCCTTTGTTTCTCGCTAGGATAATAATTCAGGATAATCCGATCGTACGTAGGGGAATATAGGTACTAATTGCTTTTGCGTTACGCTTGATCGAACGTCCGGCATCCGATCCTGATATTTTTGTCTTGTTTGTTTTTAATTTTATCTGTTAGATCTTTTTTTTAAAAATTTGTTCTTTTTTTTTTTTTATATAAAAAAGGAATAAAAAAGAATGAACGAACACAAGGAACATGGATTGTGCGGCGAACGGAACTTAGGGCCGGTCAGCCGGCTAGTTGGCCTATAGGGCCGTGCGAGACTACGGTTTAAGGGACTATAACATCAGGAGGATATCAACTTCTCTTGGTCGGGGGCCGTCTCATTACCCGTGCTTCGATGGTACCACGCTGAGAGCTCGCAAACCCCCTATAGTTATACTCACGTTATATTCATATTCCAAGTATAGTCGCGCTTGGTCTACCTTATACGGATTCGCCACGGACAGAAATCGCTGTCGTTTTCACGTTCTCTCTCTCTCTCTCACTCTCTACTTTTGTATCCAAGTATTCGAGATGACATCGGCAGATGAAACGCTCGATTGCTCATACGTAATTTTCATTTTTATGACGATTCAAAGCAAATTACAATTTATTACATTTTATATGATCAAATGATGATGATGATGATGATGATGGCGATGAAAGTATAATATTAAATATAAATGACAAACTTATGTTTGTGTTCGTTAATATTTAATATTTTATTTCTTTCTTAACATTGTGAAATTATATCAATATAAGAAGAAATTTCAGCTAATTTTTGAATAGATAACAAGATAAAAGAGAAAAAGTTACGTTGTATAGTACATTAAAGAAGCTTAAGAAGGAACCCATAGGCAAACGTAGAACTCTAAGGTAACGCACCCTGCGGTGGCCTTTGCTTTCTCCATCGGACGAAAAGGAAGAAGGACGAAGGAAGGAAGGATGATGCATGGCGATACACGCACGTATGTCCTCCTCCCCTCCAACGCGGACCTTCTCGCGTTCAAGTTGTCCTCCTCCTCTCTTCTTTCTCCATCCTTCTTCTACCTAAGAGAAAGAGAAAGAACTACGTAGCATCATCGGCCAACTCCACCTTCCACCCAGAACTTATAAGACCTGACCACGGCCATCCAAAAATAATAACTATCATAATAATAAGAATAAAAAAATCGACCTAAGTGGGGAAGGGGAAACTAGAGGGACGACTATTCCTGTTACGTTGCATTCCAGCAAGTAGAAACTCGTTGGACCACCCCGAATACGAAACCGTAGAGCGGCACCCATCGGCCTTTAACAGGAATACCATTTGTCTTTTAGCTCGCGTTTATCTGCTCCAATTGTCGACTTGTTTGCGACTTTTTTGCAAACTTTTCTTTTTATTCACTCTTCCGATGCGATCGAGTTGCATACGAATCCGTCCAGTTTGTTGATCTTTTTTAAACTCGTCTAATTTCTCGTCCTTTGATTTGTACTAGGGAAATTAATTGTTTATATAACACATATATGGTTTACAATACGTAGATTTGTACATATGTAGATTTATTCGCGTAAGTATAATGATTTTTTTAGGAATAGAAGTTTACTCTAAACTCATATTCGTTCCATACCGCTGAAGTTAAACTTTAATCGCACAACAACAAGCCGATTCGGACAGAGTTTCGCATTTCCGAGGAACCGCTTGGACGTACTCCCAGAAGGTTTGGAATTATTCCAATTCCCTGAGTTTATTTATCGCGTATTTACTTGACACGACGTGCGAGTGATATTAGCTGACGTTCAAGGAATTCACGCGCAAGTCCGTCAGTGATTTAGTTTAATATTAAGCTAATAATTCGTATTCCCGAATGGAATGAATTTTTCGAAATGAGACGGGAATTGCATAAGTAAATTGTCTACTTAGACAAATTTCACGCTTTGTGATGTTCGCGTTGGGTCCGTTTTTAACGAGACGAATTTCTTGTTCCTTAAAATGGACGAGTATTATAACCCGCGTGCCAAGTAATTCCTTGATTCATTCGTTTAGTTGAATGCGATGATTACAGGGTAAATTCGACAAGTAGAAATAAAGGTTTCCCTACGGGGAATGGTTAGATAGAACTAACAAAGTAAAATTGATTCTCGTCTGTTTTAATCGAGGTGGGGTTACGAGCTAGTGCGATCTTCTTTGCTACCTCGAGGAAATGCTTGCTTCACGTGACAATGGTTGAACACGTGTACATGCAGAGTTCTTGAACGATATAGGTATAATAGAGTATGGGTATAGGTATAGCAACCTTACTGGCGACACGCGATCGAGCCCTCGCGATATAAATTATTGCGATTTCTTAGGAGTTACCCCTATTTCGAGGGGTTGCGCGTCCGATCAAACGACCCGATACGGGCCGACATCAAAGGGTCTCTCTTCGTGTGCTCCTTCGTTTCTTTCCTCCGACCGGATCTCTCTCGAACGTAAAGTGCATACTTTATGCATTCTCTCTCATGAGACGCGAACAGTCGCCGAGCTATAATCTTAAAATTGCGCTACAGCTTCTTTTACCTTTGAATAACAGAGTTCACGTAGTTGCGCGTAAAAATCATCGCGAGTTTTATTAGAGCTTGCCCCCGGCCAAGATTTCTACAGTGTTTCACGAGAATATCTACGAGATCGTATGCTCTCCCCCCCCCCCATCTCTCTCTTTTAAATTGTTCTATACTTTTTCTCTTGCACCGATTTTACTTTATGATCTGTAACGATTAGAATCAGTTATTTTAAAAGAGAGAAAAAATAGTTAAGGTATCCTACGTTTACATGAAATATTATGCTTCCGCTATACAATGGTAGGGATATAGATGTTTGTTATTTGCTAAATAAAGGAATTGATTATTTTC
Source organism: Polistes canadensis (assembly GCF_001313835.1). Classification (NCBI taxonomy): domain Eukaryota; kingdom Metazoa; phylum Arthropoda; class Insecta; order Hymenoptera; family Vespidae; genus Polistes; species Polistes canadensis. The sequence continues at coordinate 1,186,481 of NW_014569558.1, read as the reverse complement.
CTTTAAATAAATAAATTCTTACAAGAATAATATTTGTAAAAATGTGTTTACATATAATACAAAGTGTAATTGCATTATTTTGTATAAATAACATATTGAATTAATTTTAAATGATAAAGAGAAGTAATTTTTTATCGAGAATGTTGAAACGAAGTAGGAAGAAAGGTTAACAGATTAAACGTTCCGTTAGGGGATCACGAAAAGGAGGTCCACGTGGATGCGCTTGGTTCACTTTTCAGAGTTTCGGATGGTGAATCGGCAACGTGGAACTGGCAAGATAAGAGCGAGAAAGCGGTCTCAACGTGATGGATTAAAACGATAAGCTTTCCACGAAAAAAGATTGGTACTAGTAAAGTAACTGCACGCATTTTCTCTCGAGGCTACAAAGATCGACAGATAGAACGAGTGGAATCTTGTTTATCGAATTTAAATGAACTTCTTGCTATATAGTTGCTCTCCGATACATCTCAATGATATACGAGCTGTCCCTGATTATCGTTGATTGTTGTATAATCACTTTTTTATTTCCTTCAGATCTTTCAGATGATTTTTATTATTTATTTGTTTTTTTATTTATTTATATAAAAACAAGAAAGAAAGAAACAATTATGATTAATCCTAACTTAAGAGGGAATAAATAATAATATTATTATTAACAGTTTAATATTTTTCCCAATTAATAAAATAATGAATCGAAGCATCGATCAATAAGAAATCGTTAGAATGTGTCGACGCAACCGTTTCCTTGGTCTCCCTAGTGGAGTTAAATCGATATTCCTGAGGGACCAAACCGTGTCATCTCCAAAATTGTTAAACACATACCGTCGATGCTATCGATTGCAGTTGGTTTCGAAGGTTAAGGTTTAATACGTAAGGTTAAATGAAATAGAATCGATTTAAATCGATTAGAAATTTCGAGGGAAAGGATGAGTCAATTTAAGTCATCGTTAGAGTGAATATTTATGTTTCAGTTTCGAGCTGTAAAAATCTTTCGTGACAAAGGACCATTAAAATTTCTATCTGTTGTTAATCGTCTCGTCTCTGCGATGGTGAAATTAATCACGTCACGAAATTACGGTAAATACCGAAGGTAAAAGCGTTGCTGAGGTTCGCTTGAAGTACTGCTGCTCGTAGCCGCCCTCCTCCTCTCTCGCGGCACTGCGTTTTGACGAGTGAGCGCGAATGTTTTTAAATCTCCCCGGAGTCCGTGGCCAGAGTGCGATTTATCGTCTCCACGCGAGAGTCCCTTCGTAGTCGAAAGCATGCTCCGCTTTGTTGTTAATTGCGAGACACGAAAAACTGAGAGAGAAAGAGTGAGAGAGCAAAAGAACTGGAGAAAAAGGAGGAGTACGAGGACGCTTCTACCAAACGATTTCTACTTTTCGAGGGGTCATGAACCCTGTGGAATAATGACCAAGGTCATGGACACCTAGAAAATCCAAACTAACTACCCTAACTATTGGACGTATTTGGATTCTATTTTTTCGTCTTATTTCATTAATATTATTGCTATAATGTTTAAAATAGACTTCAACGTTCGATTATTAAATTCATTGAATTTATGTGACACAAAGATTGATTTTTTATACGAAGACCTTGAAAGTAAGAAAACTTTTGGTAATATCTTGAGAAGGTTCAATCTAGCGGTATTGGCCAATACCAATAAAATCCGGAAAGTTTTCGATCGAGCAAGCATTAGATAGGTAGATCTTCGAGCGTACAGTTAATTTATCCGAAATAATCGTAAATCCGATTGTAGCGCAAAGAGCTCTCGCGCGATCGATTGGAGTACGGCCAAGTTGAGAAAAACGACTGGATGAAGGAAGGGAACGGTGCGAAAACAGAAACTATTATGTTTCTTGCGGAATCCTTGCGTTAGAGAAGATAAAGTCGTTCCAATTGGCAGTCTTAACATTTTTTTAAACGATGGAACATCTTTCTTTGTCATATATTTTCGATTAATGATAGCTAATAATTTGCTTTTTCATTTTTTTTTTTCTTCGAACGTATCAATTTGACGATTCTCAACGCGACGTTATTTCAACGAAGGTTGTGTGTGATTTTAAAAGTATATTCAAGAACATCGATCGAAGGTCGGAAGAGCGAATACGAGCCAAGTCGTTGTACGTGAATGAACGGAAAAGAAAAAGAGAGAGAGAAAGAGTAAAAAAGGAAGGGAATCGGTGTTACATTCGTACCTTGGTATGGGTGAGAATGGGCCGGACGGCACGCGGACCCAAGCAAAACTTATGGTTACTGGCATAACCCGGTATGGTCAAGAACACTCTCTTGCCCAACTAAAAATAATATTATTAAACTCTTATGTATACCCTAATTCCAACTTGTATTTTTTATCGCGACGGGAAAAAAGGATCCTCGGCAATTCGTTATCGGGGAAAGCGCGCGATTCTAGATTAAAAAAATGTTCGTAACAACGTCCGTTATGCGACCCCATCAACGATTCCACGCCGCTGTAATCAACTACCGGAAGACATTCGAGATCTCCGACCTTCGATCGTGCTTCGTTAAAGAGGAGAGTTCGTTAATGCTCGAGAAAGAAAGTCTACTTTGGAACACGAACCGATAGAATATTTGCGAGAAATTTTTATCGTTTTTTCTTTCTTTTTTTTTTATTTTTTAATACGTTAACTGCCGCGCGCATTTCACGTAATTTGCCTGTGGCGCTTACATGAATTTTTTATTATGGGATGCATATTTTGTTGAAATTTCCTATACAGCAGATAAAGGAAGTTGTATAATTGTGTTAATGCATTATTTATAGTGAGGTCACCGATGGACCCCGAGGCGCTTAAGACCATTTTTGTGATTATCAGTTGTGTCAAACTGTCCAAAAATGGTAGTAGATTAAAATTTATGGAAATCTGTCGTTAATTTGTCTGATCAAGTGACTGCTTATAGTTCACCACTGCAAAAAACTATACAATATTACAGGAATTAAAAAAACGTCGTTACATGTCATGCATATTTTTTTTGTAATTATAAAATTATTTTTGTATGTACTGTATGTCATTACTTTTTTCAAACCCTTATAAAAACAATGGTATTATTTAAAAATTTAACAGTATTGATATTAATTCTAATTTTGTATTTTTAGTATCGGTTGTGTTGAGGTCACCGGTGACCTACACGACAGTCAAAGTGTTAATCACCCTCTCTCTCTCTTTTTCTTTTCATTTTAATGCACCCAGCGATCTTCATTGTATCCTCGAGTTCATTATTCTCTTAGTAATGCATGGAAGCTCGTAAAACGGAAAAGGAAAACTTGTAACAACGTTTTTATTCATTAGATATTTTTAATAAAAAATTATGTATTTAAATATTATTATTAAATAAATATGAATATGACAAATCTTTATTGGCATTCGCTCATTCCTATTCCCATAATATTCTTATAATAAAAAATATTCTTAAGAGAGAGAATAGAATATTACTCTAAGAAATTCAATTTGTATAGTATAATTTAATTGTTTTTCGGATCTTAGATCTAATCGGATTTTGTGTGTGGATCTTTAAGAGTAATATAATTTATTTAGAAATTTTATTATTTCATTAACATATCATCAATTTATATGAAATTAAACTAAAAATAAATAAAATTTACTGTAAGAAAAGAGAGAAAAAAATGAATTGGGTTAAAAACGAAACGTCGTTCAGAAATGTTCACAGTTACGTTAAATAACGTTTTCACTCGTATACGTCGTAACTGGCGTTACAACTAGATACTCGACACCCGTGTCGTGTCGTCGGACACTCCTAACCCTACCCGAGAGACCAGTAGCACGTGGTTGCTGGTTGTCAACCGTGAAAAGGCTCTCGAAGAGCGGTGAACGAGCGCGAAGAGCAGTACGGGTGTGGCCTCGGGACGAGAGCGCCATCGTACGGTTATTTCGTGTAATAGAAAGATAGTCGAAAGAAAGTTTCGAGCACGGTCGGTAAGGTTGAGCTCTACATATCTAAAGTTTATGATGTCGCGTTACAGGAGGGCGACGTTACGTTATATCATGTACGAACGTGTATAAACTCTCGCGGATCGCTTCATTTTCATTTTTAATAGCGGTCGACGTCGCTGACGTTCAGGAAAATTGAATGGCCCCATTGCACGAATACCCATAAATTCACGCGAGTTACGCGCGAATTCAGGAATTTGATGTACGTACCTACGTACGTTCTCCTGTTACGAAATTAATGTCTCGAATACTAATTACGTCCAACTAATTTGTATTTATGTCTCTCGCATTTTCGATATCGGAACATCGAACAATTATTACTATTGTCCAGTCAAATCGTATCGATGACTACAATAGACGATACCAAGTGAACGCGATCTCTCATTAACGTGCTTTATGTTTTCGCACTCCTACGTCGTGTTGTTCGGAATTGTCGGATTAATTATTTAAATATTTATTACCGTATATCACGGAGACTTTATATTTCGTAGTAGGTAGGATTGTATATATCTTTCTCTCTCTCTCTCTCTCTCTCTCTCTTTATCTCTCTTCTCTCTTCTCCCTCGGGAGATATATTTTATTCAGGAATTAGGAGCAAATATAATCTTGATAAATCGTATTAACTGCTAGACACCTTTTATTACGGTACGCTCGAAGGGGACAAATTTATCAGGAGCAGGATCTCACGTAAAAGACTACTCCTATTTCTTTTTACGTTTCAATAGGAAATTCTATAGAAAACAATCAAAGTTCTCCCCCCTCAGCGAATATCTCACAGATGGGTAGTAATAATAGTAACCATCGAAAAGAAAGTCGAAAAATTAAAAAACCAAGGAGAGAAAGTAGGGAGAGAATCTCTTTGAAGTCCTTTACGATTCTTCTTAAAAGAGGTCATTGTGGGTAACTGCAGGAGCAAGAGAGACAGGGAAGAAAGAGGCAGGGCTAGAAATGGTGGGAAACACCCTAGTGGCCATACCCTTGGCCCATTATGGCTTCTTCCTACTCGAATGGCATCAGACAAATGGTAGTTCGGTGCTGCCTCAAAGTTATATTCGTACTGCCTACTAACCGATGAGATTCGTAGGTTGAAATAAAAATCCTGGAACATAAGCTCGACGTAAGAAACCGTTGGAATCGTCGAGGTGAGAGGCGATAGTAGCGGTCGACAGTGCGAGGAAGCGACATGGTGCTTCGTTAGGAGGCTTGTTCTCGAGCCAACTCGATTCGATTTATACGCGTACGTTTTAAGTGGTGCGATCGACTATCGTGACCGTTCCATTATAAGAGTTCAACGGTCGACGTACACTCCAGCGTCAATGTTACGAAACTGTCTTCGACGAGAGGAAAGGACGGACCAAGTAGATTCACCGTCGATAAATCTAACATCCTAGAAGGTAAACGATTACTCTTTCATATCTTAGCCGATCTCATGTTTAGTTTTTTAATGGACTATACTTGGCATCGAATTAGATGAAATTAGGCAAGAGAATGCTAGTACTTTGGATATTAAAAGATACGTATTCCTAACACGATTTAGGCATCAACTATTTCTAGCTGAATTGATAGATCAAGAACTGGGATTATTCGTTTTTATACAAATTTATTATCACGTTTTTGACGACAGTAAAATGAAATATCGTTTAAATAGAAATTGCATTAAATGTGGCCTGAGTTCGAATGGAAAAGATCGAAGGGAATACGCGATGGAGTGTATTATAATGACGCGCGACGTTGAAGGAGAAAATAAAACAAACAGAAAAGCAAACAAAAAAATACAGCCAAAACGAACATCGGGGGCGTTATCAGTAGTTGGTCGAGATGATCACTCGCTTGGGAGGTCCGTTATCTAGGTCCCACTGCCCACCACTGCTTGCTTTACGAACACGCTAACTAACTAACCAGCATTTACATTGCTAATTGCGCGGGCATGTGAGTGTAATGGTACCTAACGTGGACAATGCTTCAAGGGAATTAAACCTATCCTCTAGGAGCGCCCACTCTCGAGTTCTCTGCATTTTCCGATTGGAAAGAACGATTTATCTATCGTGCGATAGACCCTTGCGATTTTCTCTACCGTTCTTTTGCTGAATTTTTCTATCCTATCAAATTTACGATTACCTTCGCAAATATTGGACAAATTTTATTGTCTAAATCATCCATACATATCACAAAATCTAAATATATAATAATAATAATAATAAAATAACATTCAAAAGCTGAACTTTTATTTTGTTTGAATCAAATACTTACTTCATTAAACGATTCAAAATCATTTAATCGTGTTTTCTTATTAGACATCTAAAGGAAGGAATCCAAAGAATAATTTGGTAGAACAATTGCAAACGTTAGCACAATTATGTGTTAACCCTAAGGTTTCGAAGAAAAGGGGTGTATTCGTTTCGTCCTTAATCGGAGAAGGGACGTCTGTGCCGTCGTAGGGTAGTCTAAGGACATTTACGATTTACAGGGAGACATCCATTTTCTTGCAACGTTAAATTTTACAAATTCTCCTTCGAAAGATATACGAATACCGGTAGGAAGGGACTGTCACGCGAATGACACTCGGTAGAATTCAACCCTACCCTTTGTGTACTTAACTGTCTTACTATCTTCCTAGAATTCGAAATACCTTCTCTCGTTGCTCTTTCTCAGACAATGTCGAGAAAGACGATGAAAACATCAGAAAATCGATATAAGTGGATAAACCTTAAAGATAGACATTTGGAAATTCATTCTTCAGGTTACTATTTTCAATATTTTTTAATAAACCAGACAACAATATCGAATTCTTAAAAATCAATGTATCCTACTGTAAAATATGAAGTATCGTGAGACGTGCTAAACACGATGACAGACATTACGATACGAACGGTGAACGTACTAAAAGAGACGAAGTCAAGGTATCGTTTAGGAAAATATCAGGAATACTAAGGAGGACGAGCTGATAGTGAACGTAATAATACAGCGGACGGTGGCGTTCCAAAGAAAAGGGGTGGTATCTTTCTGGGCTGGAGGTGGAGCGCCCGTATCCTGGGGTAGCCAAGAAGACGACTACAGTTTACGATAATGCGTAAATATCCCTGGCGTCCCCAACTTTTACAAACCCTTTCCTAGACGATTCTTGGAACGGCTGAAGAGAGAGAAAGAGAGAAGGAGAGGAATAGAGAAAGAAAGGGAAGAATGAGACGATGGTGGTAGGTTGCTGGGGGTGGAGGAGTTTGCGGTGACCGAGCGAGGCGAAGGAAAAGAGGAAAGAAGGGGGACGGGGGTACAGAAGAGGATGAGGTGGAAGAGAAAAAGAGGAGGGTGGAGAGGAAGGCTTTATACACTCCTACGAAGTCTGATGCCCAGTACTTACTTGGGTATATCTTCCCCCTTTCTGTCCCCTTTTATCCCCCTCCCGCCCTCTCTCTCGTTTTCTTTCTTTCACCCTCCAACTTGGTGGATACGAGCGTTAACTCTTCCACCGCCAGAGGCCGAGAAATAAAAGATTGCACCCAACGCGAAGAAACTTCGTGGCCGTCGTTTCTTTAGCGTTCTTTCTTCTTTTCCAGTCTTTTTCAATGCCGGTGGTGCATTATAACCGAGCCGTTGCTCGAAACGACCAACAGCTCCTGACGAAGATTCTTAATGGACGAATTCTCCGCTTCTGCTTCTGTTCCGCTTCGTTTTTATGTAGGACCCAGGTATCTAGTATTCCACTAAGAAGGCTTCGCCTTCTTTCACCATCCTTTCTTTCGTTTTTTCGACGACTTCTCCGCTTTCGATTTATCGTCCTATATTTTTTGCACTGGAACGAGAGACGTGTTTTTCTCATTCTCTAATGAGTACCATCGTTTTTCCTAACGACACCGAGATAACGTTAAATGATATATGTATGCAAGATATTTTATTTTCTTTTTTCGACTTTAATTTCATCAAAATGATCGCATCATTTTGATATTCAAATATTAAATATCCAAGTAAACCAAAGAGAGATATTATATTAACGAAAATAAATATAAGATGATATTTATTGCAACTAAAATTTCACATAAAATATATGTGTATACGTATAAATGTATATCCACACATTATGTGGAATTATCTTCTCATGAAAACTCGTAGCGACAGGAGAAGAAAGGGATGAGGCAAAGGACGCCTCACCGGATACATTTTTGTCTACACTGGCAGAAGTTTCAGCCATTCAGCCGGCTTTTCTTTGGACTGTTAGTTGGTCTATGCTTGTTGGATATATAGGGGGAGGGAGGATGAAAGCAAAAAGAAACGTGTACGGCACTCGATACGGGAACGGAGAGACGGGAAGCTGAATGGCTCTTTGCCTTATAGTTACAGCCACCCTACCATATATGTATCCCAAAGTAAAGCGACTTTTATATACTGGGAACGTCTATAGCTACGGGTAATACACTCGATTCCCGCGGTATTACGTCCAATACCGTATCCAGTAGCTTCTACAACTTCGACAAGCGACGACTTGCTGGCTACGCCTAAGCATCACTGCTTTCATCATATATAGAGAACCGAACCGATCTGCACAAAACCTCGTGCCAAAATTATATCGACCCTGAATACCTCTAATGGCCGTCCATGTTTATATAAGCTATGTCTTTCCTGCCTGCCTCTTTTCTCTTTCAGACGTCCCCCGTCTCCGATTCGGTTCTTATCCTATGACTCATAACACTCGAGAGAAAAAAAACCAAGTTGCTAAAATAAATTTAATAAAAATAATCCAGAAAAAAAATAAAAATATATTTAGATAAGATATTATTTGAATTGAAGAGAATTCTCAGGTTGACAATAATCAAAAGTTTGTATAAAATTTATTCGTCGTTAAGATAACAACAAGACAATATACTTCTGTGTCATTCTGATTATCATATACGTGTTAATTAACTGGTCAATTAGCTATTAAATATTCGAAGTATTTAGAAATAGTTGATTGAGGGATTTGTTTTTATCTTTCAGTTGGAGACCTTTTAAAATTAATTTGAGATTGAAAAAAGAAGCTTGTGTGTGTGTGTGTGTGTGTGCATCGAAAGCGAGTCAATGTTTCTCTATCGAGATCGAAACTCGAGGAGGAGCGTGATACGAATGGAGGGTGTAAAGAGTATGCTCATATTATCGGTTAACTGGCAGAGACATAAGAAACCAACGGAGCGTACGCTTTCTCGCGTACGGGCCGTGCGATTGCGTAAATACAAACGTTAAAGAGACGTGACTGCGTGACCAGCGAAGAAACGGCACGCGCTGCACGTGCAATGCCTGCTCGCGTATTCTCCGAGTTTTCGATGACTTCGTCGACAAATCGTACCTGAGTGTATGCTTAAATATGTGTATATGTGTACGAGTTGTATACGTGTGTGCTTCTCTGACCTACAGATGAAATTATAATTAGACGCTCGTCGGACTAAAGGATACGCGAATCCCGAGTGCCGTTACCAAGGAAACTAACAGGCCTTGTAACTGTTACGTGATTCTCATATAACGTTCTTCCTTCCCATTTCCCATCGATACTCGAATAGGACAACGTAACTGTATAATATTACATAGATATATATATAATATTTGTATATATACGTATGTTTATCTATTATATACCTTATTACTGAGAGAAAGAAACAGAGTTTTCATTTATTTTCTAAATTAAGCCGTTAAACATCTTTAACTTTTACATTTAGGTCTCATAATTGCATGCAATTTTATTATTTTATTCTTTATGATTTTAAAAGGTTGTATGTAAATTCTAGTGTGATACGTGTAATTTCTTGATAGGATATTTCTTTTGTATTTAGCGATCTTCCTAAAATGAATGATTTTCATCGTATATTATGCAACCCAAGCTTTGTCCACAGTTATTAGCGATATTCTCGCGTTATGTAATACGTATAAAACTTCCTTGGTTTATACCTCCGGAGTACCACCTACCACCGTCCAATAATTTATCCCATACTTTGAGCCCGTACGATCTTGATCTAAAAGCGATTAATCGACTGTACGACCCTTCGCGGATACAGATCCAGGGCATTATCGAGGTCGTTTAAATGCGCATTGAGCATAAATTTATTACCCTATTTGGAAATAGCGTGATAAAAGTAAGAGAGAGAAAGAAGAAAAGAGAGAGAGAGAGAGAGAGAGAGAGAGAGAGAGAGAGAGAGAGAACATTTCTTGGGAGGGTGGTGTAAAGATTCTTCTAAAGGAATGGGAATGAATATAAGGAATGACGCAGGGTGGTAGAATCCCAAGGACCGGTGTACCGCTAGTCAGCCCCTTATGAAGGGTAGGAAGCAATTATAACACTAAATTAAGGGCGAGGAAAATTTGGCAATTACGCTGCTTCCAAAGGGATAAAGTTGCAGGATGGTCGTTTTTTAGTAGTACGTTTGAATACTTCAAGGGGGTGGAACTTCTTACGAGAGTGTCCAAAAAGGAGGGTAAAAACTTTCTGCTCTCTCTAATTGGCCCTGTAAAGAACATAGGAGCGTAAGTAATTATTGCGAACAAAGTTATTCCCTATCGATATTCTCTATTATGTTTTATGTCTATTATTTTGTCGTCAGATAAATATAATTATATTCTTCTTATTCTACGAGAGTATTGTAAAAAACAAAACGCACGCGCACGCACACACACGTAGAAAGAAATAAAAAGAAATATGGCGGACACCGGAGTCAGTAATTAAAACCATTTTGAAATAGTCGAGAACGTGTGCGAGCTTAATTTAAGAGACGTTTAGTGGAGTAGAAGGGAAAGAGGAGTAGAATAGAGAGGACTGACTATCGATATCGTAGTGGAACGCATTCGAGGGCGCATTCCAGGCACACGTTCCAGCCACGCGTAGAACGCCGATGACGACGGTTTACGGCGTTGACGTGGTGCTGTCCGTCACGAAGCGGACGTTACACCACATCGGATATACTCTGCGAGTGTGAGAGAGAATAAAAGAGAGAAGAAAAAGAGATGGAGGTCTCACACCCTTTTAGGGTGGTGACCAAATATATATATGTATATATATATTCGGTTGGATTACATTGGACTACCAATAGCGTATACGTACACATGGAAATCGCACGCAGGACGATCTAGACAGGTTTTAGTGTGAAAGAGAGATAGAATGAGGAGGGGGTGGGCGAGAGGAAAGGGGATGATGTGGCGAGAAACGATAGAAGAGGGCGACGGCTGCGGGTATTGCGATCCGTCAGAGCGGGTAAACCGAAAACATAAATTTAATAGGTTTCACCCCCTTCTTCGAGCTTTATGGCGCCACCGAATTTCCCATTAAATAAACAAGCGCCATGTTCATTACAGGCCAACGGGATCTCTCTCGCCCTCGGTCTCTCTTTCTCTTTCTCTCGGCTGATCGAGCCCGCCTCTATAAAGCTATGTCTGTGTATGTTCGACCTCGAGCTCTACGTTATGCAACGTGCATGCGTCTAGAGGCTTAGACCGCGGCTTGTGGTTAAGGGCTAGGTATCTGTATCTCGTCGCCGAACGAACCTCCTACTTTACCCCGCGAGTACACCCGAAATTACGTACCTACATCCTTTATGACCGAGTTCTCTACCTCTGTCGAATCGCGTGTTTCCTATTTCTTCATTTAAACTTTTTCTACTTATTTTATAATGAATTTTTTTGTGTTCGACCGTTTCTGATTAAGTCATGGATTAGTTAACACTTCTTCTACGTGTTGTCAAATAAATCTTCCTGAACGTTGAGTATTTAACGCGATATAATGAACCAAAGATATTCGAACGAATTCGATATTCTTTATAGACGATTTATACCTAGACGAATTCATCGATCTATCCATTAATCCATCAATCCAAGGCTTCGTTCGACTCGTTTTTAACTTTTTTTTTTCCTCGTTCGAAGCATTTCCTGCGTGGAGTTTTATCGGTAACACCGCATAGTCATCGTACGTACAGACGCGAAACACTGTAACTCCTGCTTGCTGATAATTAGCGCATCCATCAGTTGCAGCAAGCCGGCAGCTAATGCCGATCGTACGTTATCGTTATCACAGCCTCCCCATTTTGTCCCCTACCGTATCCTCGCCCCTCTTCGCCGCCTATTTTCCCTCTACCTCTCTCTTCCTATCACCCCCGAAGCTACCCTTTCCCGTCTATTTGTACGCTGTGCGTACGAGACCGAAACACCGTTCGGCGAGTACAGCCATTGCCATCAGCAACACTAACACCAGCATCGTTACTAGGCATTGCCGACAACACTTGCACTCGCGATACCAACGACGCCCAGCCTCGCGCCATAACCATCGGCGAACTTTCTACCCCCTTCTATCCACCCTTCTATCCACCCTTCTATCCACCCTTCAAACTCATCCCCTTGATATCGATGGGCAACGCACGAGCTGTCGATGTGACCAATAATCTAATAACCAGTCACCAGCAATGCGTCGTATGTCATATCCTTGCGGACTTTTCCTCATTGCATATCCAACCAAAAGCAATATCGTCGTTGCTCTTCGATCATCGATTCGTCGAGACGACCTGCAACGACAACAGAAAATCGTCAGACTCAAAGTATTGTACAATGAGAACTCTACCGATGCTCGATAAAAATATGATGTCTCATATACGATTTATCGGCTTTCGTTCGTTCGTTCGTTCGTTTCTCTTTTTAGTTTGAACCTGTCCGTCAAGCTTTTTCAAATAGAGCTTTCTCTATCATGTTAGAAATAATCTCAATTTTTCGAGTTTATCGATCAAATTCTAACGCTATTTTTATTATTTACCTTTCTTTTCGTCTCTCGCCATTTTATCCTTTAATATAAAAGCAATAAATCTAAATGTAGCGAAGAGTTGTGTTAAAATTGTATCCCTCTCTCTTCTCGAAGTATTTTATTGACATTTATATTCAGCTTCGGAAAACATAATTGATGAGATACAATTTAGATGACTATTACGCATTCGATAACTTTCTCCTACCACATTAACGTATACCAAACGACTATTTTATATTCATTAAACATAAACATGATATTCTACTTTATGCAAAATAGTCATATATTATACCTAGAAAATGATACATTATTTATAAATATCAAGTAGGTTTGCAATGTTGCAAATAGTTACTAAATTACAGTGAACTTCGATTCGTGAAAGTATAGGTAACGTGTGAATAAATTAAAATTCTGTAAATTTTATCTCGGAGAATATTAAAAAAAAAAAAAAAGACAAAAACTGGGGGAGAAAAAAAATATAGAAAAAAGTGTATGGAAAATCCATGGATTTCATACGCAGTACGTAAAAAATAGGATCAGAAAAGAGATTTTTTTTTTTCTTTTTTTTTTTTTTCTCTATCTCTATCTATCTCTCTCTCTCTCTCTATAATCCCAGGCAATGTTTCAATCCGCATTCTGCGATCATGATAGCGCATTGTTGTCGGTGCATGCGCGCATCTCACGGCCGCGGGCCACCAAATGATCCAGAACACCTCTGGGAATTGGTTTGGGGATGGAAGAGGAGTGAGAGAGAGAGAGAGAGAGAGAGAGAGAGAGAATAACAGACAGAGTGAGATAGTGGGTGGGCACGCGTGCTCAAACACAGGAGAGAGAGAGAGATAGAGCAAAGGGCCGGCGTTATAACTAACCAAGCTGATCTACGACCTGTTTAGTAGTTCTATATCAGCGCTATAGCATGCTCCGGTACACGCAATCGAATCGCCTCCTATGTCGATAATATCTAACTTAAGTAGGTAACAACCAACGCGTACGTACACGCACACATGAAATATACATATGCGTTTATGCATATGTGTATACATGTACAAATATACATAAATGCAAGCATATGGTTACGAATGGACAGCCACTCTATTTTACATGACTGAAAATATCCTCGTTATCGACGATGGTATGCGTAGAAGTTGTTAGTTAGCATTGTTCGCCGATACCGAATATACATTTTAAGAGGGACTTATTGCATTGACTCCTTTCGGTTTCACCATCCTTACATGTACGGTACAATTAAAGTCTGGTGTGTTGTTGTTAGATTTTTTTTTTTTATATTTTTTTAAATATAATTCTTAAAATTAATCTTGATCTTGGGTAACAAGTGATTTTATTAATGTCAAATCGCATTATACGTAGATTCAAATCGTTGCATCATTTTTAATAATATTATATTGATTTCAATGATATGTATGAAGAAAATTTGACAGAAATTACACAATAATGTAGGAATCTTTTAATTTGAATAAAGTTTACGAGAGTGGAAGAATGTAAAACGTTGAAAATCGTAGCCTCGTGACGTATAATGGATTATTAACGGATCCAATACACGGTTATATACGCGTATTCGATAAATCGAGCCGCAATCACGCTACGGGATTTCGTTGTCGGTCCGATACTACCGAACGAAGCGCACGTTAATTTTTTAATCCCTTGGCACAGCCCGAGACGATTTTAAATATGAATCCTTCATTCGAAAATGAAACTGCCTAGCGTACTAGAAATATCGTCATGTCGAAAATATCGGCATTATACGTCACACTTTCGTTCAACGTATACGTACATGTACAAATGTATATAATATAATATACAGGTAAATCCATACATTAAACCGCGTGCCACTAACGAGTAACAACGGCTCGTTAATCGTATCTCACATTTAAATTCGATTCTCATAAATCGATTGTAAGTATCAAGCTCTCTCTATCGATATCCAATCCGATTACAATTTTTTCCAACTATTTTTCCAGGTAAGGACGATATTGCTAAGCCACATTGGACATGGTTGCAAGGTGAGTCGTGCTTCATTGAAACTTAAATCGATCTCCATTAATTATCCATTCATTCACGTGTTTGATCCACGCCCCGTTGACGAAACTTCTCAAAGTTTATAGTATTACGTTATCGCTGATAGGGCACAGATGTTCGATGTTCCTAAAATTTCATAGAATTCACGATATTCTGTGTGATTCACGAGAAATCTTCGAGGGTTAGAAGTCGAGGGAAGAAGAAGGGAACACATTTCGTTGGGCAATCTTTAAACTCTGTCCCTTTCCATCTCCATCAACGAGAATAGTAAGAAATAAAGAGGGAGAGAGAGAAACTCAGAGAAATAGAAAGAAAAAGAAGGAGGAACGGAGAACAGCTGTTAGAGTAGTGCCCTGCCACGATGTAGGATCCTTTAAAAAATTCTACGTCAGAGGAAAGGTGTGTGTGTGAGAGAAAGAAATCGAGAAGGAAAAAAGAAAAAAGAAAAATATACGAAAGGGAGAAAGAAAAAGAGAGGGAATCGGGATAGAGAAGAGTGGAGAACGATGCCTTCGAGGGTAATCAATAAATATTGGCTCTCGGGGGTGAAATTGGGGTAGCCGAGGTGGAGAAGACGAGGTGGGGAAGACGAGGTGGCGGGGGTGAAAGGACAGTCGTGCTGCTGCGGTTGCCGCCCCTTTCCTATGGCACACGACGTATGGCAGATATAACCACTTGGTATAGGCAATGGAGAATCGCTCACGCTTGGTAATTCCCTCAGAGTTTCTCTGATCGATACTCACTTTAGGCCCGTTCTGCTATTGCAAACGATCGCACAGAGGCTCTTTAGAAGACTACCACACCTTCCGATTTATAAGAAAAATGTATTTTGGGTAAACCGACGGTTTCGGTCGTCTAATTTTTCTTCAAGAACCAAACTTTTCCACTATTTCCGAAACTCGTAAATCCTAACTCCATGGACATGATTAAGTCGATCTCAGATAGAAATCTTTTTCTTATTTTTAAGACTAGGAGAATCGAATTCGACTACTTGGCATCGATAATCGAGAGAAGAAGGTGAATTTGAAATTAAGAGGAGAAAGAATAGATCGAGGGTGAGGAAACTCGCTGACGGTGAATTATTCGGGTCGACGAGCCGCATAATGGGAATGTCTTGATTACCAAATCGATCATTTATGTCTTTTCGTGTTCTTTGATCACGTCTTTTATATATTTTTTTCTCTTCCATGTTGGACCGAAAATGTCGAAATGTTTTACTTGACACGTAAGACATTATTTTTTGTCTTAACAAATATTTGCTTATTTCTAATGAGAATTAAATCCGATCGATGTGCAAAATTCAGTATCAATTTGGAGCTTTTAACTTTGAACATACGTTCACATTGATTAGCGAGAGCATAATTTTCAGAGCTTAACGTAGAGTATAACAATTGGATACGGGTTCACGGTTCTTCCTTTCCACCCAACCCTTTTCTAAACAGAAATACTCGAAACCTACACGAGAGAGGGGATTTCCATGGATTTGGCTAGAATTTGGATGAGGAAGCTGAATGCTTCCCGAGGCGTGAAATGGGTGCGTTAACCGCTTGCACGAGCACACCCTGCATCAGGATAGGAGTGGATAGGGGTAAAGAGGAGGATGTGCTTCAACCCTCCGCTAATCCTTTGATTACTCTATTGTATTTAAAATCTCTCTTCTATGTCAGATTTAATAATATTCTTTTCGTCATATAAAATGTTTTAACTCCTGTGACTGTCTTTTTAAATTACAAAAATTTTTTGCGGTACTCACGCATTCATTGTCTAATTTCAAAAATATTACATATCTACAGAGGAATAAATATATATTTGGGAGGTTCATTGAAAAAGGAACTCTTGCGCAAAAAATCGATCATTGAAGTAGAAAGTTCTTGATGAAAAAGAAAGAAAGAAAAGAAAAGAAAAGAAAAGAAAAGAAAAGAGCAAGATAAGACAAAAAAACTAAGAAAATAAAAAGAAAGAAAGAAAAGAAATTCTTCGATAGTCGTTTCGAAAGGAGACGAACGGTTTTCCAATGGCAACTTCGAAACACCATATTGTACCCTCCCGAAAGACATCCTCCAGAAGTGTCCGCTCGTATCCTCTGGAGCGTCGATAATGGAAAAAAGGTTGGAGATCGGAGACGAGCCCTTTTCGTAGCTAGAAATGTCGGTCTTCCGCACCCCTTCCACAGCAGCCCTTCGTTCGGCGACCCTTTTTATTTTTGTTTTCTGGGATACGTTTGGAACACGTGGATGGCAATATCGTCGCTAGGATCTCACGAGGAGGTATAAGAGAAGAGTTATGTGCTCCGCTATGCGCGAGGGAATCGTAGATCAGCGGTTGGACGTCTGCGGGGACGTAGAAACGAACGAACGCGAACGAACGAAGAACCACCATCGTCGTTCCGCCTCCCCCCAGCGTTTCCTTCTTCCCTCGATCCCACCCTACCTCGAAGGCAACCACCCGCCCCTGTCCAACCCTCTCTTTCTCTCTTTCTCTTTCGTTCGTTCGTTCGTTCGTACGTTCTCTCACCCTCTCTCTTCCAACTCGTATCGCCGCTATCTTGGAAAGCCAGCCACGTCGTTCGTGCACGCACACCGTGTTCTCCGACCTTAGGATATATTCTCCATGTGTATGTATCTATATATATATATATACATACGTCTATATATATAATGTGTGCTTTTGTATGTTTACTGTGTGTTTGTTTGTGTAAGAGAGTGCGACCGAGCTAGATAGCGTATACATCATCCGCGTATACCTACGTAAAATGCCAAAGCAGGCGCATAAGGCGACGAACGGTCGAGTATCTTTCTACGTATATGTAGAAATGTGTCCAAGTATGTGTATACAATACTGGGTGTGGCAGCCAAGGCGAACTATTATTTCATTCGGTGGAAGCATTTGGTAGAGAAGGTGGAGGTGTACGACTTATACTTCTCTTCGCGATCCTTTCCTTCATTGTATAGGTATTCCATGTTTCTTCCAAGCCTGAGACATCTATGTTCCATATTTAAATGTACCCAAAAATTATCATTTATTTCTTTTTTTTTTTTTTGTTTTTTCTTGATTAGAACGATAGAAGATTTGTTATCTATCTTTTGATTTTTTTCTTTTACTTTTTATCAAAGTAAATGAGTCAATTGTTACCCTGTTCTTTTGCCGTGTCTTTCGAAATGGTAAATAATGAAGAAAAGGAGGTCGATTTCCATCTCAACAGCAGCACTAGCGGGAGTACCATCGTTTCCACCTCTTTTTCCTTCTCATTCTCTTTCTCATCCTCCTCCTCCCCCTCCTCCCCCTCCTCCTTCTTCTTTCTTTTTTCGTTCGTCGTTGGAACGCGAAGTGAGTCGCCTCGCTATCTTCGGTCCTCACGTAAATTACAGCAGCTCCGCCAGAGAGAAATGGTCGCCTCCTCTCTTTTTCCCTACGCCGCCTCTTTCTGCTTTATTTACATATAGATACGAAACCCATTGAGCTGGCAAGAAAGTACTTCCCTTTTTTATGGCTGTATTCATTCAGCATCTATAAAATTTGCCGGTCTCTCGCATTATCGTTTTCGAGTTCGCGCGTCGAACGTGCGAATTCTACGCCGATCTACGAATATGTTTTTTTTATTTTTGTATTCTTTCTTAATGATGTCGATGGCCTTTTTTTTCTCTCTCTCTCTCTCTCTCTCGTACACCAAATTTCTTAGTAAAATGTACTGTAAACAATGCTTAGTGTATGGTCGCGATGAACGTAAAGTATATTATTTTCTCCGATAATAGATTTTATTGTTATCGAGAAATAAAGTTAGTTGCGTAAATGCGGAACAGAATTTGTCGGTATACAGTGGTTGCAACGAGGAGAAAATTGGAGGCATTTTCGCGGTAGGTGTAATGGATCGAAGAATTCGGGCATAGCTCGAAACGTATTATGAACACACGCATAAACATCCCTTGGCGTTATCAGTTGTCGGACGCCGGGGCGCCGGATATTGTCGCATCCTCCGTTTTGCTCTCTCTTTCTCTCTCTCTCTCACTCACACACACACTCGCTCACTCGCTCTGCGTCTCTTTCTCTCTTATCCATTTCCAGCAAATAGGGGTTTGGGAAAATGCTCGTAGATAGAACAAAACGTAGAAAAGGGTAGGTACAGGTTGTAAGGGGTAGAAGTTAAACAAAAAAGTTAACAACCAATGCCTGAAACAATCGTAAATTCTTACGAAACGGAATTATACTCTATGAGAATTAAAGGGCAACTTTGTAAAATGTACTCGCTCGTATGTCGTCCTTTTACGGAAAGACCGAATAATCGTAAAGCAGTGCTACGTTAACTTTGAAAAAAAAAAAAACGTAAGGGAAACTACTCGTTTGTACGAGTTTCTTCATTTTTCTTTCTATTTTTTTTTTTTTTTTATACATATACGTATTTTTTTTTTTCGTCTTCGATTAACGATCTCGAAATATTTCCGAATCTCCGATAACTTGTATTCTCCGTCGAACTGCATGACGCAATATCACTTTCGCGCGCGAGAGTGATGTCATAATACTTAAATAAAAAAAAAGAAAAAAAAAGAAATAAACTGGTAGTCTTCGATCGACACCATATACATGCTTACCTATTACTTACTTACAAACGTGTAACGATGTTTCGTAACAATCAATTTGCTCGCAATTATTACAAATATGCTACTATGAACGCGTGCACAGTAATACTATATTATATTATCTGCAACGTGATATTAGAAGCTCGTTTTTAATAAATCAAATTGCAGAGATATTTGATCTAAGCATACTGACTCGTAAATTATTTTCTTCTCTTTGATTTTCTTTTTTCCTCTCTTTTTTCCCCACGATTTTTTTACAGTCTGTCTTTCTACCATAAAAAAGTTTGACTTTCGTGTTTTTTGTGACACCCGAATCGTCCCTGACCCTGTTCAACAAACATAAAAGATTTGGTTGTTAAGGTTTTTCCGAAGGGTCTCATAAAAAAGTCTAAAAGAACATTTTTTAGGAGAAAGTTAACCTTCTTTGAAACGTTGAATACAAACGTTACTATTTTGTAGTAAAAAATATTTTTAAGAAAGTTTTACGAGTCGTTCGCGGTTATCTATGTGTTTTTTTTTTTTACTTTCCCAAAACTTTCCTTTTTTTTCTTTTGATCTGTCGTTCTCTGTAAAAAAGTCCTCCTTTGTCCCGAGTATAAGAGGACGTGTCCGGAGAAAGTAAAAATGAGGTCCTACCTGAGAAAAAATCAACTCGTAAAAAACACCATGAGACAAAATCATCCTTAGAATCCAGAAAAAAAAACTGCTACGAGAAGAATCCTTCGACTTTTGATCCGTTTTATACAATATCTTGGCTTAATGCAAACGCTGTCGCAGTTAACAATGATTATTACAAAAAAGAATGCTACGATGCGATAAAGTAAATACGTATGGAAACACAAAACTTGTCTACGAGCTATTGTACACAAGTCGTTTGGATGTAGTTACGGTTGAAACATTTTATTGCACGGAACAAGCACATCTTATAAATAACCTTAAAAGCCCTTGGCTATCTGAGATAGTTTTGCCTTCCGGATTATCCTTTACGATGCACAGCATCACGATTCGAGTGAGAAAATTGTAACAACGTGGTACGATAAACTTCAAATAAAAACATGATGATAATCGTTCGCGTACACACACACGAGGCATTTAAAATAATATTTATTTTTTTTTTATTTTAATGTTCGAGAAAAGATGAATGATTAAAAATAAAATTAAGTAATAAATAAAGCGCAAACAATCGATTAATTTTATATATATATATATATATATATTTAATTATAAAAGAGAATAGAGAATAACAAATTTGATATCATTCTCAAGAATTTTATAATCAGCAATTAAAAGTTTTGAATAGCAAGAATTAAGATGGCGAAACGTCGTTCTCATTGGGCGTTGGTCCAAGCGGGACTCGAAGGATATTACACTCTCGACGAATTGTATTCTCGCGTACCCTTGAAGGGTGCCGAAGGGAAACTCGGAAAGAGTTAGAACGACGTGGGGAGAATAGCGACGAGCAAATAATCGAGTTTAATTGCGAAACCGTCGGCATGATTTAATTACGCGGCGTAGCGCGCTCAGAATTAGATGTACATATATACCAAAGACGCTCATATACCTCGCCCTTCTTTCTCACTATCTTTCTTTTATCCTTCTTCTCTATAGCACGAGAAAGTATAAAAATAAACAGAATAAGCCCGGCGCGACTCGTGCTCTTTTTCTCATCTTTCCTATCGTTTATTTAAAATCTTTTCTCGTTGAGATTGTTTTCTTTTCTCTCTTAGCAATAGCTTATCTCAGCTTAACTCGTTGTATAATAATTTTTCACTTACGATAATTGTGGATACTTAAACGTCACTACAGGATAATAAAATAATTGATAATCTATTAATTATCAATTCGCGTGTTAATATTACACAATCGTTGTTAGATGATTTGAAATTAAAAATGAAATCATTTTTTATTGAAATAAGAGAATTTATTTAGAGATGTTCTTTTACGAAAGAGAACATTTTTCTACGGTACCCAATACTGTATCGAGATACGGAAAGAAGACCGGTACGGTCAGTCCTCGGGATATTGGTCGGGATATTCGAAATGGCCGTAGCAGTAGGACTAGCATTGACAGAGCATAAAACTGGTCGAGCGAGCGCCGCGTCCCTTTATCAAGGCACGTTCGGTCTGGGGAGGAGTTTTGGCGTGCTCGCGTGCTACCAAGTAACGATATCAGGACGAATCTCCTGTCGCAGGTTGGTCTCGCGCGAAACGCTGGCTCGCGTGTTGCCATGCTACTGCAGTCGGACAAAAAGCAAACAGATAAGCGTTCCTCTGTCTTCGAGACTTGGAAAAGGGTGAGGAGAAAGAAGGGTCTCGGTTAAAAGAAAGGGAGGAGAGGGAGGAACTCGTGAGGGCTGCCGACCAAGCCGATATACTCTTGTTTGGTTTTCGAACGTACACCAAACGAGTCCACTCAAACAAACTCGCCCTTCTTGGCATTCCCTTCTTTCGTGATTTTCTGCGATATTCATGATTTTACCATGTCTTTCTTTCTCCTTTTCTCTCTCTTTCTCTCTCGACACGTTAACCAACTATAAGTCCTTCTCATTGAGATTCTTCAACATCCGTAGGTATACACCAGACAGGAAAAATTTGTCCGAGGAATGCAAAAATACTGAAAGAACTTTTTACTGATTTTGCTTATCGGATCGCGGCGCAACTTTTTCTTCATTCCGAGGGAAATCGTGGTCACGTTAACGAGCAACTGTATCGTTCTCTTTTTATACACCAACTTTGTCCTTTTTCTTATCCTTGACTTCTACCGATAATTTCATTCTCACTACTTAATCCTTGTGCTTCTAGGAATAACGTCTAGAAACGTTGAACTTTGGAATCTCGTTGAAAGAATTTCTTTCCTCGGCCCTTTTTTTTCTTTCCTTTTCTTTAAGACTTACAAGTTAAACGGAAGATCGTTATCGCGTTTGACGAGGGAATCGAGTTCTCAAGTGAGTGATAAAGATTTCAAGATATCCACTATGTCTAAAAGTCAGCTGATTCCCTTGAAAGATTACTTTCTCTTTCTTCAAAAGTCCAAGCAGTAATTTGATGTTTCATTCGATGACAACGAAAAGAAAAACTTCCTCTTAGTTGGCCTTGTTGTTCGAAGACGACAAGGACAATCAAAGAAGTAAAGGGTGAACAAAGTTACATTGGTAAAGTTAGAGGAGAAGGAAGCGAGTTACAAACGGGACACACGCACGACTCGGCCAACGTATTTTGGTTCGAGAGACGCTGACCTCTCGTGCCTTCCTCTTCTTCTCTTTTTCTCTCTTTCATCTTTACTCCTCCTACCATTCCCGACAACGACGACGTTCTTCTCGCCGCAACGTCTATCGCCTAGCGACGGATCCATTAGAGTATTCGAGATAATCCGTCGCACTACTTACTATATATTCGCTCGGAATAATCTTTCAACTACTTATATACGAAATACGTATCTACTTTTCTTCCTGTTTAAACTTACTTTTATTTCAAATCTATAATATTTATTTTCTACGATATCAATTAAAAGAAATGGAAACAAAAAAAAACTTAATTCGTACTTGTTTTTATTCTAATTTTATGAATCCAATTGGTTTTAATTGATCAATCTTATAATTGACAGGCAAAAACGTTTAAACGATTCTTAAAACG
Organism: Polistes canadensis; assembly: GCF_001313835.1. Taxonomy (NCBI): domain Eukaryota; kingdom Metazoa; phylum Arthropoda; class Insecta; order Hymenoptera; family Vespidae; genus Polistes; species Polistes canadensis. The sequence goes on along the minus strand of NW_014569558.1, from coordinate 1,163,529 downwards.
TCGTTATTATTCCATTCGTTGGGTATCATGAATTGTAAATATCGCAATAACGAATGGTTAGTCGTATCTCTCACGAAGAAACAAGCCTCACCGTCGGATAAAGTCATTGGTAGGAGAAACGGACCGTTAAGTAATCTAATCTCGGCACGCGCATAACTTGAACGTGCTGGTAAGTTTGCTATTATGATACGTCGCTAACATATCCGATCGTAACCAAGGCATTAATGAAGTTCGTTAAGCTTTAAAAGGCGACCAAATGCATGAGGCTCGACGCAAAGTGGAGAACACTCGTTTTCACATAATAGCTCCTTTGGCATTTCATTGCCATTTCATAACCGAGTTAAGATAATGTTACGAACTCCGCCATTTCTTTATTTCCAACATAGAAATCTGATTTCATGGTATTCTTACCGACAAAAACTGTACATACTTTATTAAGATGTAATCTATCTTTTTATCTTAAATTCACATCAATTTTTATAATCCTCGAACCGTAGTTGTTATCGCGTGCGAATTTACATTACGAGTTAAACGTTACACATCATGTTAAAATCATGTAAAAAATTGAAAAAAATTACACTATTATAAATATTATTTCAAGAATTTATCGATTTTAAAACGACTGATTATATTTCATTAAATTCGCAAAGTTTCTATTTCGATTGTCTCGATTCGACTACGAGGACGCTCGTCTTCCGGAATATGCTAAATAATGCGTGCAACGAAGTAAGAAGGAACGCGGTTACAATAAGAAGGTTGTATCTTTCTATCGTGAATCTAGATCGTCACTGTCTGTTTGAGCCGTCAGTAGCGTGACGACAAGCAGAGCACGCACTCGCTTAATTATATCCATTTGTGTGTATACCAGTGGCAATCTCCGGCTTACTTCAACGATTGCAAACGTTATAAATTTTCAAGAATGAAAGCAAGAAACTCAATTCGATGAAAGGAACAACACTTTTTCTCACAAATTTACATTAATGTTTAATTCTATGGGCAATGAATACTCGTAATACTATTATTAAAGCAAGTAAGTTCTTACATTACCATTGACCAAACAGCAGTTTATTAAAGTAAAAAACAAAAACCTACTTTCGTATTACCTCAAAAATGATTCAATTTTAAACTCGTAGTATTATAACAAGTATAACGAAAGAAGCGTTTACACATTACCGATGACTTCGATTCTTGCAACTCGCTATAAAATTGAACGAAGTAAAATATAAACGAGTGGGTACCCTTCGATAGGATTTTTCGCCTTTCCCTCGTTATTTTTGCACCCTCCTTCGGGCCACCGAATTCCAGTAAATCGCTGCTAACGGCAATAAACCTGCGAAGCTGCGAACGTCCAGCATTTATTATTGCTCTCGCGCGTGAAGTTTGATATCCCTATGCCGGTGAACGTAGGTAGGTACGTGGTGAACATGCACGCACGCATGCGAGAACGCGCACGCGTATCGAGACGGGAAAGAGAAATACAGGAGGAGAGAGGAGGAGAGAGAGAGAGAGAAGCGGAAGAGGGAAAGAGGGAATGTTGAGGGTGAGGTAGGAGGGTGGGTTTAGAGAGAAGCGAGGGCGCAGCAGTCACCGGTGGTGGTTCGGCAGAGAGCACACGAGAGGGATGAGTAGACTGTGTGAAAGAGAAAGAGAAAGATAAAGAGAGAGAAGGAGAGAAAGCAAGAGAGATAGAGACAGACGAGGGGTTGAGGAGGGTGGGGCGTGCGCGCCTGCACCTCATAAACTTAAACGCTAATTAACCGGCGCTACGGCTACTGTTGCGTCCTACGTGCGTATGCTTCTCGTTCCTGCACACGAACGCACTTTGTCCTCTCTCTCTCCTCTCTCTCTCTCTCTCTCTCTCTCTCTCTCTCTCTCTCTCTCTCTCTCTCTCTCTCTATTTGCTATCTCTCGCTCTTACTTCCAATGTTACAGCGTACTAGAGTATATCCGCGCGAGGTGGCTGGTATTCTCTAGCGAGAGACGCGATGTTTATTGCTCGACTTCCCGTAAATTAGCTACGCCGCGAAACTATCCGCTTGTTTCCATTCGCTAGCGGTAGTACCACTAAGCGTTAACTATACTTTCAGAAGACGGCATCTCGAATTTCCCCTCCTATTTGAAATCCATCGGGACCGACACGCAATTCCTTTTGTTTCGAAAATAACTCTTTGAAAATGTTTTCAAACCTATCTTAAACGTGGAAGAAACAACTGTCCCGTGAGATCGATGATTGGCGCGTTATTTTATTTTTTCAGAATTATTTATAAGACCTTATAATTTTCTTACAGTTGTATAGTTTAATGGAATTGAAGATCGTATACGTGATTTGGGTTTTAGATTATTTAGAATTAATGGCAATCTTGACTTTTTGAATTTATGAATAGATTTATAATACCTGTTAGATAAATCAATGTCTAATTAATTTTTACTCACTTCCTGTTTATCTTCGATGTACTGTTGAATGTATTTAGTTTTTCATAAATAATGACATATTTCAAGTTGATATATTGATAAGTAAAGTCCAATATTGTTGAGAAAGTATAGACATAAATACAAGTAGGTAGAACTAAAGTAATGCAAACCAAACAAGATTGTCAACTTTTCACTTTCTGTTATTGATATAGCATAAAATGATATTATATCTATCTTGACAATTTATGGCTGACTCATTGTTACGAGTCCCACGTAAATACCTAACATACAACCCATCTCTAGTCATTATCGATAATCATATACTTCCGAAAACTATAATCGCTTTCTTTCACAAAATCGATGATATTACTTATCAAAGAGACAAACTGGAAACAAAAATAAATTAGATAAAGTACATCAATATAAATGTATAGACAAATGCACATCAACACGCACACAATCTTTACGTTTATCGGCTTAAAAAAAGTTCACTTTTAGTATGAATGATCTTTAACACATGGCGAGGATTTTAAGCGGTCTAATTTCTTTACTCTTTCTACTTCTCCTCTTTCTTTCTTTCTTACTTTTCTTTCTTTTTCATTTTTATTTTTTTTTTTGCTTTCTTTTTTCTTTCAATTTTTTTATTCTGCATCGAAGAACTCGAACGGTCGACGACGTAGAACGTGACTCGTAGCGAGGCGTCAGGCCACGCTTTGTGATTTACGATTCCGGTCTCGTCAACATTGCTCACGTACTTACTTACTTATATACATACTTATATACATATATGTATAAATATATCTATGTATGCGAAGCGTTTCTAAATGTCTCGCGAGTTGACGCACGAAAAGTCTCACGAAAAACGTCGAGGGCTGCGAGCACAGAAGGGAGGAGAGATGAGGATTGGAGGAAGGAAAGGGTTGTGGAAGTTAGAGTCGCGACTTGGATTTATTTACGGCAAGAGGAGTCAAGAGAGTCCGACGACATAGTCGTCTAGCTACTACGGTTAAATCCTTTTAATGCGAACGACTGGGTACATTTATCATGTCGTGTTTCACTCCGGTCACTTCTCTCGATCCTGGAAATAATCTCACGCAACATATTTCACGTGTACTTCAAGTTAGACTTCCTCCGTGTTCCTACGTATATACTTATAGGTATCTACACTCTTTTAACTACGGCTACGTACCTTATATGGTTGTTCAAAAATAGAATGAATTCTTAGACGGTTGATTCTAGAATAAGGTAGGTAAATACGCGTAGAAATGCGCGACTACAGAAAAAAGAAAAAGAAAAAGTAGAAGGAGAAGTAGTAAAAAAATCAATATGGCCGCTCGTAAATTTGGTCGGATTGTAATCTTCTTATCTATCTAATCGAATAAAAGTTTCACTTTAATCCGTCGGCAGCGTATCGTAACTAATGTAATAAAAAAATATTTGTATTTTTGTATTGTCTTAAATTATCTTTTTTTCTATAGTATATTTTAAGATTAACATTATATTAAAAATCATCAGGAATCCAAAGATGAATTTTTCAGGTACAACTTAGATGCTATAAATGTGGCTAAAAAAGAGAAATTGAAATTATCTTTTAATTCGTCTCAATGATCTATTAAATAAATTGTTTTTAACTTCGCAAAATTTAGTTAATACGTAGTCTATACAGAATGCGCGCGCGCAGCTCGTGCATGTGCTTTCGAGAGGCACGCGTGCGCGTAGAAAGAGAGAAAGAGCAAGTAGTTGAATGGGAGAAGAAAATACACAGGTTCATATATATATGTATATGTATATATATGAATGTAAATCGTTGAGAGAAAAAAGATACGCTATCTAACATATACACGTGCAACGTGTCACTCTATGCGTACATACTCGCCGGTTTGTCTAGTCATGCAACGTGCAACAACAAACACGAGCTAAAAAAAGACTCCTCTAGACTTGTATTGTTGATCCCAATAAAGGGATGCAATAATCATGGCTGCCACGCACGTACGCGGGCGCGAGACATCCTTTATTCCAGGCTTACGCATATTTATCTGGATTCGACGCTAGTCTCAAAAATAAATCGTCTTGCGATGGAGCTTCTGGTCACTGACACGTGCTACAATACACCTGTGTTAGATTTTGACAGGTTTCGTTCACGAATTTCCTCAAATAACACACGAAAATGCTTGACGCGTGTCAAGCGCGCGAGAACAGTTCGGCGGACAACATGGCGATTCACGTCGTGCGCGCGTTCCTTCGAGCTCTTCTATCTCACTCTCTCTCCCTCTCTGAACTTGGCGCCAACTGAAACTCATGCGTAAGAGGAAGACAAAACGATACGCGTATCAGAAGAGAGAAAGACAGAGAGTGAGAAAAAGAGAGGGAGCAGCGCCGTTGGTCGATGAGCTGCGTTGCTCGCAACCAACCGCAACGTGGCGCGACAGGCACCTAACTCCCATAGTGGGAGAATGAAATCCAACATGGCCGTTCGTCTGCGTCGCGTCGAAATCCGAATTGTTGCCGTTCGAGGCACGTTTAATCCTAAATATTTGTCTATTTTCTTACATTCGCGATTCAAGACGATCGCATTGATCCTAAACGATGTCAGCATCTATTCAAATCTGGTACGTAAAGGTTACCAAAGGCTAGTCATTTATCCACAAAACTGTGAGTGCTTACTGTCTGCTTGCTCCCTTCGATGTGCGCGTGTTCGTGCGTGTGTGCCTTTATATATAATGTCTCGTTCTCTCTATCTTTCTCTTTCTCTCCCTCTCTCTTATTCACCCTCTCTCTCTCTCTACATTTGCCTCTCTGTGTATGCGTCGTATGTGTATGTCCCTAGTGAGTAAGATTAACGTGACTTCTTTCTTTAATGTCCTTCGAGAATTTTATCGATTTTTATTATAACTTACTTCCAATTACGAATTTGTTTTCTTTTTTCCTTTTTTTTTTATAATTATTTTCAAACGATAATTGTGTTCTTTCGAAATAATTAAATACGTCGTTTTTTACTAACGTTCAAACAGTCATAATATTTGCTTGATTAAAATGGTAATTTTTACTTACTCGGTAATAATGGATTTTCCTTCAATTAGAAAGTATAGTTGTTCGTGTGTTGCATTAGCTGCAAAGTATTTCGCATGGTTGACTGGATCAACAAGTGTCTTATGTGTATCATGTGTACCTACGTGCTTATCCGAATGCGTATTCTCGTGAATTTGCAAGCGCAGTCTCCGTTTAAAAGTTTAATTTCGCGTTGAAATTCTAAAGAAGAAACGAACCATGAAAATAGCGGAAAACGCGACGTTTTTTCTGTGTATCTCCGTATAGGATATTTCCACCAAATTGTTAGCATGAAGTTTCTCTCTTTTTCTCTTTCTCTTTCTCTCTCTCTTTTTTTCACCGACGCGATTTGTGTAACGTGCGTTAGCATTTTAATTGGCTAGTTATCGCCGTTGCATTCTTAAATTTGCCGATGTAAAAACGAAGGGACATTTTTTTCTTCCATTTTCTTTATTTTCTCCATCGTTACCTTTTCCTTTATTTTCTTGTAAAAATTCAATGGTAATCGCAAACGCGACATCTGGCACGTTTATCTCTTTTATCGGCGATGCTCGCGCAATCACAACGAAATTAAATGAAAATCATGCCGCCACCATGCCGTATATATATGCATATACATACATATACTTATATACTTATCTATACCTACTCTTATTTCCATTTAACGGGCTGTACCTATCCGATTAGAATCGCGGTAAGTGCTTCTTGTTTCGCGCGAAATCTTGAAGCCATAAATTATGAAGTAACTATAGACGCTACTAGCGACGAGACGACCGACGACCGGAAGCTATCTCGATAAAGATTAAACGCTTTTACCAATAAAACCGCTCTTACCATTTCCTTACTTCGTCGTTACAGACGTCTCGCGTGACTTGAAACGGTATAACGAAGTCGAGAGAATAATTTCGTAGGAGGCATGCGGTCGTCGGCTTAATACCATATCATTCTTATTATTCATGAACAATTATGACCTCGGTGAAGCGTTGAGAAGCACGAGAACATGTAAAACGAACGAACGAATGCGTGATGTGTAAGCAGACATTGACTTGTAAACTCCCCAAGGATCGTTGGACTTGAGTTTACTTAATTAAATGTAACTCCTCCTTATATTTCCCTTCCCATCATACAAATACATGCTACGTAAGAAGGAGCGAATAATGATTTGCGTAAGTGCTTCAATTCTTATGTATTATACTCCCGAATTAGAAACAATCTCGTAGTTTGATAAAGTAAATCATTATTGATTTTTAATTTACCGATCTATAAACTACGATAGAAACTATTATTATTAACTATAAACGCATGATTTAATTGTTGTGTTGATTTCCAACATGATAAATTTCTACTGACTTATAAATATGCATTTTTATGTCTATTTTTATCCTTTACTATCTGACTTACTTACACGCCATTGTAGTATCACTCGCGGCCGTCGGACAGCTGCATTTTTCAAACGTATATTCCCTTTTGGTCTCTTCGATTCTTTCCTTTAATGTTTGTAAGATTAATTTAAAGGAAAAAAAAGTTGATCATGGAATAATCTAAAAATTTCTATTATTCACTTATTAATTCCTAAAATATTCCAAAAGTATTTTCCATTAATATTATCAATACATTTATTGTAAATTGTATACAGATATTTAAAATATACATCAAATAAATATCTAAGTCAATAATATGAGTAAGTAAATGTTTATTTTTAAATTATTTTGAAACTATAAAAATATTCGATCGAGAATTTGGAAGACATCCGGCAGATTTTCTATTGGAATATTCCAAGTGGCCCTTATTCTCTGTCTTTATTTGTACAAAAAAAAATGAAATGGGAAGTAAAGAAAATTCGTGGAACGCGCGAGAAACTGTTTACGGTCGATGTTCACAAGCGATGCATCGAAAGGCACGCCTGCGGTCAGAAACCGACGCTTAATTGAAAGATTGATCTCCGTGGTGGAACTAAGAACACTCTCTTTTTCTTTCTCTCTTTCTCTTTCTCTTTCTCTTTTTCTCCATCTATCTTTTTCTTTCTCTTTCTTTGCTGTAATCGCAAAGCAATGTGCAGTTGTATGTTGAACCGTCGTGTCTTGCTACATCCCCAATGCCTTGGCGTTTCTCTATCTACGAACTATCTCAATAACTCACGCACATGCGGATACTCGTTAGACGTGGAGTAGAAGAAGAAGAACATAGAGAGAAAAAGAGAGAGAAAGAGAGGAATTGCGAGTGGGAGAAAAGGCAAACGGAATAATGGATAGGAGAGAAACGTGAGGGACGTCTCGACGCGGACGAGATAAGACAGCCCTCTTCTGCTCTAGCAAGAGAGAGGAGGGCTTTTCCAACGACCGAATCTTCTGCATGGTATAAACGTGTATGCGTTTGTGCGAATGTGTTTATGAATGTGTGCAGTTGTAACTCTCCGAAATCAATTTAGAGAACATTCTGAGATAACTGAATAATATACCTACCTATCGTCTTTTTCTCTATTTTTATCCCAGCCTCTTTTTTTTTCTTTTTCTTTTTAATTTATTATTTCGATCTTAAATGCGAAATCGTTTTTGAGTGCTCTCCAATGTTTTATATATACAGCGAAAAAGAAAAAAATAACTATTCAGATAGCTTGGTTGATATGGTGTTACTTTGAATAAAATAAATATATTGTCTCTTTTAAATAAAATAGTTTCTTTTTATTACGTAGATAAAACACACACACACACATGACGGAGTATTCTCATTGTCTTTTACTTCCAGTCGAAAGGACTCGTAGACAAGCCATACGACTAGACAAGGCCGCGACGAGAATCGCACGATAATGACCCACCATTTGCTTGGCAGAACGTCTGTTAGCTTCGTGGTTCGTTAAACCTTAGATAAATTAGCTACATTAAGCACTCTTAACGATAGTCTCGATCAATGCGATGGTATCCTCGGAACCTTCTTAGAAATATTTATCATATCAGAGATGGCAATTAATTTTAAAATTTCTTTACTTATTCATATACTTTTTTTCTCTCTCTCTTTCTTTTTATATCTTCCTCTCGCTAACACATTCTCTCTTTCTTCTTTCTATCGATATATTACAACTCTTGATCCTTCTCGTATATACATCCAATTAAAGCGATATTAAAAGGGAGATATTAAATAAGTATCTGTACTCATAGGATATCTATAAGGACTGAATAAGCAATTACATACACCTTCTAACCTTTTCTTTCGTTAAAAAAAAATCATCACACATATCTATACCTATAAATTATCCAATATAATCCATCAAACGATCGAAGAAAGACCTATGTCCGGATCACGTAGTCTCGACACATAGTTATTTCGTCTGTTTCTATCTCTCTCTCTCTCTCTCTCACACTATCTCTCTTTTTCTCTATTTCTTTCTCTTTCTTTATCGTAAAACGTGAATGAGCTTCCTCCCTGTAAGAATATAAATGCGCGCAAACAATGTCTCCCATGAGAGGGACGGAGGAGGGTCTACGCGCGCGTACATACGTATTTACGTTGGATAAAACTGGGCCTCTCTCTCGTACTCTTTAGAAGAGGGCGAAGAGGGTAAAAGACAAGGGATAAGAGGTGGAGGAGGAGGTTACGGAGGAGGAGAGTCAACGCCTGGAGGGGCCTTCGGGGCCTGCATTGAGTTGTAAAAGCGTTCGTTCGGTCTCGCCGCCGGGCGGCATGGTCGCTTATGTAAAGGCCGGCTACATGCCGCGTGATGAGTGGATGCTGTTCCAAGCGTTTCTTCTTTTAACTCTTTGCTCTCGCTTTTGCACTCTTACCTGTCGGTTGGTTATGTACGCGAGGGAAGATCTCGAGCTTTCTTTCTCTTTCTCTCTCTATCCCTCTCTCTCTCTGTCTCTTTCTTTTACTATCTTATTTTCTTTCAACTACATATGCGTGAGTACCTATACGTACTTTTACGTACCCCTCTTTCTTTTTACTTAACCCCCTCTCCTCAATCATTCTTCGAAACCCTTTACAGTTTACAACATCGATGATCTTCTCTCTCTCTCTTTCTCTATCTTTTTACGACTGTTTATTACACAGCCACGTTCTTTCCTTCCACTTCTCGCGTGTCCTACCCTCATAAGCTCTGACATCAGAATGCGTTATTATATTTTTTCAGACCGGAAAAATGTTATGTTGATCGTTGAAGGGGGTTAAACGATTCGATGCTCCGGAGAAAACTCCAGCAACGAGAAAGCTTCCGAGAGAAACTAAACGCGTGATCTCTAATGTTATCACGTTGAACGATTGAAAAAATATGTTGTAAAAGTTGCTATAAGTTGTTGGTAATGCTCGATTCAGAGCTTTACTTAAAATCGTAGATATCTATGCATCCGGTAAAACGTGTTTCTATTTTTGAAGCAACACCATGATCGCTGACAGACGAATAGTATTTTCAAACGGGAGATGTGTTTTTTCACGTGGGGGAAAGAAACGAATCAGCTAACATAATGTAGCCATAACGGAGGGCTAGAATTTTTTTCCTGCGAGAATCTCCGATTCCTTCGGATAAGACTACAAGTCCGATGGTTGACGTTGATTTTGCCGAAGAGTCAACGATTTTTTTTTCCCCTTTATTTCCTACTTTCCTTTTTTATTTATTTCTTTTCCTTTCTTTTCCTCTCTTTTTTTTTTCGTCTTATGTTTTGCTCGTTTCTTGTCTTTTCACCAATGTGTACGAGCTCGTTCGAGACAAGAGGAATCCTTCGGTTAGACTTTGGACATAAATCTAACGTCCGAGGACGTGAGATTTTTAATGACGAAGTTTCTCTCGGGGGACTATCCTCTCGCGTTGTTTTCGGCTTAACGGTCTGACGCATCTTGCCGAAGGTGAAGAATGCGACGCCAGACGCGAATGTATCCCTATCGCGGTATCCGGTCTTTCAGGAACGAAGCATTTCGTCGTTATCACGATGAGGAACGGCGATGTCGGTTTAAGCAAGATGCCGGGACTCGCTTCGAATGACCCATGGTGTTTCGAACGTGCGCTGTTTTTACCTTCCCTCGATCGTCATTCTTCTTAACTCTGTTCGAATTTAACGGGTGTGGGGCATCGGGTGAATGAGAGAAAAAAAGAAAAATAGGACACGATTGTCGAATCCAACGATGATACAAATATTCCTAGAGACCTGAAACGTACGTACAAGTAAAGGGAAAGAAAGGGAGGATTTGAGTAATTTCGAATAACAACGGTAGACGTCGTTTTTATCGGCAATTTATCGGGTATCGAATAAAGAGTAGTTACGAGGACGATAGGACGATGGTATCGCCGGTGTCATAGTTGGGCGGGAAATTGGCGTTCTTCCTATATCTCTCCGTGCGGAGCAGGTAGGCAAGTTGGATGGTCGGTGTGGTTAGTCGGAAGGAGAGGGAAAAAAGGATAACCAGAGGAGGGGGAAGCGATGACGAGAGAGAGCGAACCGGTTATGGGCGAGGCCCTTTGGACTTTCTTCGTATTCTTGTTTCCTGTTCTCGGAGTCAAGGAAAGGGTGGGGGAGAGGACAGAGAGGAGGAAGCAGCAGTAGAAGAAAGAGCAGAAGAAAAAGAAGAAGAGAAAGGAGGAGGAGGAGGAGGAACGGTGAAGAAGGGGGGAAACGAAGGAGATGTGGTTGCCGGAGAAGAAGGCTATACCAAGTATGGTGGCAAAGAGGATGATGGGGCATCGGAAGAAGAGGAAGGAGAGCGAGACTGAGAGCAAAAGAGAGAGAGAGAGAGAGAGAGAGAGAGAGAGAAAGAAAGCAAGAAAGAAAGAAGAGGGCAGCCAAGAGGATGGGATGAGGAATTCTCGTTGGCTTTCGCTTCGATGTCTTTATACGCGCGGCTCTTGTATGGCCGTGGGACATATATCTGTCTCGCGAGAGCGAGGCGCGCCGCCAAAAAATCAGATCGAGTGTAAAAATCGCATAAACTCGTCCTGCAGACTCGAGAGCTATGTCCGCCCGGTTGGCTCTCGTTCGGAGCTGAAGGGCCCCCTTTCCCCTCGGCCCCGCACTCCAGCAACCCCCTTCTTCGTTCTCGGACCACCTACCCCCCTTCTTCCTCCTCCACCACCTTATTTACCTCCAGCTCCTCCCGCAGACTCGCGGCCGCGTAGTCCTTTTTCTTCTCAGTCTTTCTCTTTGCAGCTGGGCATGGTACACGGGCGAGCTGCTCGCATGACTCCACCTCGAGAGGAGGCCGATCACCTCCCATATATCCTCTTATTCTCCTTGTCCGGCACAAACGAGAAAGTTATGCGGTTTGCCGCTCTTATGAAAGATCCGCGCTCTTTATCGACGAGCAAAGTGCTCGCGTTCGCGTGCTATCATCGCGGACGGAGTACCCCGAGTTAAATAATTTCCTCTTGGCTGCTGTGTGTATCTTTCTTCTCATTTTCTTTTTACTTCTCTTTCTTTATCGTTCTCGCTCATGCTACTTTTCCTCCTACGTTCTCTCCATCTACGATGCGCGCACGTGTTAACGCTCGACGTTAATGAAGCGGTCGGCATTAATAAGGCGATATTTCAACGTTCGGATTTTATCGCGACCTTGAAGCTACCGGTCTCTCTCGTTTCTCAACTCGCACGATTCACTTCACGTCGTAGTCGTCGAATTTCTTTCTTTAGAATCCTTCGACTACTCAGCCATTTAATAGTCCCTTCAAACGCTTTCCCACGCGACTAAAACTATCGCGAAAAATCACGTGGATTTTCGCGTTACTATTAGGTGGTACACATTGCGAATATGCTAAGGATTTACGTCGATAATAGATAGATAAGAAAAGAAAAGAAAAGAAAAGAAAGGACAAAAAAAAACAAGTTTAACTATCATCAACGAGGAAGACCAGAAGTTCTTCTCTCTCGTCCTTAAATTTCTACTTCCGGCCATGAGAGCAAAGCGTTACATGGTTGTAGCTCGTTAAAGAGCGTCGATCGAAGCTGCCTTTGAATTTAGTTTGATTCGAACGTAACGAGACCGAACGTATATGGCCACTTCCACGGAAGCCGTGCTTCTACTTCCAACCCCTGTAAGAATTCTACCTTATTCTATTTCTCTTTCTCTTCCTCTCTTTCTCGTTCGAGTCAACGTGCACGGCGCACTTTCCACGATCGATCTCACAGTACGATACGCGCCAGTTCCACCAGCCACCAAGGGGAACTATCGAACATTGGCGAGGGACTCGAGGCAATTACCCTTCCCAGGGTAACTCGTAACAGAGGCGCACGAGCAACGCCAAAGCATGTTCAAGTATAACTTTGTGTATCCGAGATAGAGAAAGAGAGAGAGAGAGAGAAAAGAAACGATAGAAAAAGAGAAAGGAATAGAGAGAAAGAGGGAGAAAAAAAAGAGAGAGTTGGGTCCATGGGGCCTCTCCAGCAGCGCAGAAACGCCGGCAGAACTTGCGCTGCCGTTTGCAGAAGCTCCAGCAGGATGTACCGAGGAGCAAAGAGTGCACTCGTTGCGATGCACCTCCTAACGAGCTCGCTTTGTTTTGCGGCGCATGCATGTGCATGGCGAATGCGCGATCCTCCTATAAGCCTTATGCTCTCTCTTTCTCTTTCTCTCTCTTTCTCTTTCTCTGTCTTTCTTTTTCTCTCTGTATATGTAGGTATACATACATATATATCTACCTACCGACATACAATGTATGCACATACGGAATATAAGCGCTCAGCCCACCTGTATGGGGTGTCCTATTTCGAGTCTACCCTCTGGCTTTAATCGTAGCTTCCGCGTAGGACCCATCTCCCTTTCTCCTTTTTCTTTCTTCCTCATTGTAATCCGAGAAATCGAGACTCGCTTTGAACTCGTCCGTTTTTTTTATGTTGCATGTCCCTGGAAGGAGGAACAATGAGTAGGTTTAAAAAATCAGTTTGTTTCTGGATGTTTTTTTTTAAATATCCACAAATACCTTTTAAGGATTAAACTTAATAAGCTTCGCATTAAATTAAATCTGTTCCCACATAAATTATTCTGTCGCTATTGTTGTTCTCATATTGACGAAATCCATAGGTGATTTCGATCTAGAACGGTGGGAGGCTTTCTCATAAATTTTACGTTAACGCTAGTAAGAATCGAGCTTTATCCTTGAATCTTTGAAGTTGAATTTTGCGAGAAGACTCACACGATTTCTCTTCGTCACGGTATACACGTATACATACTAACGTATCTATGTATGTAAGAAGGTATAAGAAAACGTTCCTTTGCGCGGCACTTTCTTCGAAGTAAAAGAAGAAACGAAAAATACGATCGTACGTGGGCGACACCCGGTATATTCACCGCGAGTACGCTGGTGTATAGAGATAGGGAGACAGAGGGAGACCGGTTCCATACATGGCTCCCGAAGGCTTCTTCTTGCGCTAAGACCGCAAGAGAGAGACAAGCATCAGCTGCCGTTTCCCTCCGCTAATGAGATGGAATTGGACGTGGCCGAGATTTTTCTAGAATCGTTCACCGCTGCGAAGAGAGGCGAATCGAGCCGGGTCCTGGTTGCGTGCGTTCAACATACGTGGAAAGGAGGGTTGGAGGGGAATCGGTTCCTCGAGTTCTAGTTCGCGACATTCCCGCGAGCCCAAGCGGCGGCGCTCTTTGATACAGATCGTTTAATTGTGCCCCATTAGCCCCCGAGTCTGACCACCCCTCTTTCCTCTTCTTTCTTGCCAATGTTGTTTCTACGTGTACGAGTGAGAGAAAATAAGGAAAGACGGGGCCCGATAGGAAGAAGAAGGAAGAGAAGAAGACGATGAAGAAGAAGGAAAGAAAGAAAGAAAGAAAAAATGAAAAGAAAGAGAGCCGGCCCTTTTGCTCGTTTGCGCTTCTCTTCGTCGTTAGTTTGTTCATTCGGATCGACTACCACCACCACCACCACCACCACCACTACGATTCGTCTTCAGCTTTTCTTTTCTCGTTCTTCTTTCGCCCTGGTACGCGAAGGGGGCCCTCGTTCAGCTTTTTCTCGCCAACTCTCGACAACGTAACGAACGTTCTCCTTCTTCGTCTCTTGGTCGCTGTTGTCTTTGTCGTTGTCGGACCAACGGCCATTGGGAATAAGGTACGTGACGAGACGCCGCCATATCCGACAGTGAAGCCCGGCCTACCACTTTTTCCGAGCTGCCCCGAATACCGCATTTCCAAAAGGCCCTCCTCGGTAAAGCCCTCTACGCCCCTTTTGCGACCTTTTCAAGATGCTCATTTCTTTTCCTTCTTCTTACGGGCCGCAAGCAAAATTACTCGGATACGCCGCTTATCGTGATTCCATTCGTGTAATTAACGAACACGTAAATGCATACTACGAATCTATCCTTCTTCAATAACATAATATACCTACTCTCCGTATAAAGTCACTTACTACCAATACAAACTATTAATATTATTTTAATTGATGATATTATCTAATTAAAGAGATACAAAAAATTGGATAAACAGAAACATTACCCCCATCTACAAAAACTATCGAAAAAAGAAACCTATATACGGTTTCTAATAATTAATATCATTTATCCAGAAATAGTAGCAATGATCGACTTAAGGATTCCATTAACGTCGATCATGAGATTTAATCGACATTACGTGGAAAAATCGCAGTCTAAGAAATCCATCATTTCTTCGCGAACGATCGCTATCGAGTAGTAACGCCTTTTCGAAACACGTGTTCGTATATACGACGATCGAATAAAAATAAGCGCGTTTGAAAGTTTCTTCCTGAAACAGCAATCTCCTTCGATTTCGTCTTCGATCGTACTTCTTCGTACTCTCTCACACTCCCGTCTCTTCTTCGTTAACGACTCGCAGCAGAGCTGCCACGATGAAGCTATGCGCTGTGGAACGCGTAACGAGCGTACGTGCGATCGGTCCAGATAATCTGCCCTACTCCGTATACGTCGCATTAACTTTAACGATCGTCCGAATGGCGTGCGGCCGATCAAGACACCGCACCTGATAGTCCAACACAAAGAACTGAATACTTGATCTTAGCATTCACTTTATACTCTAAATTCTCTTCTTCTCTTCAATAACTATTAACCTTCATTAACTTCAAACGTAATGGGAAAGTATATGTAATTTTGGAGAAAAAAAAAAATATCTATTCTTTCTTCTCCCCTTTGAATTCAATTTGACCTAGTAATTTCAACTTTGTCACGTATTCTTTTCTCTCTCTCTCTCTCTGTATTACTATCATATAACTTTCAATAGATGCAACTTTTCATATATTGCTTATAAATTTCGTAACAATTCTTAGCTATGTACTAACGTTATTTATTTTCTTTATTGTTACAGGTAAGGACAATTTCTTCTTTTAAAATAAGAGAAGAATCGAGACGACGCTATTTACGTAAGTAGGGAATCGAGTATTAATGAATTTCAATGGAATCATTCGATCATCTAATATTCAATCAATAATTAATCTTCTTGAGTAGATGAATTATTTTCAATCGATCGGATAAGGAAGAAAATCTAAGTGAAAAGGTGCGAATGAAGGTGGTTAAAGTCGAGAAGGTGGGCTTTATAAAGCGTAAAGCGAGGTATGTTAGTTGAAGCCGGCTGGACGGTAGCTAGTGAAGATTTACTGGCTGCTCTATCTTAGCACGCTTTGGTTGAACGGCGCAACACGTCGGATCCCATCGGCAATGGGATTATATCGCGTTGAAGGTGCCTCCTTGTATCGTATCAAGATAGGTAGATAGCGTATTCTTGACTCTTCTCTCTTTCTCTCTTACTCTTTCTATCTTAAATCCTCTCTGAGAGTGCACGAGCAATCCTCTTGGTTGGAAGAAGCGATGCTGAGAGAGGCAACAGAGCTCGTGTCTTACCTTCGCTCACGCTGCATGAGTTCCGTGACGCTCATCCTCGATCTCCCTTTCTTTTTCTTTCTCTTTCTCTCTTACTCACTCCCTACTTCACAACCCTCTTTCGTCTCCTCAAGCTCGTTGTCCACCTTCTTATTTCCAGGTCCTTTTATTTTCTCTCGATTCTGGGAAGCATCGCGCGAACACCAGGTGGTGTGGGAAGGGTACGGAGAAAGAAACACGTACACGAACTCGTACACGATGAGAAGGATGGAAGAAGAGAAAAAAAGGAAGGGAAGAAAGAGAGAGAGAGAGAGAGAGAGAGAGAGAGAGAGAGAGAGAGACAACATAGCGGCAAAATGAAGAGAGGCAGTTGGGACAGTGGGGATCTATAAAACATCTCAGTGATTTAATTGCGTCCGTACGCCTCTGAACGGTCTTTTACTTTCCAGCAATTTGCTGTCCAAGCCAGTGGGAGGGCAAAGAGAAAATAAGAGAAGAGAGGAGTAGAGAGGAGAAAAGAAGGGCCTGACCGTTCGATGCCCTTCCTCTAACGTGCGAGGACTTCCTCCGAAAATCGATTGCTTGACCGCTACTAAAAACTTGATCTCGCGTGTCTCCTCGCTCGAGACGACGATTCAATATCGATTCATCGGACGCTTAATGAGCTATCGTACATGGATCTGTCGTAATTAAGCGGTCTTTTGGTTCAGATCGGATCGGTTCGTTTAATAAAAAGCAATACGAGAAAACCAATCGTGTTTTCTTTTCTTGAAGAAAATTCTATAAACGAGGCACGTTCGCGTGAGTTTTGCGAAAAACTCAAACTTCTCTTATACCAATATAAAATTGATTTATTTACGTTAGATCGTAGAGAAAGAGAATTTCTATCGTATTTTATCGTATATCGAAGACGATAATAGAGACATTTTCACGGATCGGTATCAGTTCAATGGTGACCACGACTTAATTAACGTTCGCCGACTAAACGTTAGATCTTTAACCGCGCTAAATAAATAATAATCATTTGGTCGAAAAATGCCGGAACATCCCTCCGATGATTATCTGCTCGTAAATCCAGGCATAAAGATATCGCGGGTAAATTGCGAGTCGGAAGAAACTTGAGAGAGAAAGAGAAAGTGAGAAAAGGAAAGAGAGTAAAAGAATGAAAGAAAGAAAGAAAGAAAGAAAGAAAGATAGAAGGAAAAGAACGATAGCTAGTAGGCGACCCAGACGCCACGTTCGGTCCAAGTATTACGATGCGGCCGCGGCACGTTGGTATTGCGATATCGTCTATATAGACGGGGCGGCAACAGACCAATCACGCGCCGGCTACTAATTTGCTGGGCTCAAACAGCTGCCGTTCTGCCGCCTATGCGAAAGCTCAGGACTCTCGGTTTATGCTCTTCGCTATATCTCTCAACCCTTCTCGATCCTCGATCCTCCTGTTGGATTCGATCCCCTTTCGGACTCACGCTGGGCTATTCGATCGCAGTTGTGGCCTTCCTCTTCTTGCTTCTTCTTCTTCTATTTTTATTTGCTTCTCCTTCTCCGCTTCTTCTTCTTCTTCTCCTTCTCAACATCGTTGTCATCCTTTCTCTCCTCCTCCTTCATTTTCTTCTTCTATTTCTTCTTCTTCTTCTACTTCTTCTTCTTCTTCTACTTCTTCTTCTTCTTCTTCTCAGCTCGGTACTACCTACTATCTACCCGCTGCTCGGACAAAACATTTCTTAATTGGGTTTCGTTCGTTCGACCAGAGACGTCCATCCGGATCTTTCGGAGTGATCCGACTACCTTCACTACCCTCCAAGATTATTTATTTATTTTTCGTTGTCCTTGGTCTCATCGTGCGTGCGTCGTTGCCCGTCCAAGTATCGTTCTCTAACGATCGACTTATACCAAACGTCTCCTTCTTATTCTCAACTTGTATCTTTTCTCTTCTACCAATTACATATCGTATGACGAATCGTTCCTACCGCACTTTATCCCCACGATCTACCGAAATTAATTTTTTGTCAATTAATCAAAGTTGAATCAGTTTAACGTTCTTTTCTTTTCAAGAGTAAGAAATAAGAGTTAATCAAAGTAAAGGATAATAAATTGAAATTGAAAATGTTAAATAATATTTTCTTCTAACTCGAAATAAATAATAATAAAAATATTCATATTGATTAAGTGCGCGTTTACTTGTTATCTATTAATTACGTTTGGGGTAACTCCTCGTTGTTTAGTTAGTGAACATTTCTTGGAAATTTGCTAGCTATGGACTGCTTTATACGACGTCGCGCTTGTGACTCACGCGAATTGCATTTCGTGCACCGTGAACTTCGCCGCTCTATGCGATTAACGACCGTTAACAGTTTTGCGTCCCAACGTTCTCGTAATTCAGAATGTCTGACAGTAGCCCTCGCGCAACGCGAACCCACGCAAACTATGGCCGCGTGAATAATGACACCACGGATATCACTCTCGCGATATAATGAAATCCGGAGGCTAAAGGTTTCTTACCTTCGCTCTTTCTATTTTTCTTTTTTTCTCTTTCTCTCATTCTCTCTATTTAGAAATGACCTCGCTCGAAACTCGAAGGATATCGATAAATCGTTTAAAAAAAAAATATATAAATAATTTGATCATTATTGTTGAACATTCACCGAGTTAACATATATATGCATACAAGATGAAACATACCGAAAGGTATAATATTCTATTTAACAAATTACAATTACAAAACCACAAATTCACTTTTCCCGAAATCGAGGGATTGAATATTTTATTAGAAATACAAAATGTAAATGTCGTTATTTGAATGAAATTTATTGTGCAATGAAAACACGTGTGGAGATTTCATTTATACAATCAGAAATACGTTTTATCGCGTTGAATTTGCTCCAGAGCCATCAAACGATGTTCACGTGAATTGGCAATTTTGGTACAAGCGATTACGTTCGAGTCGCGATAATAGAGGCGTGGAATACACGTTGAATTGTCAGCTGCCGTCGATGTTCAGAGTTTTGATGCGTAGTAGGTACATACTCTCGAATAGGGGCCGGAGGGGGGTAGAGGTACATTTATATTCCATCCTTGACCCTACCCAACACGATGGGGTTCGAGAAAGCACCTCCTCCATCGAACCGAGTCTATGGCGGCTACCATTGGCTTTCTCCTTTGTTCAATGCATTTCTTTCTTCCTTTTTTATTTCTTTTATTTCTTTCCGTTTTTTTCAGTCTCTTTTTCTTTTTCCTTTTTTAGTTTTTTATTCTTTCTCCTCCTTACCTTCCACTTTTTGCCGTATTCTTAAAGCAACGACGTTCCTTGCATTGTTTCGTAACTTTCACCCGTATTTTCGTGCATGTATCTTTGCAGTTCCGAGCTAAAAAGCCGTGAAAAAGAGGGACGAAAAAAGCACGTCACAAAGGATCTTATTTACGACGATGGGTTTTGCGCGAACTCGAGAAACCGTTTCGCGTTTGTGCATACTTTACTTTCGTATGACTGAATTACGGTGAGAAAACTGTGTGTATCAACTATCCCTATCCTAAGATTTCTTTTTTTACTTTCTTTTTTTTCTCTAAATAATGACATAATTTCTTTCACTTCGATCGATTATCTAATATTTTCCGAGTTACTTAAACAAAAATATAAAATATTCTCATTACAACATAAACTAATCGATGAGAAATTTCACTAGAGAAATAAACTTTTATTTTAACAACAATTAATATCGTCTATCATTTAATCGTCCACGTCGAATCTTCTAATTTGAGTCGGTGCGCTTAATTGACGCGAAATTTCGTACCGAAATATTAGAGGCGCCTGAGGGATGCGAGTAATCCAATAAACGGCATCGATCTTCTGGACATTTAGACCATTAGAGGCGTTCGTCGGTTTATAGGCCCACCACTACACATATATCTATGTATATCTAAGGTCTCTGTGATACGTCATTACCCATGAGGATTCTCTGCTCGTCTTAGATCTTCTCTCATTCTGTCTTCCCTCTCCCCCAATCTCTCTGTCTCTCTTTATCTTTTTTTTAATCTCCATTTCTATTTCTCTCTACTATTCAACTTTACTCAAATTATCTTTCCGTAAATACAAGTTATATAAAGAGGTAGGAACACGCGAAAGTTAGTTAACAAAGTTCGACTTATAGAAGTATAACTTCTATATATAACATATATATATATATATATATATATATATATATATATATATATATAAAAGTATAACTACTTCTCGTCCGTAACAAAAGCTAATCCTAATCCCTTATTAAATTTTTCTTCCGTAATACTTACCCACGTACTAAAGCTTTTCCAATAAAATTCGTAAAAATAATTTACGATCGGGTTTCCTCGAAAAGAACGTCACGCGTTCGATCAACGCGAACCGTATTTCGGTTTTGCTCTGAAATATAGCCAATCTCGAGAATGCTCTTGCCTGACTTTAGACCCCTTTTCTCGCTCTCTCTTCTCCTCTCTTTCTCTCTCTTCCACCCTTCCCGGTGTTTCTCTATTTCTCTCTACTACCTCTTCTCTCTACCTCCCTCCCTCCCACTTTCCATACGATAGGACCACTGTACCGTAATGCTTCGCTGGATATGCAAATCAATCCCGCAGTTTCCAATGATTTATCCGCGGGATGCAATTCGTTTAAGTGTATCCTGATTCCATTTGGATTAGAGAGAACCGCTCTGTTTCCGCGTCCGCTCCGCATTCTCTGTTTCTCTTTCTCTCTCTATCTATCTCTCTCTCTCTCTCTCACACAGATTCTCCCTTTAGTTCTATATCTCTATCTTTGTTTCTGTCTTTCTACACTTATTCCGCGTGCCGGTAGGCGCGAACGAAATAAGGTGAAGTTCCTTCTCTTCTCGTCCTCAAATTTAAATATAAGTAAAAGGCTCCAGTAACACGATCCAGGGATAGCTTTTCGCCTTCCAGAGGGTTGATTTGCCTTGCATGAAGCTCTAGACAGACGCCGTTGAGAATTCGTTTCTCGGCGTACAACTCTCTTACTCTCCTCTTTCCAATGATGAAAAAAAAAAAACAAAGACGGAGAGAGATAGAAAAAAAAAGGAGAAGAAAAAAAAAAAAGAGAGAATAACGATCCGGAAAAAGAAGATTTCGAACGTAGGCGTCGCGACGTACAAACGTAGCTTTCTCTTTTCCCTTTTTGGATACTTGTGTGTGACTTTAGTTCTGTTTTTTATTTTTTTTGAAATTCCTGGAAAAGCAAGCATCCTCTATCTTTCCTACTTTCTCTCTCTCTCTCTCTATCTATCTATTCGAATATCGAGCTTATAGTAGTACGAGCCAAACTCGAGCTCACGTATCAACGCCGTATTTGCTGTACGGTTTTATGCAAATGTAATCAGATTGTTTGCCGTTCGTTCGGGCATCGTGTAAACGACCCTTCGGACGTGTTACGTTTAACCATCGTGTATGCGCATGCGTGCGAGAGCATCACTGAGAGACAGACGGATACCTCGATTCCTTAATCGATCCTACACGCGGCCACTCGCGAAGAACCGCCTCGATAAATTTTCCTCGCGCTAGTGCACTCGCGCAAACCTTCGATTATCGGTTTCTGCGCACGAATCCGACTACTCTCTACCGGTTTTATGCTTAGCCGATAGGCACTCTTTCGAATATTCTTACATGAGAAAATAGGCTTGTTGTAGTAGTAACAAGGATGAAAGAGATGTCTTTATTAACTCGTACGAGAATTCTGAAGTAATGTTCTAATGTCGATTTTAATCGTCATTCTATTATATATTACGATACACGGCGCAGTTGATTTAATATTTATTAAGTGATATATAATAATATATGACACAATTTATTGCTTTTTTTATTACGTCTTATAATTTATTTTATTACAAGCATTGAATAGAAATGAAATTATAACTTACGTTTTATTACGAAGGATCTTCTTTACCGACGGAAACACGTTAGACTGAGGACATTCCGATATGAGTGATGTATCATCTTTTGATTTTTCAAACAAAACAATTAAACATGTTATTACGAACGATTCTTTCTAACCGACGGTATGCGTTGAACTAATGACTTTCCGATATGCGTGATAGACATATATATTTATATATATGTTTTGATTTTCGAAGAATTCGATTCGGAGAAACTAATTGTAACGTAACCTTTATAACAAGAAGGTAAATAGAAACTGAAAATGGAAATATATTATCTTTATATTCATTAACATCGTAGCTTTATGTACATGCATATGTACGTTGTATTTTTGCTCAATCACAATTAACACGATAATTTTATATTTTAAACAACGATAAATTATCCTGTCAAACGATTAGTATTTTTTTTCTCTTGATGGTATTTTCGGACGGTTTTTTCCATTGTTGGTCGAAGGTTGAAAACCCCGTGACGTTCACCAAGAGCTAAGAGCGTGCTTGTAAAACGCTAACGATGCTACGTGTAATTGGAATGACCCCGTTTGACCGCGATAATAGTAACCTCCCTTGATTCCGACCTCTTGACTTCGAAAGGTAGTCTAGCAACATCATAATGACACCATTGAGGAATGTAAAAGTATCATTTGAAACTTTTATGAATAATTCTCATAAATATATTCAACCGTTATGAATTTTATGCGTTCAACTGTAGATATTTTCTTTTCCTTTCGAAAAACGATTCTCGAAATCCTGTTTATCCGTTAGGGTTGTTGGTAACGCATTTATTATCAGCAATTTAACTACTTCAACGTCAGAGAACGGATCGGCTATAAATCCGAAGTACAGTAGTCGGTAGAACGATCGTTGTCGCGATAGGGATGCGCTAGATCGCGGTTGCACGACTCAGCAATGAGAGGGGATAGTGTTGGTGTTGGTGATGGTGGTGTTGGTGATGGTAGTGTGGTACTGGTGCTGGTGGGGGTGGTGGAAGCAACGGCGAGTCGACAGTACAGAGGAGGGATGAGATGTCGAAGGGGGTGGAAAGGTTGGAATCAGAGGGTGAGAGGGAGAGAAAATGGGAAGCTAGACACTGGCTACGAGTACAGTCGGCTCTGCTGCGCCCGGAGCTATACTTATATCTATGGGTGGTGGTGCATGGTATGCCATGATGGCAGTAACTCCGGAATCCCAGGGCTTAAACTCGCCTCGCACCGAGGATCAGCGAGGAAACTTCCCGTACCGCGGCTTAAAGGCTTCGTGCTTGCTGTTCCCTTGCTTTCCAGAGACCGGGGCAACTTTTCCCTATGTTAATGGGGACAATATGATCATACGTGGCTCGCTCGCGCATTTTATAGGCCGTTTCTTCGAGTCTCGCGCACGTGCGAGATCGAGTTCAGTCCTTCGAGAAAGTACCTACCTATTTACCTAACTATCTAAGTACCTACTACACCTAAGTTACGATTTATGTCCTACCGAGAAATCAAATCTTTAACTAAGTCCATCCAACAGCTCAAAAAATTCTTATTTTTTTCAAACAGATATATACCTACAGTTAAACACATACGTTCGTTGATTTTTTTCTATCGATTTTAAAACGTAAAAACGTAATCATAGCATCAGATTCTATAATTGATCTAATAAAAGGCACTCGTTCAACTAGTTTATCGATGCCGCACGAGATGGAAAGTATTCGAGCTTGTCGATTACTTGGATTTATCGTTCGTTCGAATAGAGTTTTATGATGGTCATTATATTCGATCAAAGTCCAAGTACCATCTCGCTTTAGTTATCCACCTGGTTTCAACCGAGTATTTTCTTCTTAGCAATTTAGATTGATATATTTACTTCGTTTACGTTGTAGAATAATGTATCTCTGTTAGCTCAAACTTTCATGACGTTTGTTAATTGAAAATAAAAATAATTGAAATCTTCAGTCACCTCTTTTATACAATCCCACCTTCTGTTTTCATCTAAGCATACTCTTATGTATTATAATAGATATCTGTTCAACATCTCTCATATTCATACGACGTTAGATCGCCCCAACCTTCAACGAGTACAACTTTCTTTTACGAAGAGGGCTCGGAGATCGCTAATAAAGACATTAATATTGACGGCAAGAGTATTCCGATGTGTTGTGTGTCTCCAGGAGGGCGAGCGTGCGATTCGAGTTTGGGATAACGCTTGGGAATAGAATGTTCGGTCACGACAGGAATAACGTTTAAGCATAAAAGATGAGAGCGAAACGAGAGTATCTACTTATTGCTTATTCATACGGGACTGAAAGAATGCAACCTTCGTGCAGGATTTACTTTTACGTTACAACCTAAAGTATTTTTATGTTTTCTTATCCGTGTGTTTCGATTTATTTATTTTTTGTTATTTCTTATAAATTCAACTACGTATAGTATTCGTTCGAACTAGGAAGAAAAAGTTCTAATAATAATTGTCCGATACGTTCGTCCACTAACATTCCTATCGAACGGTAACGACGAGTGTTTTTTCTTTTCCTTTCTTCTTCTTTTTTTTCATTTCGAAAAAAAAATTTGCATCGCATTTTATCATCGAACCACGTCATTTGGTCGTAAAACTTGGCAAATAGTTTTTTATAAGCGTATGTAATCTTGGCAGCATCTAAAGTATTCCGCAGTCCCCCTTTTTTCAGTTTCATCGAATCGAACGAGAAACTGTAACCATTTTGGGATAAGGGGTTCTGATCTTTTTCCAATTAGGTCGTCCTTCTAAAAGGCAGCCGCACGATTTATTTCAGTGCAGGACAGCGTGTGGTCACCATGGTAGTCGGATTCCTTCAAAATGAGCGGCAGATGTTGATGCCGGCGCCATTCTTTCGAAACGATCCAGCAGGATTTCTGTCTCCGCCATGGCAACTTTTCACCCTCTAGAACTATCCTCGTTACGAGAAAAGCACACGAACTAAGGAAATTTGAGCCGCAATATGATCTTCTCTACGAGACGTCTTATCCCATTGGTAACACATTTTGACCAAGAAAGACGATTGGATTAATGTATCTTGTCTTGGAAATATATTAACACATTATTGTACGTCTCATTCACTAAGATTTATATTATCGAGATAATAAAGATAAGATTTAAAAATGATTTAATAATTAATTTAGAAAGAAATATTTTTTCCTTATCGATTCAACGATTGGAGTCGTAAATTTTAGAAAATGTTTATCGAAACAACACCTTTATTCATATTGTCTATGTTAACTTAAAAGTCACTAACCACATGATCATTTTTGTTTATGAGAAAATTCTTTTTTTATATTTACTAGTCATTATTCCATAAAAAAGCATCAATAATAGTATGTTAAAGCATTTACAAGAAACATATTTTTCCCAAACCTGATTTTTCCTATTAAAAATTCGTTTGACCAGCAATAATTCAGATTAGGATAAAAGTTAAATAGTGACTTTTGGCTGTACATAGACAATATATTCGATATTACAAGAATTTTGTATTACATAGATTAATGTTAAAAAACAGAGAGAGGAACATAAAATGTGTTACAAATGAGAGACAGATGTCAGACATTATTTCATTCACCAATAGTAGAATTCTATATTTTGGGATGGTTCCATCGAAGTTCTTCCCATATTATAGTAACGAGAAAGGGCACGGAGGAAACGTCAAAAGTATGCTTTCTCGAGTATCAAATTTCTTTTCGAATCGTACTTACCCTCCTACATGCTGTAACAATTCTTCTGATTAGTTCTCGTATCTGGCTTACAATTTGCCAATTTTGCCGAAAAACTCGTAAACCATTGGCGCCGCGCTGTAACGAACGCTCTGCGCTTTTCGTATTGCCGCCATATGCAGGGGACATCCCTCACATATAAATGTATCTCCGTATTTCCCTCCATGCTCGTTTATTTCCCTAACGAAACTGCTCGATCGAACGATAATATTATACAGCTTGGCTTGGGCTCACTTACGACAATCGCGAAATTGTCGCCATTTGCGATTATTCGAAACAAAAAAGAATGAATGGAATAAAAACTTTCAATTAGTCGAAGAAGAAAGCGAAGGATATGATATTTTGTCACAATAACAAGGATGAATATATTGTACTTTGACAAGCGTGTGTGGTCAATCGATACAAAGTCTTGGAGAAAGTTGTACTTTCTTTCGTTATTGCCTAATACGACAACAATTTAATTGGGCAAACATTGCTAAAAACTTTGTGGAAATTTATGACTTTAATCAAAATGGAATATTGCATGAATTTCCCGTTTTGGATGAGTTGCTATAACGAGTGGCCAATTTTTAACAAGTATGTTAATGTTATAAGATAAAACTACTTAATTACTGTTGCATTCTTTGACTATAGTAATAATGTTATAGCGTGAGTATGTGTGCGTACTTGTATATAAATAAAGACAACGTAAAAGTAATTAACTTACGTCTCGATCACATGAGAAACGACGAAAGATTCGAGTTAAAAAGCTGTTTGTTTGTCATCCGTGTTATAACTTAGCTTGCCGGCAATTGATTAGAGAATGGGTACACGTGCCTTATCTTCCCCTTACACTCCTGGGGATCAAAATCCCCGGTCTTGAAATATCTCGTACATCCCCGAAATTAATATTTGTTATATCATTCGCGTTGGTGGTTTATACAAGAATCGGAGTCGTTTGCAATGTCGTTGTAAATCATTCAAATTTATTAAGGTTTTTTTCTTTTACTAAAATAAATAAATAAAGTTTTTGCTTTTTGATTCGACGTTTTTTTTTCATAATAAATTTAGTTATAATTCGTTGAATCGTTTAATATAAAAACGATTAGCAAGTTCTGATCGAAAAGTTATATCGATAAAACGAATACTTCGCTTTGTTCTTCGGTAGCTCGTGAAATTTTTAAAACGATTTCAGAGTACATTTACTTTATCGAATAATCGACGATAACCTTTTCAAGATGCACGAGGTGACGCCTTCGGACAAGATCGAAGGATATGCGAATGCTAGTTTATCGATCTTTCGATTGCATGTCGCGAGTCTTTCTAGCGAGAACATGCAGATCTTAAAACTCATTGTCGGAACGGGATTGTTCCGAACGCTGGGGATTCCATTGTTCCCCGAGAAAATACCTTCAACGTTTGTCACGAAACATTTCATAGATCGATCGAAGTATCGAGATCTAGCACGAAGTAACTTAACTTCATTAATCTTATTATTATTCGTTCCTTTATCACATTTCGAATAAAAAGATCTCGTTAGAAGAATAAATAATGAATACAAAATAAATATAGATATTTAATCTAAAATTAATTAAATCAAATTGATGTTCATTAATTATCTAAACAAAACAAAAAACCAATTTCATCAATCTGTTGAAATTATTTTCAAACGAAACAATGAAAAATAACTGGAAAGTATTATTAAGAAAATAGTGATAAAATAATCGTTAAAAAGTTTTGGAAATGATCACCGGAGCGAGGAGAATCTCCGAGAAGTTGTGAACGGAATACGAAATATATCGGAAAGTTTAATAATCGAGAATGAGAAGTTGGCGAATAGCCCTGTATTCGGCTCACGGATGATGCGACGATGATGATCCGCCATCTCGCCGCAACTTGGGAGGTCCGCTCTTGATATCCCCCCTTCTCCTGCTCCCCGCAATCCCCTCTTGTGCCCTCACCTGCCCTTCCACCCGTTCCTTCTTCGTGCACGCTTCTCTCACCCCCCCCTTCTTCTTCTTCTTCTTCATCGGTCGCGATCCTCATCCCTCCCTTTTACCCTCTCTTCATTCTTTTCACTCTTCTTCTTCTTCTTGCTCTTGGCATCCGTGTTCCTCTCTTTTTCTTTCTATCTTCTTATTTTCTTCTTCTTCTTCTTCATTCTCCTCCTCTTCCTCTTCCTCGCGCTTTCATCGTCTCCTCGCGGCAGGTAAACTTCTATTCTCCTCGTTCTCGTCCTCATCCTTATCCTCATCCTCATCCTCATCCTCATCCTCATCCTCATCGTCGTCCTCGTCGTTGTTGAGAACAAGACATGCCCACGGGAGTATCGACGAGCTCCGGTAATATTTTTTGCATCGAATACCTCGAAGGAAAATAAGAGAGCTATGAGAAAGTGGCTGGCGGTTTCATTTCTTCGCGACATGCACGATACTACTTGAGATAGGATTAAGCAACGATGTTTAAAGAATATTTTTCAAAGTGATGTGTCTCCTCTTTGCGATAGTCGATAACTCGAGCTCCGTCACTTCATGCCTCTCATTTTATCGACCTCCTGATATTGATTTTCTTTTTGTTCGTGTCGAGAAGACGTTAAGAACGTTTTTAAACTTCGTGTTTCTCTTTCATTTCCTTTGACGTTAATTATAAATTCATAGAGTATTAAGGTATAAAAGGTATTTTTCTTCTTGTTTTCTTTATCTTTTCTTTTTTCTTATACAGACGCACAAAACGTTCTTCATTTTCATTCAACTAATTCTTATTATCATAACGCTATAAAAGGTAGAAATTCATGGGTATTAAGAAGTTGAACTTCGCGTTTTCCATAATTTCATTACTCCGAAAGAACAAGATCGACGGGCTGATACAATAAGAACTCACAGGTTGCAACTTGGAAGCACGCGTCTCGGAACCGGCTTTATTATCTTCCTTTTTCTTCGCTTTTATCTTTATAAAGCTACGATTCGAAAGATTTCACGGCGCTGAAATTACGAACGTTTTCGCTTAAAACGATAAACTCGTCGTCGTAGAACGTGCAGAAGGAACGGGAAACGATGAAAAGGAAAAGGATGACCAGTTTTAAAGAAACAGACGAAAAAAAAATAAGAAAAATAAAGAAAAGTTTAAGCGAAGAATAACAGAGAATGGTAAGATGAGAGAGAAAGAGGACAGGAGTAAAAGGGTAGTGGATGGTTTGTGGTATAAACCGTGATAAAATGCTTGTGTTGGTGGGAAGAAAAGTGGGATCCGCATGAAAGCCGAGCACACCGCTGCATCGATAAACGTAACGTCCGTAATAACCGGCAATTTGCGAGAAGGACTTTTAGTTAGGCAGCTCGCGTACTCGGCCATTTCACGAGGGAGAGGAGAATCGGCCAAGCGAGAGGTTTGCCGAAGAAGAGGGGTAGGAGGAGTCCTGGCGATGGGAGTAATTGCTGTAAGAGAGGGCTTGCTCCTTGCTCTCTTTCTCATTCTACCTCTTTCCCTCTCTCTTTCTATCTCACTCTGGTCTTATCGGGGTTTTGCGACGACATTGCTCGTCCTCGGCCGAACCGTTCGTCGTGACTCGAAAGAGATGAGTACAGCATGGAGGACATGGTGCAAAATGAAATTCGTTCATTCGCGAGACCGAGACCTCTTTTATTCCGTCGAGGAATTTCCATCTCTTACTACACGATCGCGGCTGCCGCTTTTGAACGATCAAATGAAAAGCATTCGAGCGTGAATACTTCTCGATCGAAATGTTGCGTCTTATTTGTTTCTTTTGTTTTTTTTTTCCATTGCCTACATGTTTTTAAAATTGCCCGAGAAACCAATTGAATTTCTTAACAATAACGTATATAAATTCGAACGTTGAAAAAAAACAACTTTGTTACAATGTAATTTTCTTACGAACATCATGACGTTCTCAATTAATGACTAATGACACGGTACTCAAAATTTAGATTAGAATCTAGATCGGCCGAAAAAATCTACTATCTCGAGTGTTATCGAATGTATTCTTGCTAATAACTGCACTAGCACCGTACGATATCGGTGATTTATCTTGACGGTTATGACTATCGGCGGCTTTCTAACGCGGCGCTAATTGCATTAACGCTTTAATCGAGGCCTTAAGCACTAACGCGAATTTTTGTTTGTTGGTCTTCGTGTTTTATTTCTTCTTATTTTTTTATTATTATAACGTCATTAATCAATGCTACAGGGGTCAACGACGTAACTCGCAAAAGACATCGCTATAAATTTCGTAATACGACGTGGCGAATTAAGAATCGTCTATCTCGGTTGAGGAACTAAACGTCCGTGAGAAATTCTTCGAGTTTCGATTTAAATTGGAGCCGGTTTCTGTTCGAATCCTCTCGTCGATTTAATGCAACCTCGAACGTATTAAGAATCTTTAAGAAATTATCCCTGCGCGATCTGGGGTGAATGTAATAATGTTTTATTTTTTATATTTTTTCATAATAAATGAAGTTTATACGATTAAAATAAATTGAATCGTTGCATCGATGTATAACGTGTTTTATTACGAATAAACGATTAATATCGAATCTGTTCGGTCGACGAACGACGCGTCAAAGGTAACGAATTGTTTGACGTGTTATTCCAATGAGAAAGCGTGAGAATCTCTCACGACGGAACTAATCGTCTTTGAAAAACGAAGAAAAATCCTTCATCGTTCCTCGCACCTGACATTTCACGAGTCGCGAAAGGCAACTAGAGTGAATCACGTCGATCGAAATGGTCTATATCTAAAGCCTATAAACGGCTCGATACGCGTAACCCTCGTCCCCCCTATCCAGCTCGTATTTCGCAATCCCATTGTGTATTTACGATAAAGTTCGGAGTGTTCGGAATTTTTTCGAACGCTCTCGAGCAACGTCGAATTTTGCAGCAGCAATAAAACGCGCCTATCTAATCAAGCTCAGACGAAATTGATGGTCTGGCATTATCGCGGTTATGGAATGTTCTATCATCTATCATCGAGTTCGTATAGTAAACTTGCTTCAACATGGAAAAAGGATTCTCCCATTGTGTGTCTCGGATTCCCCTCAAACACCATCTCCTTCTGTTTTTCCTATTTCTCTTCTTCTCCACCCTTTTCGGTACTCGATCGACGTCTCCGAAGATCGATGGACCGAACGGATTACCACGCTTTTGTTTACCTCCGAACTTTATTACGTAGAATAAAGCGTAGATACTGGTGAAATTTCATTGACTCGACTATTCGATGTTATCATTTAATGACGATTAATCTATCCTTCCTATTTTTATACGAACGAAATATAAATGATAATATTTTTAATGAAAAATTTAGTAGGATCCTACCTAACTCGCATCTTTAGCAGTAATTACCGAATAAAAAAGAAAAAGCAGAAGTATTTCTCAAAAGTAGGGGTATCTGGCTACCTGTACACAGCGAGTAGCAGCGTATTTCAAAATCGTTAATCAGCGGCGTAACGATTCACCGCGTTAAAATTCGATGTGTATCGGACGAAAAGCAAAGGCCTCGAAATTTATTGGCGGAACCTGCATAGCGGCCAATCTGGCTGGCAACATGGCGCGTTGGCGAAAAAGATGGAGCGACGCTGTTGGGGTATGGGGTGGGTGGTGGGGAGTTAGTTTGGCAGGAGGCGGTGGGAACATGACGGGTGGGGAATTGAGGTAGGGATGAAGGGGGAGGGTAAAAAGGGAGAGGAACGAAAAACTCTTTTTCTCTCTCGCTTACTTTCTCTCGTGACGGAGCCGGCCCCGCGGGGACTAATTTTTATTTTTCCTCTTTTCCCGCACTGTGTAGGTAAGTGCTTCGCGTCCAGCTATTTCTCATAAATTTGAATTAATTTACATGCATTTGAATTTAATACATCGCCTGTACTTTATCAAAGCAATTAAGCTTTTAAGCGCGCATTTGCATTAATCCAATGTTTACAATTACGGGTCCTACCAAACCTCTTCTTTCGGGTAGCTAGCAGCTTCCTCGCGAGAGATATCCTTCTTTCTTTTCTTCCTTCCTTCCTTCCTTCCTTCCTTCGAGACGCAACCTCGCAACGACATCATCCAATGAGAGAATTCGAGGCGTTACGAGATTGGACGCGGTTGGGTGGAACGACCACTCGTTACCGAAAACGTGTCGAGGGATTCTTCTTACTCTGATTATACCGCCTCTTGCATTTTCGGTTGAACGCTCGAATTGCAAAGAAATGAGAGGGAAGGTAGTACGATTATGTCGATCGTTTTTGATCATCTTGCGAGAGAGATCGATCCTCGTCGGTCGTTAACTCCATCGATCAGAACTTATACGTAAATTCGAATTTTCCAATATTATTTCTTAACCCTCGCCATTATCCTGGCGAACGTTCGAGATATTTCGTCCTCGATAATTATATCTACGCACGTTTACGTGCTAGCAACGTTCTCGCGTAGAGATAACGGCGCGCGTGTTTTACGAATCTCTCATCGGTGCACGTTCATTATCCAAGAAAGCTCCGAGAGCTAATTAATTCGAGACAGGGAAAAGGTCAGCTTGGAAATCGGTGCCGCTACGAGAGAAGGTTATCGCCAATTAGCGAGCGTGGAAAAATCGTTTAGGGCAACGATGTAAGTTTGTTAACGCGTCGAGAACTTGGACTTACCATTGCAAATAAAGCGATTAAACGAGCTCCGAGTTAGTCGCTCGTCTTATGTGCTATCAAACGATCAAGCGCGATTAATATTAATCGCTATGCACATACTTACTTAAATATCTATTA
This sequence comes from Polistes canadensis, assembly GCF_001313835.1. Classification (NCBI taxonomy): domain Eukaryota; kingdom Metazoa; phylum Arthropoda; class Insecta; order Hymenoptera; family Vespidae; genus Polistes; species Polistes canadensis. The sequence goes on along the minus strand of NW_014569558.1, from coordinate 1,130,923 downwards.
TTCGTCAAAGGAATTTGAATATTTGCCAAGCGAAAGTTCAACGAAAAGGTCATTCTCATTTTATAATATTCCACAAGATATTCCATACAAATAAAATAACATAAAATACAAATAAAACGTAGACAAAATTTATAATCAAATATTACAAATCAAAAAGTATGATTCGACTGAAAATTCTATACCAGAGAGAAATAGAGGCGATGGAAACTGAACGCAAACCCCGTCCTTTGCTCAAAGTACATAATTCGCAAGCTCGATCGACGAGCATCTTTCAAAGCATGGATTTTACGCAAATTGATGGGGACGTAGAGTTGAAGGGCGATTCGAGGAGCGATTCGAGGAGCGATTCGAGGGCTCTTCTTCGGAGCCTAGAATGATCCAGATTCCAGGGCAGCCGTTTACGATAGGGAAAGAACGGAAAAGGATTGGTCCTTCGCTCGGTTACGTAGTTACAGGTTGGTCAGGCTCATGGTAAGACGAACGAGGCGGCGCGGTACGAGATCTTATCCGAACGCAGCAGCGGCCACTGAATCATCCGCTTTGAATAGGGCTTCGCTTCACTCCCTATATTATACCTATGGGTATCAACCAACCTTATACCACACCTAAGTATACGCGTATATACATATATGTACATATGATATACTTGTATATATGTACATGTATGTGTATACTTACATGCTGCTACGAACACCCTCTTTCTATCTCTCTCTCTCTCTCTCTCTCTCTCTCTCTCTCTCTCTCTCTCTCTCTCGTTTACTTGCTCGTTCACAGTCTCTGGAGGGAAAGTGCCCGTAGAGAATGACAGAGGACGGTTGTATAAATGCGTTATACAGGAGAAAGCACGGTTCGCAATAAATTAGCACGCGCGACACCGTCGCACCGTTAGCGCATGGTGTGCGCGTAGCCACCTTGTGACTAGCAACTCTGTCCTACGGCGACGTACCTTCGAGCCCATGACTTACAAGCCGGCGATAATGTTCGCTACCAGAGTCTTAATCAGCATATATCATAGCGACAAAGCGACGTTGACCGCCCTCTCAGATTCTACCTCGATCCCATCCTCGACGGATCTGGAACGTTCCCGTATTTACCCCATTTTTTTTTATTTGTATTTTTTTCTTTGATCAATTTTTGATATAAAATAAATGAGATATATAAATGACGACATATGATTGCGATTTAACGTGTTAATTGCATAAATCTGTGAGTTCGCGTATGTTAGATTTTATTTTATTTTAAATAAGATAAGAAAGAATTTACGAATGAACAACACCTTGAATTAATTGTCTGATCTTTTAATAAACACATTTTTCTTGATAAAAAAAGAAATAACAATTTCTTGAATTTTTACATGTCCCCATTATTTGCATATAACATAGTTGCGATTCTCGGCGTGGTTAGAGATATTCATAGATTATAGATCATTTTGGTAATATAAATCTTTAGAAGAACATTCAAGGGTCATCCGCCTCTACTATGTATCAACTTTCACGCGAGATCGAGCTCGTAGTAGAAAAGAGAGATTTTTTTTTTAGGTTGGTTAAAAAGAATTCACACAGAGACGAGATAAACCTATATACCTGAGTCGAAGAGAAGAATTACCTAGAAAAAATGTATCCGTTCGAATGAAAGAGGGTTTTTGAATCTCGAGGTCGATTGTCATAGTCGTTCATTTTTCACAAAGTGTTTTTTCAAGTAGTTATACCATTGTCGATCGAGAAAATATATGTAATACGTAAATATTGTAACTGAAACGAGGCCGAATAGCATGGAACGATCGGAAAAAAAATGTGAAAAATTTTCTCATCGAATTCGGATTTTTTAATATGTGCCAGTAAAGTTGTAAAAACATTTTTGGCAAAGAGCTCGCATATCGCTAACGTATCGCATGCGAAACAGAGAAAGCGAGAGAAAGAGAGAGAGAGCGAGAGAGAGAGAGAGAGAGAGATAGAAAGAAGAAGTGAGAAGGAAGGAGAGAGTCGCGAATAGAGTAACCACAGAACTAGTAGAGCTCCAACTTTCCTGATTTATACGAGTTCATTATTATTTTCGCACGCGGCGGAATAATCGCGCGGCAAGAAGGCAGAAGAGAAAACTACATAGTGGCGAGCGTGCGTTGAATAATGAAGCTGATTTTTTTCTTTCTCTCTTTCCTTCCGCGTCTCCTCGCGACTCCTCATTTCACGGCGATTATTAATGGTGGTCGCGGGGGCGGCGGTAGCCGTGGGGCGGCGGCTCGAGATAGCTTTACGAACGATTTATGATCGGCATCGTTGCCTTCCGTTCTTTTTGACGAGAAATCGTTGAGAAAAGGAAACCACGTCGAGTTCTAACGATTTAATGCCGATTATTCTTTTATTAACTAACATTATTCAAACTTTCTGTAGAAAAGAATAATAGTTTTTTGACAGATTCAAATAGATACATGATAATATAGAATAATTAGAATTAAATATATATATCCCTACAAATCAAAAAGTATAATAGTTGAAAAACCTGACCACGTATATGAATATTTCTCAGACATCGAGGAAGTCGAGGTGAGAATTAAAATTGATTTTTAAAAGGAAGAAATTCTGAAGAACGAGAAACTGTTTGGGTTTCGTTCAGCAGCAGGTACGAGTCTCATTCGAGATGAGGAATAAATTAGGTAAGACGATAGGCTTGAACAGACATTTATCTATTTTCGCGCGACATATCGTGAACGGTGGTAGCGTAGTTAGCATACCGCCATAATGATACGGCCAACGTCTCTCTTAGTTTAAATCTGACAATCTTAGTCTCTTCTCGGAGTGCATTGGGCGTTGCTCTTCAGCGCCATTACTTCGCGCCATTACCGAAACGAAGCCGTGGGCATCAGCATAATGCGTATCTCGCGTTGGTTCGGACAATTCTACGAACATCGTTGTTCGCACGAGGAAGACAAAGAAAACGAAGAGGAGGAGACGCGAAAAGTCGAAATAGTGGTCTCCTCGATAATCATAGTCGCTCGTTGAAGGGTATATAAGCGCGATGTTCGGGTCCATCGCGTTTATCTTCGTCGGAACCGGCTCTCCCCGCCTCTCTAGATTGGGCCCGTTTCACTCTTTCTTTCTCTTTCTCTCTCTGATAGTAGTAGTGGTGGTGCGCGCGCGCGCCACCGGAGGCCAAGAGAACCAAACGCGGGCCCCCACGGTGTATGCACGGACGAATCTCCGAGCAAGGGGACCCCTCGGAGGGGTCCGGTTCTCTCCCCTCCAATCCCCACTACACTACTTCTCTACACTCCACTCGACTCGACTCAACCAACCCCTCGCTTTCTCTCTTTCTATCACGAAAGCAAAGGAAGCCTTGCCCCCGTGCTGCGAGAGAACGCGCAAGAAAGCCACACTAATCCGGTATATCCTACTCCCCGCTCGCAAATTATCGAATCATCTAGCTACAAGTTAAGTCATTACGCCAAAGCGCACCGGCCTCCAGGGTATACTAGCTTATTATATATTTTTGCCTGTCGGAAGCTGGCTCGATATCGTGTCCAACTTCGGTTCTCTGCCCCTCCTTCTTATTTTTTTTTTCTCATATTTTCTATCTCTTCGCAAAGTGGAATGCCCTCGTAAATCAATGCTTTGACGAAATAAAGTCTGATATATACCTATATTTGGCGAACTTAAGCATTAGGATATATCTCTATTTATACTATGTTAAGATTCAGTCACACACACACATCCACACACACAGATCAGAGAGACACACCATACACAAATACACACATACATATATTCGATATTCACAGACGTCTCTGTTATTTCTCGAAACGATAACTCGAAAGAAACTCGAGCTCGTACGAAAGTAACGATTCGATTTCGTAGAAAAGGACATCGAGAATGCAATCTTGTCCTGGTCGTTCGAAGGAGGAGGACAAGAAGGTCGGAATTATCGGCGACGAATGGCTCGCATTTAAAATTAGGAGGTCCAACTGAGAGGAGACTTTGGCTTATCCGGAGGACAGGTGACGTCGATGGGCTCATATATGCGCACGAAGGAGCTTACGGAGGCGCAACAAAAACTTAGCGACGCGTTCTGCATTAACCTCGCGTCCGCATGGCTCCGCAGAACTCCGCATGGCTCTACTCGACCCGGTCTCGGCCCTTTGTGCCCAAGCAGGAACGCGTGCGTGTGCTATCTTCGTGGTCTCTCTCCTTCTCTTTCTTCTTCTTCTTCTTCTTCTTCTTCCTCTTCTTCTCTTCTCTTCTTCTTCGGGATCCGTGCCCATAGAGTTGGAAATAAGGCGGCAATAAAGCATATGTAAAATATATTCTGGAATTCCTTTTAGGACGCAGATATATGTGTGGTTGGTGGGTCGGTTGCCCGTTGGAAACCATGTCCCTCCCCATACCCTCACTTCTCTTCCTCTACTACTTCGTTTTCTTCTTCTTCTTCTTCTTCTTATTCGTCTTCGTCTTTTCTTCAAAGATCAAGAGAGAAGGAAAACTTGACCATCTACAAAACTTATTGCTAGAACTTATACTCGCGAGATCAGGTAAATAAAAGAAACAATTTTTCTTTCTTGCAACTTTTTTATCGAGATTAACCACCCACCTGTATCAAACTTCGTCTTTAATCAATTATTTAAATTTCTTCTTATCATTTTTCCAAGTTAGAAATATTTTATTAGATTTCTTCATTTTCTCCTGTCGAATATATTTTAAACGAAAGATATAAATAATTATTAGAAATATTCTATTAACGATTAAGTTTAACAATTGAACTGACTAACAATAAGTCGAAATTGATATAAAAAGAAGATCGAAATGCACGGTGGTACGAAAATTTTTAGTCAAGAGGAACACGGAATACGTTCGGGAGGTGAGAAAAATGGAGAAAGAAGAGAAAGAAACACGAAGCCGCGAGGTGTCGCCTTACAACCGGCTCGGTTCGCTTACCTACGAAAGCCTCTTTTGCATGCCATCTTCTCCACCATCTTGTCTCCCGTTGCTTCTTTTGCTCGCGGCTTCTACCGAGTAGAAGCGTCCTCCTACCTCCTCTTCTTCTTCTTCTTCTTCTTCTTCTTCTTCATTTTCTTTTTCTTATTTTTCTTCTCTTCACTTCTTCCTCCTCTTCTTTTTATTTTCTTCTTCTTTCTCTTCTTCTTCCTTCTTCTCTTTATCTACAGTTGCCCCGTTGCATTCGGTCTTTGCATAATTATTACAGTTACCACAAGTAGCAGCTGGATCGTTGTAGAAAAAAATACCCCCACAACCTCCTCGTTTGCTTTTACTCGTGGTCGTTGTCGTTGTTGTTGTTGTTGTTGTTGTTGTTACCGTTCGTTGGCATCGATGTAGAAAAAAAAAAAATGGAAAAGAAAGAAGAGCCGCGGGTGAGCTTTGCATGTACGCGTTAATTAAATTTCTCAACGGACATCGTTGCTCTGTCCTCGCCGATTCTCGATGCCCCTCTATCCAAAGAGAATCGATAGCTTCGAGAAACAATTTAGACACCGTGAAATTCTTTACGTTCTTGTTCTTCTTCGATTTTCGCTTCTTTTTTTCTATTTTTTTTTCTTTAATTTTTTTTCTTTTTTTTTTCTATGTACATATATATATCCTCGCTCGCAGACAAAATTTGGTAAACTCTCGCTATGAACTCAACGTACAGTTTAAATCCTCGTGAGATACCTACGTTGTATGAATATTTTATATCGTGACACGTCCCGTGTGTTTACTTTACGATATATGGGAATATATATATATACATATATATGTGTATATAATACTCACGTAAACTCGAAGGCGTCGAATCGTAAAAATAAGAAAAATTCGGTATAAACGAATTAATTTATCTTAGCGAAGACGTAAATTTTCGATAATACGAAATGATGTTTGATTATCGATAGATACAATGTTAACAATATTAATAATCTTTTAACTAATCTTGACTTCTAAGTATGCTCGATCAATTAAATTCTTATCTAAATCGGTTCTCTTTATTAGGCAATGCTTATTCGTATATACACGCGTCGTGACTCGTTCTCTTAACGATCCTGCGTAACGTCGAATGGTTCCGTACTATGTAGCTTATTATGCGAATAAGCTAGTTCTTTCCATATAGGAGAATAAGTGGACTCGAGTTGACTACAGATATGAGAACGATTTGAAATATACTCGACCTTCGTACAACTCGATTTCGTCAATGCCACCTACGTTTCGATCGAAACTCTGATTAGAATATATTGTATGTAATTATGTTTTCAATCATAATCTCGAATATTACGTAAAAATATAGCGACGTTGATATCTTTCGATCTTGTTAGATTACGTAAAAAATGTCTAAAATAAAGAAACATTTCCAAAATAAAGAATAACTTGGAGAAAGTTTGTGCGTCTTTTTAACGAAAAGAAAAGGAAGCAACAAGCGATTATTAACTTTCGAGCAACTAAACGATTTAAATCGAATTTACGATTGTACTTTGTACCGTCGTCGTAGTGCCGAAAACTTTATGATCGCTTTTTGCGACGAAAATTTAGGAAGCAACACGTAAGGCAACGCGAATCCCGAGGATTTAACGGATTAAGCAGGATCAAACGTAAGACCGTAAGTTATTTTTGCATCAAAGTACAAGTATTTATGGACTCGCCAACGTCTCGAAGCTTTCACTTTTTTTTCCTCGTGAGCTTTCGAGGAACAATTTTTGTTCATTAAATTATAATGGTTTAGGTACTGATATTAATTAAAAATCATCTCTTCAAAACTAATGTTTCCTTACATTGTTCTTTCCAAATTTAAAATCATTCATTTATGACTTCTTTTATTCGGATCAAATCGGATATGATTGGTAATGGAATTTTTTCTTTTTTTGGAAATGAAAAGAAAAGTTTACGCGAACTGTTTAGATTTTTTTAAGAGGAAAGTTAAAAGATAAAAAAATGTTGTTTTTCTTTGCACTCTTTTTAGATGATTTTCACGCGTGGGAGTCGCGGTCGCCACCTTGCCCGCGGCAGCAGCCGATCGTGTGCCGAGGCGTTTATTCAAAAGTGCCTGCACGTAAAACCGATATCTTATTCCCGAACGCTCCATTCGTTCTTCTTATGGCCACGCTATATCCTACCGGCTGTGGACGACATTCTTGTCCGCGTCGCGTAACTTCTTCGTCGTTTTAGGGCTACGATCGGTCGGTCGTTCGTTCTTTCGTTCAAACGTCTTCTGACGATATTCTCAGTAAGCCTCAAGCTATTCATCTGATCATCGACATTCTACAGAATAAATTTATTACAAGATTTCGTTCATTTAGAAAAAGTCATCGAGAAAATAAATGTTGTACGAGTCGTATGTTTTTTCGACAGATAAAAACAAATAATTGTAACTACTGTTCGAATACTTTTTTTCTACTTTTTATCAAATGTAAATTTTTCGTCGAGAAATAAATTTCACCGAAAGAAATAGTAGAAAATGTATTCTCTAGCGACCCTCATCGACGTGTCCGCTATGAACTTTTTCCCGGGATTTTCTGAGGACTCTTCCAATTTTCTACTCGAACGGTAGAAACATGGGTTACTGATTCCAACGTAATAGATTGATATCTCCTTCGATTTCTTTTTTCGCGATACTTTGGAAACGAGAAATCGCGTAGATAAAAGAAAGGAAAAAAATAAAAAGTTTTCCTTCAAGTTCCCTTTCGAAGATAAAAAGAAATCGAGTGAAACTCCGAATATAGGCGGATAAATGGTTAGGGTATTTCTTTTGAATAGATTTATCTATTAAAATACGTAAAATTAGCATGAATCATCAGTTTCGAAGACAATCGATGGTGTTCACAATATACTAACTAAGTAGATTCATTAACGATATGTTTCAAACAATAAAATCAGACTTTAAAGGTTCATTAAACAGACTCAAGTTGTTAGTAACATTAATCTCATTAAATTCCTAAAGAATACGGCATAGATATAACAGTACAGTAAAAATCAAGAATTTGATTCGGGACAAACATTAGGTAGCATTTAAAACTAAATGCAAGGAAGACTTAAAGCGGTCTATTTATCGAGTCAGCCGAAAGCGGAAACCGAGACGTCTTTTAAACGCGGCGAATCCCATAAGACTATCGATTCTCGCGAAAGGGGACGCTTACCCCTTCCTCAGCCAACTTCTAATTTATTCACGTCGTAAAGGTGTACCCTTTATTTACGATTTTCCATAGCTTATTTTTCCTCGTGCACGTACATCCACGTGAAGTGCGCGAGAGTAAAGCAAAGGAGAGATAGAGAAAGAGAGAGATAGAAAGAAAGAGAGAAAGAGAGAGAGAGAGAGAGAGAGAGATAGAGAGAGAAAGAGTTTCTCGTCTCTCTTCGTTAGTCTCCTCCTGTACATAACTTATTAATTACGGTTGACTAATGCGCTCCAGCTGTGCCATGTTGCAGCGTCTTACGAATCGCCCTTCTCTCTCTCTCTCTCTCTCTCTCTCTCTCTCTCATTCTTTCTCTTCGTGTCTTTCTCTTTCTCTTCTTGAAAAGCGAGTCAGTAACTTTCTTTCGGAGCTTTCTCGGCAACGGCAGCAGCCCCTAAGAGAGGAAAGAGAGCACCAAGAGTAGGAGGAGACGATTCACCAGGAGAAAAGAGGAAATCTAAAGAGTGAGTAAGAAAGAAAAAGAGAAAGAAAGTGAGAGAAAGAGAGAGAGAGAGAGAGAGAGAGAGAGAGAGAGGGGGGGGTGGAGGTAACAGAGAAGAGAAGAGAAGAGAAATGGCGAGGGAGCCGAGGGGGAAGCCGAGGGAAGGCGGGAGATGGCGAGCAGTAACTCACGCCCCCGAGAGGATTACCTACCTTGGTGAAGCTGGAAGAGGGTATACCCCACGTTGAGCTACGATCTTGCTGCGTAGCTACGCGTTTCTCATACCAAGTGTCTCCGGGACTCTCTTTCTCTCTTTCTCTCTCTCTCTGTGTCTTTCTCTCTCTCTAGTGAGAAAGGCCTTTCGTTCTTCGTTGTAGCAACGCAAACGCCGCTACGAGCTTCTACAAGCTTGCTTGCGTGAGCTGCCTTTTCTAGCACGTTCTGAGTAAAGGGGAGAGAAAGGACGTGTCGCTCGCTAGGAGTCACCGGAAGCCCGAAACTTATGACACGTGAAAAGGGAGCCACCCGTAGGCTACTCTTGTTTCTCGACGATGGAAGTAAGCGTTCTAATTATCAAGACGACGATTTACTTCTAAGTCGACGATTGGCCGATTTTTATATCACGCTTGAATATCTACCGTTCTGTTATTTTATGTTTATATATTTTTGGAATTATTTCTTTTTCATTATTATCTTGATTTAACGATGCACGTGTCACATACGAATGAGGAATAAATAATATTTATTTCATTGTCACAAAAAGTTCTTGCACTCTTTTCTTAAGTTACTATTAACTAAAAACTATTATACATGTAAAAGTTATTTAAAAAAAGTGAGAAACTTTTGGATGATTTGATATGAATAATAATCCAAAAAATTAGTGACATTTAAAATGAGATGAACGAAATCGAATAAAATAAAATTAAAAATAAATTCTAACGAATATCAAAATCAATAGACAAATTAAATTATACAGCCTATACGTAATACATCGAAAACCGAATTATCGTAAATATCTTTTGGCAAAAAGAATGATCGACGATTCGACCTTTATCGACAAAAAGTTGCATGAGGGAGCGCTTTAGAACGTAAGCCTAAGGGAACATCTTATAGTAGTGCATAAACACTGCCTGTAGGTTCCTCTTCTTCTTCTTCTACTTCGTGCTTCAGAGCAATTCACTTACTTTGATTTGATTGGTCTTCGCGTATGATAGGAGCTTTCGCCTATACGAGTTTCAAACAGGAAGCTCGGAGGGAGGCCGAAAGGAGAGCACTGGGAACTCCAAAAGGGAGCTTCGGAATCGTGTTTTGCGAACCGCGAACAGAGTTATACCGCTAAATCCCCGCCAGCAATCAACGTATTGGCTGTTCTTATTAGAGTTGGCAACAACCAAACTCTCCCCATACTCCTCGCAAAACCCCATCCCCATCGACTTTCCATTTATGCTCGAATACTCCACGAAACTCCCTTCCTACTACCGTACGCTAAGGATCCCTTTTCTGCTTCCTAGATAATTTCAACCGAGTTGAAAAAAAATTTCTGATTACCCGGCGAAATGTCACGGTCGTCCTTAAATCTTTTACTTTGTTCCAAATCTTTATATTTTCTATTTTCCTCCGCCCTCGTTCGACAATCAATCGTTTTATTCATTCGTTGTATTTCTCTCTTAAAGAAATATTGCTAACACAATTCTAAACGTTTGACGAGCTGTTTTAACATTTTTTAAATCAATTTATTACATTTTTACTATTAAAGCATAACTTTGTGGGCGAGTCATTTTATTGACAAAATTTCTTCCAAAATCGAGTTAAGAACACGAACCATTTTGAGCATATGTTCGCTCGTTCATAAAAATGAAGACGAAAAAGGGAAAAAACAATATAATATATATATATCATATATAATGATTCGTATTTCTTGTACCTCTCTCTTTTTCTCTCTTTCTCTCTCTCTTTCTCTCTCGCAAAAACTTTTTCGACGTAGATACGTCATCGACTAAGAAGAACAATTCGTCGGACGAAAGTTTCGTTCGGCTGAAGTTTCAGACGAAATACGAGGAAGCATTTTTCAAGAAAGGCGTGAGTAACGACCGAAATATTTTCCTTCTCCCTAAGCGCGTGCTCTTCTCTTCTCCCGTTTTTCTTATCCACAACGAACGCTCCTCACCTCTCTCTTTCTCTCTCTTTCTTTCCCTATACCCTTCTTCTTTCCTTGCCTTCCCTAAAGGTTCTTCTCCGGATGAAACACGTTTCACGGGCTCAGCATAAAACGTATCCACCCCCGTTGGTTAAACAGCTACGCACGCTTCTTCTATACGCTTGTACAGGAGCATGGCGAACTTAGGATTCCCCTAACTTCGTTTCATCTTCCGATATATCCCAAAGGGCCGAACGAGTGAACTTGCGGAGCTTGATCGAATTTTGGTGATTCTGAAAGATCTGGCAGAAGAACAGAAAGCCAGACATATGAAAGTGATGATGCACTGTTCAGGAAACAGATCTCTAGAATGTTAAATAGAAATTAAATTTAAGATAATATGAGGTAAGTTTTTCTAAACAAAAAAAATTCTAAATAGAATAAACGATCGAAAAAGGTATTTCGCATTTAAGGGAAAACAGAAGGAAGTTAATGGGATTTTCATATTTTTCCTTTTTCAAGGATAACACTAGAAATGTAAACCGCTATACCTAATAATTTCTCCGTGAATGCACGTGCGATCATACGGACGAGATAATCGGTGAGGTTAAAGGGAGAAACGAAGATGGAAATTTCGCGAAACCTCGAAACTGGAAGAGACCAGAAGAGAGAAAGGAAGGAAGGAAGGAAGGAAGGAAGGAAGGAAGGAAGAAAGGCACGCGCGATAAGAGACGTGATCCTCCGAGGTTGGTAAGGAGGGTTGGAGGAAGGGCATGAAAAGCACGTCGCATTTTCTACTTTGCGGAAACGTACGAGGGCAGCTTAATTGGGGTAGGGAGGAGAGGTGGCGTGCTTTTATTTATAAGTTTGCTCGAGTCCATCGAGCCCTCACTAGAAAGCGGCGGTGCTTTTCAAGGAAGAAAGGCAAAAAGAAAAAGAGAAGAAAAAAGGGAGAGGAATCGACGAAGGCCTCACGGTCCGGGAGAAACAGTGGAAGCGTATGACAAATAACCCTTATAAACGTTCCTCCATAATTCGAGTTACCCCCTCGACCGTGGGTTGCGAAGTTTTGCGCGAGTTGACGCGCGCAAGAACCTGGAATGAGAATATCGCGAAGTTACTCAGGGAAGAGAAATCAAGCGAGAGTTTGGGAGAGAAACGGGGGTGAGTTTGGATGGTGGACCACTTGATTACCTAGCGATAATAAACATCAAGCCGATATGAACTCGGTTTGACCACTGCTCCCTCATACTATCTACTCACTGAAACCAACAGAGAGAAAGAGAGAGAGAGAGACAGAGAGAGAGTGGACACATGAGCGCGCGCGCGCGTCTGTTGTGCGCCAGCCAACTGGCACGTAGTAGATACGTACGGGAGAACGGTCGTTTCGTCGACCATAGATAGCCGGGGATACGGTTGTAAATATGATGCGTTTATTGGCTACCGTGATTCGTGACCACCGAGAAGAGAGAGAGAGAGAGAGAGAGAGAAATGAAGAGGGACTCGAGAGAGTTGCGAGTTCGTGTCATTGCTGTGCTTTCGTACGATTAACTTTAGTCCCGATGATTTCGAGACCTATGGCCGGATTACTTATGATCTATGAAAAGGTGACCTACATGAATCATGAAAGAAGAAATAGCGGAAAAGAAAAAATTCGAAAAAAAATAGAAACGTCTAGTTTTATCTTCTAACCATTTTTGTCTATTTTCCACTCTAATAATCAATTATTAAATAAATCTGTTCAGCAATTTCTGTAAGTATTGATTCTGGTAGATAAGTTAACTAAATGATTTCAAAGTCTTTTTTTTTTCGAAAAAATGTAAAAAGTGACGACTCGTTTGCTCGCTCGTGCACCGTGTCAACGATAAAAAGAAGTATATACATGTTTTATATAGGTGTAGGTAGCACGTCGGTAAACGATAGTATTATAAACGTTTATGCGACTCGATATAGACCGTATGTGCAAGAGTCGACGTAAAAGGCTGCCTGCTTATGGAGAGAAGAAGCTTGAAAGAACGAGAGAGAAAAAAGAGAAGAAAAGCGAGACGGGGTGGGTTGCTGTAGGACGGTCGTGCCGGTGCGGGGGAGGTGAAACGGGAGGGTTTTTACGAGGCAGTAACGGCCGATAAGGTGAGCTTGCGCCTCCTCCCCCCCTTCGAAGCTTATTCCGCTACTGTACCCAAGTGGATGCTCAAAGTTCTCTCTTTCTCTCTCATCCAACTCTCTTTTACTTTCTATTTTCTTTTCTTTTCTTTTCTTTCTCTTTCTCTCGACTTTTTTGATCCTTCTCATGCTCCTAGTCGTTGTCGTCGTCGTTGTCGTCCCATGAACGACTTCACCATTGCTTTATTTAAAACCGTTTACACCTATCGCTACAAACTTCTCAAAGAAACTCCCGTTTGCGGTAACATCGACGTATCCAAGATTTTTTATCGTCGTTTTTTTTCTACAATGTTGTACACGTACAATTGAGTTTAGTTATGTTCAAATAAATCAATCGTCAATAATGTGAAATTGATTAAAATTAATTCGAACATTTTCATTTAGAAAAAGAAGTAGTTTTACTGCTATTGTCTTATAGTATTATAGTTTATTTAATAATTTATATTTAATACTGACTAATATATACCCAAAATTAGCCTAAAATGCAATTGTAATTTAACAGTTTAAATATTTGTAAAGTATAGAAATGGTTCTACAGGTTTCAAATTAAAATCACATAATCATAAATTCCGTACAGTGTTTTACTAATTTTTTATCATTCAGAGCAAGATTTCTCAAAATGTTGATCGGGACCTCATATGAGGTTGCATAAATAAGCTTGAGGTTCGTAGACGTTTCATGTTTAAAATATTAGCTCGTGTAAAAGGGATCGTCAAGTGGAAAGATTTGAAAGGCCGTAATTTAGAATATGAGAGGTAGAGATTACTGCATAATTTATAATAATTACAAATTAATTGTGCATAATTATATTTGAAGATAATGGTAATAATATTAAAGATAAGGAAAGTAAATAAAGATTGTGTCGCTGATAAGGCCCTTTCGGTGGATGTTGCAGGAGCGAACGGACTGCGCAGGCGCGGCCGACAGACCTACACGCGTTATCAAACGTTGGAACTGGAGAAAGAATTCCACACAAATCACTACCTCACCAGGCGGAGGCGGATCGAGATGGCACACGCGTTATGTTTGACGGAACGGCAGATCAAGATATGGTTTCAGAATCGACGGATGAAGCTGAAGAAGGAAATACAGGCGATAAAAGAATTGAACGAGCAAGAAAAGCAAGCGCAAGCGCAAAAAGCAGCGGCAGCGGCCGCGGCTGCGCATCAGCAACAAGGCGGCGGTGGGGGTCCCGAGGGGGGTAACTAGGGGTACGCCCTACACCGTAGCCCCCCTGACCACCCCACCGCGAATCCACACCACCCTCTGTTAGCGCCTCAATGTACACAACTATACTAAGGTGAGCTTGATATTTATTATTTTTTATACTACCATAATTCATGAGCAAATAGTATTCATCTTTAATTTATAAAATAACTTAGCTGCAATTTCACGTTAATATAATACAAATTTAATATATTTGTAATAATATGAAAGATATATATATATATATATATATTAGTATTTCCAGTAAAGTTTTGTCTAAAATATGGAAGTACAATACTTTTAGTATCGGTCTATATGGTTGTTTTTTTTACATCGTTTATAGTTTAACACACGATGTTCCTTTGAACATTCACGAAACAAAACGGAAAAGCCTTCGTCAAGTTGAAACACTAACCACGCTCTCGGCTATTTTCTTTTTCGTGAAATAAGTTTCCTCGGCGAATCTAATGAGAATATACCACGCGCGAGCGTGCTTTCATAATTTCATAAGTTATTCCGTTTGTGTATGCTCTTAAGAGAAGGGTAGACGCGTTCACCGGCCGGAGTAAGTCTGTATTCCGTAACGTTGTGCAAACTTAATTTTTGTCACACTATTTCCCTGCAAAATGAGAAATATTTATTTTGTCTGTTTATATTCGCCGAGGAATACATTTCTACGTATTCTAAACAGGGCAATTTAAATTAAAATTGCTAAAACAAAATTTCTTCCTAAGTTTTTATTAACGTGCTTTTATTTATATATATTTTTCTCCAAAATAAAAAGGAACATGTAATTAAAATTGTCATTCAAATATAGATGCAATTAGTACGTGACTGAAAAATTCATTTCTCTATTCAATTGTTTATAGCAAGGATGTAACCTGCATATTTAGTGATACCTACATGTAATATCAGAATGTTTAATTACTTGAATACACTCACACTCACACATATTATACGTATTCCACTAATATCTGAAATAATTTTTTGTCGGTAGAAAGAAATCTCGCATACGAGCAAATTGTATTTCATAATTTCAATTTATATTAATAATATCCGTACTTATAAACTTACTCGTTGTTTGTCCATTTATAATTGTTGAAAGTGATGCATATTCTTCGTCTAGACGAGTTTTCGAGGGAATCTTTTATCTGTCTAAACTTGTCGCGATAGTGGGCGAAAGTGAAAGTTTATTTCTGTATAGGATATAGGGGGTTGAAAAAAAGAAAGAAAGTAGAAAGTTGCGTCCAGGTAAAAAAGAATAGTAAAAAAAAGTGATGTTTTGGGTGTGCTATCTATCCTAAAGATCCATCCTATAATTCGTATTTTCGTCGTGGGGCGGCTATTCATTCTCGGAAGACGGATGGCCCATCGAATGCGTTGTTCTGTGCACACCAATATTGCCTTTAAAAAAAGGCCTCTACTTTTTTACTATTTTCACGACGTTTCCTTTTTATCCCGCGCGTGTTCCATTTTAACGGCATTTTTATGAAAATCTAACTGAAAAGAACTTTCTAAACACGATTTTCATTCTATTCTGAATGTTTTTTAAACGTTTAAGTTTTTTACGAAAATCTCTTTTAAATCTCTTCAACATGTTCTACGATCATTTTTTGATCTATTTTATTAAAAAAAAAAAAAATGTGAGTAAGAGAAATAATGCGTTCATTGTATAGAAATCCCATTGCTAAAGTAACTATCCTCGAAAAATCCTAGAAAGTTATAGAGCGGATATTCCAAAGCCGTTAGTCGATTGTCTCGAAAATAATTCTGTCGACTAGAAGGTACATTGTATTTAAATCTTACATTCTTATCCCACTCTTCGTACTAATGTCTAAATATACAATAGTCAATGAAAGAGAATTATTTATTTACTCGTGTTCTCGTGAACTCAACATTTCCCAATTTTCGGATCATCGAACATTCGGATAAATTATAAAATAACTTTTTGTCGATACACACACTAGAGATCAAAGTTTAATGTATAAATTCATAGTAATTTGGATTCTTTTCAAACTCTTTATTTGAAAATCGAATTGTAAAATCTTTGTTCTTGTTGTAAAATCAGTCGTAACGTTGCAATGTTGCTGCCGCGGGTCTTGAAAATCGAGATTTGTTCGAGAGCAACATTCTTCTTAATCTTCTTCCTTTTTCGGATTGCACGGCCAACTTCTCGCATAAATTCTCCCCTCGACCATTCGTAATATTACCCGCGGAACGATTCCTCGATTAACTTCGTGGATTGCAGTGTAATTGTACGGGTCGTTCGAGCTCAATTAAATAACGCTTCGAGGACGATATTTATTTAAAACAGCCGAGAGTGTTATTTATTTAATTGACGACATCAAATTCGCAAATATACTAAGCGTTACATTCCGAGTTATCCGGCTTTATCTCGTACGGTTATATAATTAAATCGTTCGACGCTATTAAAGTTCCATTTGGTTGGTTATAAAAGGCTCCGATGATTGAGACATTGATTCTGTAATTGAAACTTTATATCGCCATTGACTTTCTACCTGCATCCGCGAAGGTGTTAAGAATTTTTCGTAGTAATTGTTCTAAGTTGACATTTATTTTTTAAACCTTAGCTTATATATATATTTTTTTGTTATAAATATCTAACAATGTATAACATTTATATTCCAAATTTGTAAGTAGGATCATGTGTATTATAATATAAATTTATTTAATTTCAGTGTACTCTCTTTTGTGTATCATTTTTTTTCGTCTCCTAAAATAGAAGAACGTAAATAAATGTTTCTTCGCTTTTTTTTTCTTCCGAGTAACACAATTGAAAAATACGAGTTTAATAAAAACGAACCTTTGTTCGTAAACATGAAAACGCAATTAACATGAATAAACCTAGAAGTTAAAGAAAAACATTGTTTTAATATGCGCATTAATATAAATTTAATATGTGCCATTGAAAAGTGTAAAAATAAATGAAATCTTTTATCGCATCAACTTAATCGGATATAAAAAAAGCATTTGAATTACAAAATATAATACTGGACTTAAAAGTGCATAAAATCGATTTGATACAGTAAATAAAACTTTAACGAGATTTGCTTTTAATCAGACTATTCAAATTTGTATAGTGTGTTAAATATAATATGGTGATCCGTATCCATAGTATGACACTGCCATCTAACGGAATTAACGATCTTTGGTATAGTTATGGCTGCTTCACCCTCACAAGTTTGTGGGCGTGGTTAAGGCGGAGACGAAGGAAAATGACTATTTTGTTGCATTAATTCGATATTTAATTTTATCCTTCTACAAACAATATTGTTACTTTTATTCAATAATTCTCATTAAAATTATATATTCGATAAATTTCCAGTATAATTTGAATTTCATTAATATAAGGATCTAAAGAAGATTTTCAAAGCATTTGCTTTGATGTAATACTCCGCGGGCACTACTTTTCTTTGCTAAATTGGACTGTACCAGATGGCAGCATCGGTCAGCCCTATATCAGCATTTATGAGAACGCTCTACTTTACCGACTCTCGATGGGTAAGCACAAATTTACGAAAGCGCTCTACCCACTAAGTTCGACAATCGAGGTTGTTAGTTCGATGATCTTCCGTAATGCGCATTGTACTTTGTTTTTATCGACGTGGTAATATAAAAACTATGAGGGACTAAAATGCATGTGAAAGAAAGCTTACACTAAATCTTAAATCTTATTCCCGCTACTATCTATAACGAAAATGTTATAAAAGAAGAGGTGACATTTTTATTAGAAACAAAGGATCGCCAGAATGTGATTTTATTGCCCAATAAAACGTAATTTCCATGGATCGATGAAACACTCCGGTCGTTTATTTCTCACTCTCTATCTCTCTGACATAGATGTTCGTCAAACAGTGGGACAAGCTCTTTATTGGTTGTAAAGGAAGACATTTTACGATCCATAAAAACATTTATAGCGCTAGAGTCGTCTTACTTCGGTTGTAACACCCCCCTCCCACCCAGTTATATCCATTACCCCTTCCGTGGCCTTTCCAAGGGCGGCCACTGGCACGCGCGCTCTCTTGCCTTGCCTGCCTTTGAGATTTACAGGTTACGCTCCCGGTAACACCTCGTAAACTTGGTTTAACGACTTTAACCGGGCCTAACAGCTTCCTTCCTGCAATCAGACCCTGACCTACCTTTTATACGCGTTCTAGAAAAATCTTGAGCCAACTGTCATGTTTCTTTCATCGATCTAACCCTCATCATTATTTCTCGACTAAATTTATGACCTATAAAACGTTAAATTTTATCGATAATGTTTGACTATCAATTTCTTTTACAATAAACAGACTCTTATTCAAATGGTTATTGTGCTCGTAATTTATAAATGTGTTTGTGCAAGATTCTTATCTTATTTATTATTTTAAAATGAGTAATTAAACTTTGCCGATTGTTTTCTATCATGTTTCTTTGAAGAAGAATGAGCTTCTGAAGAATCTAAATGAAAAGTCTTATTGCTGTAGAGCGTATTAAATCCACCTATACAATAGGAGGCTTGTAACTCTTGAACGTGCGCTACCGGCTCAGAGAATACGGTTCTTTGCTTTATGATTTGTTTTGATTACACTTCATTACCATTTTACGCCTTTCGCTGGCAGCGTAACGGCCTGGCAATAAGTCTTCTTCGTTGATTCTATCGCGACGTTTATGGCCATCATTATTAGCTGATACCACTTGAACTCTCGTAAAGTCTACGCCTGTGCGCGATCTGGCTCGTCTGGGACGCTCATCCACTTGCACGTTAGTGGCATCAGTAGAGGGGATAAATTGGAAGGGATAACCACGAAGACGAATAAGAGAGGGGAGACTTACGAGTTGACCGATTGTCCGCTAGATTGCGTTCTTATGACTCGGCCATATTTATATATATATGATGGACTTGATGCACTTTTTTATCTTTGTTAATATAATAAAAATAATTTACTTTTTTTCTAATAATAATTACTTTAAAAAATTTTTTTTATAACTTAATCTTCAATAATAGTTTATTTTATTGAACGAAAATAACCAATAAACACTAATTAATTATATTAAATTTAGTAATAATAATTTATGTCTTCTATATACACGGATTTGTATATTGTAGAGATGGAATACAAGCATCAAAGTATATATAACAAAATTTATTTTAAAATTGCTTTAACGACTTTAAATATTTTAATACGATTTCATCCACAAAAATTGAAGAACTTATTTAACATTTAAATACAGCCAAATGTGTCGGTTAACTTAAAGCGAGCATCAAAGACGCATAAAATTAATCCGAAAGTAATACCGTATCCTAGTTAGTATTACGGAACTAAACGATAGAACTAGAATGTAAACAAAAGATTTTTGTTTGGCAGTGATAATTTAACAGTTCCCTATATACTTACTGGGATCTTCCGCGAGCTACGAATATTCTGAAATCTGGTTTCGCGCGGTGGTATTAGCATTTAAAAGTGAGCAGTACCCGGCCTGCCGGCGCCATTGGTCCACATTTACACAACAATGAGGGTCCGTACTCTAAAAACTCCCAGAATCCCTGGGCTTGAAAGTCAGACGCGAATCAGTGAGAGAAAGAGATAGAAAGAAGAGATGGGGAAGAAGAGAAGCAGAGAATGCTAACGCCATCGGAATCTATCTCTTTCTCTTTCTCCCTTTCTCTGCCTTTTTTTATCTTTTTCTCTCTTTTTCTTTCTCTCTCTCTCTCTGTCTCTTTCTCTGTTTCACTCCCTCATTCAGTCGGTTGCTCTCGCACGCACACAGACAATCTCTCACTTAGAGATAAAGTTTGGTAGAAGGAGAGGATGAGTCGTGGTAGGGAACACGGAGTGAAAAAGAAAGAAATAAAGAAAGAAATAAAGAAAGAAAAAAGAGAGAGAAAGAGAGAAAGAGGCAACGAGGCAAGCTAACTAGAAACTCGCAACACAAAACCTAAGGTTTGAGCTTTTTTTTTATCCTGTTTTTGGGACCCGACTAGCCTCAGAGAGGATAGCATACGATCCTCTCCGCTCGTCTCTCGGCCATGGATATTTCTAACACACACGACCCACCCATCCCAGTGGCAGTGATGGCGTCTGCGACGTTGCCAAATTATCTTACGTAACCACTTAATTTTCTTCCGATTCCGTGCCCGATCCGATCGGTTTAACTTTTAAAACGCTAAATTCCAATACTAACATAAGAGTAACAAAAACGGCTATCACTTTATTTACTTTAACTTAGCTACTACGTGTAACGCTGGGATAAGTAATAAAGTACGTCGAAGGTACAAGATCAACGATAGCGTCGCTCACATTTATGTGACAGTAAACTGCTTTGCATTAAATATGAAGCTGTATCATTTAATAACTGAAGAAAAAACTACTGAATAAGTGATTTTAATAATGTTCGCATTTAATTATATCTTTTTCTTATTTTTCTTTAGTTTTTCTTCACTTTTAGATAAATTTACGATGTTATTTCAGTTATTAAAATTAGAGGCTATCATGTATAGATATGCAAGATATCTATTAACGAAAACTTAACTACATTATACAACTTTTATTGTATTAGTCGTTAGCATTCTAGTTATTGGATCTCGCTTATCGCGTGATTACACATTTATGTATCTCCAAGATTTAACATTGCTAACATGCGTCTTTTTAAGTGTGATTACTCACTCCTTTTAATGTCCCTTTCATTCGAAACGTGCATTCCGTTTGCAAACTTTTAATTAGATATGATAAAATCGAACTGAGTAAGGTAAAGAAAATGACGAAATGAATCCCTGTAGAATCACTTAATCCGGTTTTGTGATCGTTTCCAGCTTCTGCGTTCATTTATTTATATGGACCACCCAAGTAAGCCTGGCACGAGTGAAATGTTCCTTAACCATGCGCCTGTGTAATAAATAAATCGCTCGGCAACTGTATTGCGTTTCTATTTATTTTAATCGCAGGCCTCGATAAAGATTTTATTCCGTACGTAGCCATTCAATCGTATCACGTCGTTAATCGCATCGTTGCATTTATACTCATGAACAATTATATAAGGGACCTTTGCGTGCAGTATATAAAGTCATTTGTAATCGACGACACGTTGTCCTCCATCGATACGACATTGAACGTTTCAATTTCAGGATCTTTATGTCTCTGCTGTATTTTATTATATAAAATTGGAAGTATGACGTATACAAATGTTGTATATGTGTTATGTATTTACAGATAATATCTATTAAAATTTTATAGATCAAGAAATAAGAGATAAAACATTGAATAAAAAGGAAAAAAGAAAATTCATGCTAGCAGAAGAATTGTCAAGAAGGGAATTATTTTCAATGAATGATAAAAATTCAATCATCATGTACGTCTATGGGCAACAAATGAAAGATGAAAACAATTGAATGAAAAAAATGAAAGAAAAATCGAAATTTTCAATCGATGATAGGTACGTTACGAGCGAATGTAAAATTTGTCGTGGTACAAATTTAAGTCAATAAATTTTCCAACACGTCGGACTAGGCGCTACGAAGATATATCACTTCCACGGGTGTTCATATAAAGTTAATGCTGCTTCAATTATAAACGGCCAACTCTTCCTCTTTCCTCCTGTAAAAAGTTCGTCCGAACGCGCATCGAGTTTTCTTTTCGTGGCTTTCTTGGGCCATTTATTCATCGTAATATTGAAATAAGCTTTCTAAACTTTTCGCGAGAGTTTGTTCGCAGCCCTGAGTCCGCGTGGATTTTATACGACACGACGAAGGGGGCAGAATTTTACGAAGGACGAGTTAAGGGAAAGGGGGTAGAAGTGTAAGCTAATTGTGATACACTTCGCGGGAAAATCTACATGGACTCGAAAAAGCTGCTTCTTAAGGATATACCGAAAAGAAAAAAGTGTATATTAGGCGTATTGTCTTGCGAGCTTTTCCTGGTCAACTGAAGAGGGATCATTATTCAAATGTAATTATATTACTGTATACTTAACACTATTAAAAAATATTGACATGCAATGATTATAATGGATCCATTAATACCGTGCAGCTTAATGGATATAGCTTATTGGATTCTCTTCTTACCATTCTTCGATGTAATATTGACCCTGAAATAAGTACTTATAACAAGTGGATTTACTTACGATTAAAAATTGCTAAAAAAAAAAAAGTGATTGGACGAGGATCGATATACTTGTAGCCGCGTAACATTCCCTTTTGGAGTAAAGGAAAAACCTTAGCAAGAAGTCGCCGCGTTTTCATCGTGAGACGTGCTCTGAAAACGGTGGGACAGCTAATTGTGATACACTCCGCGGGGAGTTGCGTTGAAAGTGTCGAGGATCTCGAGGTGGCGCGGTTCCGTACTTGCTTATACGAAGTTAAGAAGCAGAAGCGGAAAAGGGTGGGCAACGGGGGTGGAGAGGACACTACGTAGTTAGTTATATACGCTGTGGCTGTGCATGTTGCCAGTAGCGTCGGTGTGTTTTTCATTTTCTTTATATCACCCTTGACGCTCGTAAAACCATTACCCGTGACCGAGCAAATGCAACTCCTATATAAACTCTATCGGTGTGTTATATACCACGCGTACTACGTATCTTCTTCGTTCTTTGACGATACTGCCGACTTCTTTTGGTTCCGCGTTCTTTTACCACCTTCCACCACCCTCACCGCCACCACTAGTCTAAACTCGTCGTTCTATATTTCGCCAAGACCAACTCAATTTCCTCAGCAATGGTAAACTCGACCCTTCGGCTTTTATCCAAGCCATGCCCACGGGAATGATCTGAGCTTTCTCATCGTCGATTGGATACATTCTGTTTGCTTCGTTATCTACTTGCCAAGTTTGACTTACTAGGTGGGAAGAAAAGAAACGACGGGTCGTGCACGCATCGACGTATGTAATACGTAGGTATAACATTTCAAATAGCCGGATCTTATTGTTAGTTGAGTTCCTCTCAGCACCGTTCTCTTATCCTAGTATTACTTGGAATCTTCTATTGCGATTACCATTTAGAATAGCCTTAAATTGTATTTACAAACAGGTACGAATCCTGGAAAGATTAAAGATTAAAGATTAAAATGAAATAAACAAAATATGAAATATCCGAATACGTGGAAAGATTCATTTAGTTTTAACAGGCGTTGATATAATAGAATAGCTTCAAGTGAAATATGAATTTTCAATAAGTCATTGATATTACCAAGCGGCTATTTCCCTAGATCCAAAGTTAGTTTCGCAAAGTTTAAGGCGTTCATTACGCACGAGCCACTCTGGAGGCCGTGATGTGTAGATAAGTCAGTTAGCGACTCGCTCTAGCGCGTTCCATCGTGGATCCTTTTTTGTGTAGCGCCCTCTTATTGCTCTTCCCTCTTTCTCTCTTTCTCTTTTCGTTCTCTTGCTCACACTTGTCGGGTGATTCATCATCGGTGTCGTTCTCTCTCTCCTTTCTCTGGCTCGACTGGCTGGTCTGGCTTGGCTGGCTGCTTGGTTGGCTTTGGCTTGGCTGGCTGGCTGGTTGGCTAGCTGGCTGGCTGACTGGCTGGCTCGGTTTCTGGCTTTCTGGCCCCCGAACCCGCGTACACCACCGAGCAGCTTCGTCTTCCTTCTTCTACGTAGGCATCGTTATACACGTTGCTCGTTTTACTCCCACACTGGATCCGTACCAACATGCAGTTCTGGCGCGGCAGGGCGCTCTCTCCGAGTTAACCTAAAGCCAGATATTCTTTGCATTCTTTTCGAACAGTCATATACTTGAGTTCCAAAGATATCGAACTCTTTCTACCAAATTCAAACTTTATTCTCGTCCTTTTTCTATTTCCTGGATATCTCTTAGCAACTGATGTATATTGAATTTGTGTTTTACTAGAAAAGATAAAGTTGATTAAAAGTAATATGCGAAATAATGTAAAGATAAATATCAATCATTTTTATCTATGATATATTTCACATTTGGAATAGTAGGAGAATAGTTTACCAAGATTCATGAGCGAATCCTCTTCAGAAGCCACGTGTCCTGGACGTAGAAATCTGCGGGTGGTTAGGAAGGTTTGTTAGCCGTTAGGAGCCGTCGGATCAGCACACCTTCGTTCGCGGAGATATCTCAAATACTTGCGACATTCGCGAACGTCGGCGTTGTCGGCGGTGTAAACACTGCGGGGGCACGAGTGCGAGATCGGTGCCAAGCCCTTTTTCTTTCGTTCGTCGTTTCGATACGTTGTTCGCTCGTCACTCGCTGGAAATCGATTATGGCGGCTTTCGTGTGTACCGCTTTCAAAGTGTTCCTCGACGATTCAATTATTCACGTACGATTCTCGCAATAACATTCTGACGATATTATTAAAGTCGGCACTGTGTCTTGTCAATGTACTTGCCTTCATAACTCAAGATTTACTTGTTAGTTCGATACTGCTCGTACAAAAATTGATATAGGTAATTCGGTATTGTTAAATGATAGAAATCGGTGATGGAAGATCAGACGTTGCGTTGGTAAAGACATTCTCTAAGTTTATGAAGATTCTTTTCGGAAGATTGTACGTTTCCAGGTCGATGGTGGCGGAAGGTGGGATTCCAGTAATTCGGTTATAGAGCGGTTGGGTGCTGGAGAGAGAAGTGGGCAGGGTGTCGGACAGTGGTATGGGTCGAGTCGTAGTAAGGGTAGGGGGGAAAGGGCGTTCCATGGCGTACCCTGCATGGGGTAGCTTGCAACCTCACGCGACACTAGAGCCATCTATATCCTCAAAGATTTATGGGTTCCTGGTGCAGCGGCTGCTTGGGCAAGTACACACCGCACAATATCACGTGGTGCGGTGTTGGTGGTGCCCCCTGTCGCGACGGCCGTGCTGTCGCCCCGCGGGGGTTTACGCGCAATTCGCGCTCGTGCACTAACCTCATAAAAAAGTTGCTCCTCGATCTCAATCCGATCGGAACCCTTTCCTTCTTTCTCTTAACTCGACCGATTCTGGAAGTCCAACGATTCTCGCACGTTTGTTACTCGTGATCTAAACTGGATCCTGTTGGATCTCCAAGCCTGAATCACAACCATTGCTACGGCTCAATCCAAACTTTTTTTTATCTTCATTTGCCTTTTATATTAAGAACTCGCTACAAGATTGTTTTGCACGCGATAGGACGACAGCCCTTTTTTTTTTGTTTGTTTTTTTTTTTATAGAATAACTTCGTCTTAATTAATCCAATTTGATATTTGCCAGAACAATTATTTTGAAAGATCGATGAGCATCCTTTTAACCAGAGATAAAAGTTCACATTAAAATAGAAAAAACGTGTAAAATATTATTACTCTTTCCGGAAGTAATCGCGAGAGTTCTGGAAAAGGAAGATCAATGAGTGGGAAAGGAATTAAATGCTTGAAAAGAAACATTTGATGTATGTACGTATATAGGCAGGACATACATATATGTATCTGTATGTATAACAAGTGATCGCTTTCGTGGTATGGAAAGGACGGAGCAAAAGCAGAGGTTTTATAACAACCCCCTTGACACGGCCGTCAATTCGTACTTCCCACGATATTCTGCGTGAGTAGTAGCGAGGAGATAAAGAGAAAGAGAGAGAGAGAGAGAGAAAGATAGGAAGAGAGGGGAAGAGTGAGAGAGAGAGAAAGTGAGTGGGTCGTTCTAGTATTGGTAGGAGACGAGGGTGAGGACGAGGACGATATGAGTACGGGTATCTACCTACTACCTATGCCAGTGCACTCCAACCCAAGCAAACGGCCCGTTCCACCGATGCGGCCGGTTTACGAGCAACCTGTGGTAACGAGAGCGATAGATAATAACCGCTCCGTGCTTGACTCTCATCCCCTTTCTCTCTCTCTCTCTCTTTCTCTCTCTCTCTCTCTCTATCTACCTCTTTCTACCCCGTCGGTCTGTGCACGTTTCTGCACGTACGCGTCAGCTTCATTTATTTTTTACCAAGTCCGGAATCGAGCGAGCATCGCGTCAAATGAAGGAATCCCGTCGCTTCCATCCACTCCACGGAATTATTTACATCAGCACCAAGCCCCCGAGAGATTTTGTTTGACAATGCTTATAACAACGATGGCTGTCCAATGTCCCCGTCCCCTCATATCGTATGCGTTAAGCCTTAATCACGTTGCTGAATATATACACCTAACTTGTACTCGGCTTCTGCTTCTACTCGATTTTACACTTTTATATAAGCTTAATTCTTTCTTTTCTCAATTCGAAAGCTTACACAAAGATGGCGTATGCCGTACACATTTATCGCACGAAATAAGACTCGCCAGTTAATCTTCGTTATTGTTTTACAAGAGCGAATAACGTGTCTCGTAACGAGACCTTCATAGAGTCAAGAGATAATTTATTATAAGTTTGAAAGGAGCACTTGCGTATACAACGCTCCTGTTAAATTATTATCGGCAATGTTCTCCTCGATATACTTCATTACGATATCCGCTTGTTAACTGATAAGATTATTATATAGCCAATGAACTGTAGAAGATAAAATTGTAATCATAGATGTAAAATAAATACTTTTATACGAACTAATGCTATACACAAAATAAAATTAATATAAAAACACCAAAAGTTGACGCATCGAAGTTTGGATATTGATAATTAATGTTGTCTTCAATCGTGTTGGAAATTTATCGATCCTAAGCACATAAATTAATACTTATTATCTGAGAAAATAATATAAATAATAAAAAGTTTAAGCAAACTCGCATGGATCTGAAGATTTTCTCGGGGAAATATCTAATCAAACGGAATCACATTTTACGATGAACTTTCTTGCTAAGGCTCTGTTGTTCCCTTCTCGTCGTCTCTCGGAATCACGTTCTTTTCTTCCTTCCTTCTTTCCTTCCTTCCTTCGGTTTTTACGAGATTTAAGCGTCGCGTTACGTTCTAGACGCGCAGGCGCGCACGATGAAAATTTATTGCGGCTTAAAAACTCTAGCTCCTTTGGAAATCCTGATAAATGTTCAAAGAAGCGCCGGCATTGCGTGTATACGTGTGTACATATACATATATATATCTATATATATATATTTATATACTTATTATATATTGGTGTAGGTTGATACAACAATGTAAATGTACGTATATACATGTATACACACATTTACAATCGAAGAAACTCGGAAAGCAAAAGTAAAGGCAAAGTGATACTAGGCCGAAAAGCAAATTGTATAAAATACAAGATCGTCGTACAAACAAATGGCGACGACTGAAAGCATAATCGTGCCGACGATTCTACTATTCCTCGTACGCGTCTTTAAGAAGATCCAAAAAACTTGTTCACCCCAGAATTTATCGTTCTTGTTATAAATGATAAGGATTCGGTAATCTTTGAATTATAGCTCGCTACTCTAATGCCGAAACTGGCCGTCGAATAAATTTCAAGTGGCGCAACGGTTTTACGCGGAAGCGTAAGCTTTTTATTGGCGTGATCTCGTTAGAAATGAAATTGTAGAAATTCATTGATCGAAATTATTTCAATTTAGAAAGATAATTGACATACATATTTATATTAATGATATAAATATATATACGTTTTAACGATAATTAAATGTCAACAGAGTATCGATACATTTATATATTTGTATATACATTTAAATGCATGTAGAAATAATTCATGCGTCGAATACAAAAATTTCCATACCTATAAAAATAAATTATTAAGTTCTCTAATGATACTATTCTTAAACTTACACAATACGATCATTTATGAAAATGTAATATATTTACGAGCACGACAAGAAAACGTCGATACGTCTCCTCCTTTTCGTGTGAATTCTTTTTACTACACAAAATCCAATTATTTCGCACAAAAGAAGAACGATGGATGTGGGCGAGAAGATTCTTTTTGACAAGACAAAGCGTGGACAAAAAATGGATCCACGGAGAAAAGTACAAAGGATGGTGCCTGTAGAAATGGCTACGAAAATGGATCTCGCTTCTTCGTAAGAGAAAGAGAAAGAAAAAAAAAAGGGAGAGAGAAAGAAAGATAGTTTAAGATATTCCTGCTATTTCTTTCCTTTTTTTTTTCTTGTTCTTCTTCTTTTTCTTGATATTCTTCTTATACTTTTCTTTCGCTACGCATATCAAGAGGCCCAGGACAAACAAGTTTTTCGCGTACCTTTTAAGGGTGAATTGTGGTATCTCCGCTTTTGCATAAGATATTGGTCGTGGTTCGTTTACTGCGTCGCATTAGAATCGTGAAAGAATGAGAAAGATCGTATAAGATTCATAAAAGATAACAAAAAGATAAAAGATTGAAGATTTTGATAAATTATAATTCTTTCTATATAGAGTCGACATATGAAACTAATCAAATACCAAAAATAATTACTATTAACAAATTTCTGATTATAATTTATTATTAAATTAAATATGTTTACTTTTATATCAACAATATAAGCAAAAGTATAAAAAAATAATAAAAATATTAAATCCATAAAGAGATAAAAAGAGAAAGACGAAACAATATGAAAATAATATAAAACATTATACGAAATTAGAAATTTTTTTCGTATGAATTTAAAGTGACATAAAAAATAATTATTACGTATAAATAAAATATGTTTAATTATCGAAAATTTCAATAAAAGTACGAAACACAGAGTTCCTATTTAAAAATCGGAATGACGGAAAATTTTTAAATCCGTATGCAGTAAAAGAGATAGAAAACGAAGTCAGAGAGCAGCGAAAACAATGGAAGATTAAATATTATGCGAAATTTGAATTTCTTCTCGCGTTTATATACAAAGTTAAAATATTAATTATAATTTAAAAACAAATTATGTTTATAATTCCAAAAAAAAAAAAATATAGACAAAATATGAAGAGACGAGTTTCTGTTTGAAAATTGTAACGTTGGAAATGTAAAATCTCTATAGACAGAAAGAGAAAAATAGAAAGATAGATAGAAACAGAGATAGAAAGAGATAGAGAGAATAAAAATAAGGAAGGGAATAGAGAAGATATCGACTGGTCTGTTAAAGCCACAACGTCGGCTCCTCTCTTCCTTTGTCTCGACCGCTTTTCTAACCCCTTTCGCTCTTAACGCGAGCTATCGATATCCGTAGATACAAACACCAGGAAAGCTGAGACTCAACGTGCGTGTGGCCGGACAAGGCACCACGTGCATTCGTTCCATTACAAAAGGAGCTGAACCAGCGCAGCACGACCCGACCCGTCGTCCTGTTCCGTCCCATTCCATCCAATGCCGTCCCGTCTCTTGTCCCCGACACGTTCAACATATGAACGTACAGTACTAGCTCGTATCTTCCAAACGATCCACCCTCTGTTCGTATAGATATTTGAAATTTCCGGGTAAAAAAAGAAGGAGAAGAAGAAGAAATAAAAAACATCGAATTTTTCGAAATATTACTCGATTTAATTTATCGAAATATTTAAAAACAAAAGAAGAAGAAGAAGAGAAAAAAACAAGGTACGCAAGGAAATTCTTTTCTTCTCTGTTATCATCGTCGATGTTTAAAAGACAAATTGTTCGTTCTTTATTTTTTGAAAGTTTAACTGGACGTTACATGATGCAGCGCGCTTTTCCGAATTCACAACGTTTGCTAGATTGCAGTGTGGCGAGAGTGCGAGTTATATTTCTACCGTGTTGCCGGGGTCGGGGTCGGGGCTGGGGCCGGGGCCGGGGCCGTGGTAGAATCGTTTCGCAATTTTAATATTTCAGTTTTTCGCGAGTTCCATTCTAGCTACGCCGAGTCCGGGCCGAGTCCGAATAAATCCATTCAAGAGAGGGCCACACATTGTTCGATTCTCGTGGAAACGTGTTTTTCACATCTTCCTGTATTTCACACGCTACGAAGGTATCATCTCGTTGAATGAAGAATGGCTCGTGAAATTGGACTTTGCGTTTCGTAAAAATATCATGACTTTTTCAAATACGCCCGCGCTTGTTATATTTTACTTACATGAACTAAACTAATCTCACGTTCTATCTATCCTCTTTTACTTTTTCAAGTTGGAATATTTAACGAGATTAAAAAAAAAAAAAAGAAAAAAAAAATAACATAGAAGCAAAAGAAGTCGCTGTTTAAAAATCGTTCCGTTTCGTAGCACGAAACGAAGAAGTATTACATCTTCTTCGTTATTCAACTCGTTGAATCTTTACCGAACCAAAACGTGCCATGGCCAACTTTTAATTAACCTTTCTACACTCTCATTTTCTCTCCCTCTCTCTTAATTTAAATATTAAGATCTCAATTATCTTTTTCCCCCTTAACGATAAAGACAAAAAGAACAAAAACAAAAAAAAAATTAAAAAAAGGAACAACATTGAAGGTGAAAATGATGGGATACGATCTAACGGGGAATTTTGTCTGGTTTATGTTTCAGGTGAGTGGCAGGCCGCACCCCGCTGTCTCTGTAATGCCAAATAGATGGTCGACGTGCATATCCGTTGATCGTCAATTTATCGGTTGCGGCGAATCAGATGCTGCACCGGTGAGTGACGAACCCCCCGGACCTCCCGTAGCTCACTTTGACCAATATTCTCCCAACGCACATACGTACACATTCGAACACATTCACGTATATATAGACACTGAAAATGCGCAAACACATAAGACACGTAAAGAAATGGTGAGAGAAAGAAGAAAAGAAAGAGAAAGAGAGAGAGAGAGAGAGAGAGAGAGAGAGAGAGAGAGAAATACTTAGACACGACACATAAACATGAAAACTTGATATCCAAAACGTACGTAGAATGTACGCATCCGTACTATAGTTTAACACTGTCGTAGTTGATATCCCACAGCCAGAATATCCCTCTTCGGTCTCTGTCCGTAGCTTCTGCTTTGTCGTAGTAAACTCGTAGAAATGGACAGAGTGAGCTTTCGACACGGTCACCGTTCTTTTCACAAGACAAGAGTGTATTGATTCTAAAAAGGATCTTTCTTCCGTGTTCGCGACGTCCTTCGTTCGACGTCGTTTCCTTTTTCGGCAGCGTATTTTCTCGAGATAGTTCCAAACGAAACTAACTTTATTTCTAAGCAATCCGAACTTCCTCGAGATCGTCGTTGTCGTCATCGTCACCGTCGTCGTCGTCGTCGTCGTCGTCGTTGTCGTTGTCTTGGGGGATCGACGATATAGCAACGTCTTTGCGTATGCGTTGCGGACGCTGGTAACGACCAGCTCGTCCGTTGCGCCTCTACGAAACCTAAATACGTAATGAAGGCTAAACAAGTATTCGTAAGTTAGTTATAGCGAGTAGAGAGTAAACAATAATAACAACAACAACAATAATAAAACTACAGATGGAAAGTTAAACTTAATGGAAAGGTCGGGGAGCAGTAAAAAAATGCCGCGAAAAATAAATAATATGTTCATACGTGAGCACGATTGATTATATTTTTTCGCGGCTCGATGTACAAATACCGTAGGTGTACGTTCTTCTTCTTATTCTTCTTATTCTTATTCTTCTTCTAATATTTCCTATTCTTCTATTTCTTATCATTAATGTATTATTGTACCTTCAAATTTGTTGTATCGCCTATTTCGTTGCACGCTCGCTCACCCGTTTACTTTCGAATGATCCGTCTGCTAAATGATTACTGTTAACTACGATGTTATGTTTTTGTTATTTTTATTATAATTACGAGACGACACGAGAATACGTTTCCGTCGTCCGTAAATCTGACAAATTGAACGCGTGCGAAACGTTTCTGTGTAATCATTTAATAAACGTGACGGACGACGTACAAACGATTCTTTCGATCGATAAAAAATGTTATATTATGTTGATATTCGCGATAAGAAATTTGTTAATTTTATAGAAAAACTTTTATGAAAATATTAATTAGATAAAAATTCGCTTATAAAAAATAAAACGTATAGATAATATCTTTCAGAGCGCGTTCTAAATGTCTCTTAATATTTCTTTTCTTCTTCTCTTTATTTTTTTTTATTGTTTATTTTTTATCTTTTATTCGTCTAACGTCGTCCTCCAAGAAGCAAGACGATTATAGAGTTATAGAGATCAAAATCTCTATATTTATATATATATATATATATATAAAAAATATCGTACGTACCTACGTTAGTACCTAGAAAGCCTGCGAGATGAGAAGGAAGAGCGTGTCGGCGCTACCATAAGTAGTAACGCTGTTCTCTAGTTAATGTATGTATACGAATACCTAATCGCTAAGGTTGAACATTTTGCGAGAAGTAAGATTTTAGATAAACGCAGTATTTCATAAGAATGAAAAAAAAAATTGTAATGTTAATAAATAATTATTTATTTTGTGGATCTCGAAAAGATGGTTTGAACAAAAAATAGAAAAGAAAAAAAAAAAGAAAGAAAGAAAACAAAACTAGAATCTTTTATCTGCTACGCTGTGCTATAAGTTATGAATTTAGGCAAGAGTAGGCATAATTTAGAAGGGTAGACGTTACCCGCGTGCGTAGTGGTGTAGATGTATTTGTGTAAACGTTTCACGTGGCAACGATCCTTTTTTGTAATATATTAGAATATTCGTTGTTTACCAATCCGAATCCCAGATTGCGTGTGGAAGTACGAAAGGGAACGAAAGAGATAACGAGAGAGAAAGAGAATAAAAGAAAATTTGCATGCGTATATGTGTGTTGTGTATGCATGCGTTTAAGTGTGAGAGATAAAGAGAACATGTGAAGAAAAGAAATGAAAAAAAAAGAAAGAAAGAGCGAAACAGGGCCACACCTGCCGTTTACGTATAACGTTGTAATGGAACGCTCTCTTTTAGAAGCGGTCACCGTTCCGAAGCCTGTTGTAATATTACATTGATTATACGATTGCTAAAAAAATAAATGCTATATAAACTTAATAACGAGTCTTCGCTTCTTTCGCTGCGATTTCCGTCGTAGCACAAAACCTTTCGATATTTATCTCCGCTTCCTGGATCCTTTCCTAATCATTAACGATAATTAATTCTACATGTAATTGAATTTCCTTAGTAATTACTTTTTTATTAACTTATTCAAAGTTGATTCGTTAGAACGATCTTATTTAAACATACGTTTCTTTGCCTTTACGTTTATCCATGATCGAGATAAAGGATAGAAAATAGAACGGATATTAGATTTGCAGCGGGAAGAGGATTCACCGAAGAAAGGATAGTTACGTAAGATCGGCTCGCACAGTGTCTATCTCTCTCTCTCTCTCTCTCTCTCTTTCTCCCTCTCTCTAGCCTTCTTTCTCTCTCGTTCTCTCTCAACATAGGTTTTCGAATTCCATCGTAAATTCCGTTAAACGTCTGCAGAATCTTTATCAATTCGACGGCAATATCCGGTGACCGGCAGAGGAACGTGCGAGTGCGGTTTTACGACGCTTAAAAGCGCTCGTCGTTGTCATCGAGGGTGGTGGCATCGGGGGACGAGGAGGACGGCGGATTTTTCCAGAGAAAAACCGCGCCTTTAAAGGGCCGACGTTGATCTGGGGGTCGAGTTTTCCGCGTACGTTCATAAGTCTCCAAATGCTTCGGGATATTAATATGTTATTGCGGAAAGACTCCCTCATGAAAGTCGACAAGGATCGCAGAAATATGTCGCATGCGCGCGCGCGCGCGCGCACTCACACAATGAGAGACGCATGTACGAGCGAGAAAAAGGGATAGGGTAGAATTTTCCTCGTCGATAGTGTGTCCTGCTATTCTCCAACATAGTCGGGGCTAGCTTCAACGAGCCAACACATCCACGTCGCGTGGACCGTTCCAGTGGAATTCAGCAGACGCCATTTGTATTAATGAAGCCCCCACCTCGAAGTCCACGCCACACTCCGACAATGCTGCACACCCGATGAATTATGTACTTACGCTCGAACCGAACGAAACACCGATATCTAGGCACGAGCTATACTTTCCCATTTCTATCACGCAAAAGTGGACCTTCGGCTTTTCTCATCGTTCGACCTGGATATCTCATATATTCCTTCCTCTTTTTTGCTCTTTCTCTTTATTTTTCTTTATTTCCTTTATATCGGTCGTTCGCTAGTTCGAGTCACGTTTATTCGGACTTACCATTGGGCGATGAATCCTGGACTTTTCGGCTATCTTTGCGGCATATAGATATTTTTATTTTTTATTGCTGGGACCGGTATCTTGAACGTTGAAAAAAAATATCTATAAGGCTCATAGTCCATTCGTTATCTCGTTATAAATGGGAGCAAACATACATAGATGGTGACTCGTACGATGAATACTATAAAAAGATTAAGCACGAGGATGGTTAAGAATTCGTGCTTTTTTCAGACAAAGGGTGCGAGGGGAGTGGCTTGGTAGAAGCTGCGTAAGCACAACCCATTATCCGAAAGACATAGGGAACATCCATCACCTCCTGGCGCGGATAAAACGACCGCTTTACTTTGGATTACAGGGGGTGCAATTTACAGCAGGCGCGAGAGCACCTGTTCGTTCTTCCTTAGATGGAAAGGTGGGGTTGTAAGGAAACGTGGAGGGTTGGATATCTTCGAAGGGGTGTAGGAATAGCGTGCCTCGCAGACGTTGCGGTAATTGAATCTCAGTAAGTCCTTCTATATAGGTGTATCCACTTAAGCAACTGCCCCACCTACCAACCTTCTCCTTTCTTCTTTGCCTTTTCGATCCTTCTTCTTCCTCGTGATTTTCTCTTCTATATCCTTCGCTAAGAGAAGCTTTACGTTCTTGATGAGCAAATTCTCTGCCAAGCTCGACTTATCTCTCGCTTTTGCTCCTGTGAACTATTACCGGCTCGGATGGAATTTTTTCTGGATAATCTATTTTATTTTTATGGTCAAAAAACGAAGACTTTTAAATACAATTTTTATGTTTCGTCGATCGTAATAACTGATAGTTATACTATGCAAATGAATTAAATTAGAATTTTATTGTATGAAATTGATCGATACGATGAAAGAATTCAATTGCCATGATTTTCGTGTTCTCATCGATTCGAGAGAACGTACACCAAAGCGTAAAACCCATTTCCAATGGCCTTCCGTAGTAGTCTTCGCAGGCAAAGCTATGAAATCCTGATGTACGATTCTCACGTTTCAGCGGCTCCTTGGCTCTAGCCGACTTGATATGAATGTGTTAGGTGTAGATGAGCCTAGCGTGCTCCGCCCTCATATAATTACTTCGCGCGCTCTCGGCGTAGTCGAACCCTCGTTCCCGCGTACCTGCCATCATCCCACTCCTCCCAGTCTTTCTCTCTCTCTCTCTCTCTTAGATTTTAGTTTCCGCGGTGTTAGAGAAACGAGAGGTAGCGATGGTTACTGCTCGTTGTGTAGTCGTGGAGAACTTGTGAATGTTTCGGTGTAGCGTGCAAACAACACAACTAAAGGGTAGCTCGTTTGAGAGAGAAAGAGGGCCGAGGGAAGAGGGAAAGAGCTGGGGGTTGCGGCCGGGGTGAGGGAAACATGGCAGGGGGAGGTTATTAGGCAACGCAGCACCTCATCCCTCATCCACGTAACCGCGGCGCAGCGTGTATTATGTAACAACACGGAAACGAAGCATGGGGTGGCTGCTTGTATGAGAGGCAACGCTGGTAGTGCTGGCTGTGTTGCTGCTACCAACTGGATGAGCTAAGCGGGGAGGGTGAAAGGATACTTGCTCAGTGTGCCGCCGCTGGTATTACATGCTTCCGTAACGGCACGCTCAAAATAAGTGTTTGCTTGTTGTAACTCTCGGACGAGCTCTATTATTTTCACGAAGATTTGATTTTTCTACTTAATCCGTTCTACTCGAGGATCGTTTTTATAAGTATTTATTTTTAATTTTCTTTTTTCTTCTTTCCTTCTATCCTTTTTTTTATTCTACTCCGTATCGAAAAGTCCGTAGCAACGAATTAAATCATACGAGTGTTTTAAATCAAGACGAGTTCGCACCTATAATTGCCTTCGCACGGAGCTTAAGCTTTGATGAATGTCAGCGATGACTTCGCAAAATGATCCCCCCACAATTAGTCACGAGAAGTATATTTATCGTGGATCTAGCGATGGTTTAATTTAACGTCCAAGCTCACGCTACAATATCCCGTTTGCGAGCTTTTCGTTCGAGGATGATGGAGTTTGTGCATCGTTCGGGCTTTCCCGCATAAAGCCGAGACTCTTCTTCGATTTCTTTTTTAACTTCGTAGCTTCTAATTCCGTCTGAGAGCCTGCAAAAACGTTGAGGCTAACGTACGACGAGCTGGATTCTCAGTAACGTCTACAGAGATACCATCTCCCCTTACGACCCCGAGATGTCCCTGTTTTGCCTGTAAATATCGAATGCGACTAACGTCACCTGGATCCCACTTTGATCTGTTTATCCCGGCAGTTAAAGTGTCATGCTTCCTTATTAAGATTATTTAAGACTTTCTCGCTAACCCCTTTTCCACGAAATTCAAAAGTACATAGAAAATATACAACCTACCAACTAAATCTATATTACACTTACGAGTACATTTAAATATAAATCTGGCTCTCTTGTATATTGACAAAATAGTTATCCTATTTTGATATATTTTATCTAACGAAGCGATCGAATTTAAATTCTATTCCCTATCGAAAATAATCAGACTCATACAAAATTCAAGAACAGCCACTAACAGCTGGACTAAGTCCTTTTCTTGGATAGGATTGTCCGATGAAGGAATAATACAAATGCGCTAGACAGAGGAGACCGACCTACCCCTTACTATCTGTACACCCGTCGCCCACAAATAAATCTTTCCGCCCTCTAATTGGCCTTCCCTCCATTTCCTCGTCTCATACCCTGGTCGACCTAGTCCTTCTTCTCTTCTCTCTCTCTCTCTCTCTCTCTCTCTCTCTTTCTGTTCACTATGCTTTCCTCCTCCTTTCATCTACCCTATCCTCGCTTCTATTCCTCTCTTTCCCCGTTCTCATCTCTTCTCTCTCATCTCATCTCGGCTTTGCTTCCCTCTCACCTAAAGGCGAAACGGGCACGGCTCCAGGAAACGTCCTCATCTCCAACCCCGACTCTCGTCTTTCTCCCACCTTCCCCCCTTCCTTCTCCTCTTCCTCCTCCATCTCCTTCTCTTTCTTCTCCTTCTCCTTCTCCTTCTCTTTCTCTTTCTCTTTCTCTTTCTCTTTCTTTACATCCTCCGACACCCAGTTTGCTCAAATTATTAGAATTATTAGACGTTATATTGGCCGCAAAGTGTTCGTATCTTCGCCAAAACTCAATTATGAATGAAGTTAGCTGGTAATTTTACACAATTCCATTGTCGGAGCTCGTACCAATTTTATTTCTTATTTTCGAATGAAAAATCTTGGATAGTTGACCTATCATACATCTCTTGATAATATTATGAACGTTTACATTTATTTACTGCTCGATGTCTGATGCATATGGGTTATGAATTATTACCAAGAATTGGCAGAGATCCAAGCAATAAAATCGATAACACATTATTTGGAATAACCTCAGCTTCTCGAATATAATCTCATAAATATAAGAATAATTTGAACATTCTCGAGAAACTAACTCAAGGTCAACAGATCGTCACGTTTTTTAAACGCCTTTACCTTTTCAAGAGGTGACAATAGGTTAGTAACGTAAGATTTTTAAAGAGAACAAAAGCAAAAAATAGGAAATAAATTTTGTCCCAAGGCTAAGACAGACACCTGTCATTATACATTTTATTGTTAACAATGCCGAACGAAATAGGTGTTAAGCACGAGA
Organism: Polistes canadensis; assembly: GCF_001313835.1. Taxonomy (NCBI): domain Eukaryota; kingdom Metazoa; phylum Arthropoda; class Insecta; order Hymenoptera; family Vespidae; genus Polistes; species Polistes canadensis. The sequence goes on along the minus strand of NW_014569558.1, from coordinate 1,093,207 downwards.
TTTACCTAAGAATAAGGATCGTCCCCGAAACGAGGTCGCGCTAACGTTTTCGTTAAATAAAACGAAAAAACTCCTCTCCAAATCCAAGCGGCTTCGAGATTGTCATAGATTTTAAACATTCATGTTGGAATTTTGGATCGAAACCGCAGAATCCTTGGCTAGGAATCTTTGAGGACGACTAGAAATACCTGATACTTCTCTCTCTCTCTCTTTCTCTTTCTTCCACTTTCTTTCTTCCTTTCTTCCTTTCTTCCTTTCTTCCTTTCTTCCTTTCTTCCTTTCTTTCTTTCATTCTTTATTTTTTATCTCAAGGTAATGCAGGCTGTTTTCGGAAGTGTAACAATCGAATGACCTAACGGGACTTAGGATCGTCCGAGCTCGTTGTTTGCGGAAACGACGCCGATGGTTTTTTGACCGGCGGGCTGACTGACGCGTACAGTTTACACACGTTAAGTCTTTTATCGTCTCGTCGACCTAACAAGAAAAAAAAGAAAAAAAAAGTAAAAAGGAAAAAAAGGAGATGCAGGTCGTTTTATGTCACAAAAAATAAGAGCAAGTTAGTAGGATGGGCCAAGGACGTTGCCGTCGGATTGTCAAGCGTAGAACCAATGAAGAAACTCGTAAATCTAGAGCAGCACGGGTGGTAACTTTTTGCTTACTTATACTCTTACACATACCGTATTCTCTTTTATTTAACTTTTTTTTTTATTCCTTCTTTCTTTTATTCTTTCTCTTTTTTACGAGAAGCGTCTTCTCGTAGCTTCAGAAAAGAAGCTACTTTTTAAAAGAAAAGAAGAAAGATGAATTCTTTTTTTTTTCTTTTGTTTTGTTTACGGAAGTCTCGATTTTATTAATAAATCACGTAATATGAATTTAAATGTAAAACATGTTATATTCACATGTGTCTCTCTCTGAAAGTCAAATCTTTTATTTTTTACAACATTGAGAATATTTAAGAAAGTACGATTAAAACACGTGATAGTAGTCACGAAAAAGCGTCCTTAAAAAAATCAGACATAAAGCGACGAAATAAAATCATTCTTTTAAACGATACCATGACTTCTGGAGTTTAATTGTAAGCAAAGAAAAAAAAAAGAAAGAAAGAAAAGAAAAAAGGGTTCGCCAAGTCTGATTCATAGGTCAGCAATGACAAACGCAACGTCCTCGTTTCGGTAAGCACCGTATTCCCGAATACGATATAGATGAGGTGGGGGAGAAAGAGGAGAGAAATAAGTAGAATTCGTTTCACCCTCGAATGTGACGGAGCGAAACGGAATTTTACATGGCGTGCGATCGCGAAACAAAGGACTAGGATAATCACGAACGATCCCACGGGACGATAGGTCGCATTCGGTGTAGGAATGAGAAGGATAGGAATAAAGAAAGATAGAGAATAAAAGTGAGAGGGGTAAAAAGTGAGTTCATAATAAAGCGCGAAGAAGAGAGGTACCTACGTTAATTTGTAATCGTTTTTGCGGTTGGCCGATGGGCGCGTCCGTATTGAGTGCTTTCCAGTCTTGAAAAAGGGCCGGTCCGTTAGCGTACCATAGGGGCTTCTCTTTGCTGGGGGAAACCATCATAGTTATGCAGATCAACGAAGGGCGGTATGGTGGCTGACAGCAGTATAATAACTACCTCTAAGGCTACCCTGCCGTGCTAAAATAATGCTCGAGCAAGCCGTATAACGTTTAGTCTTGCTCCTTTACTTTCCTTCTGTCTTTCTAGCAAGTATCATAATAATCTCACTCTGAGGCAATAAAAATAATTATTTCAAGAGTAATTTCGAGGTTTACCAAAAATTGAATTTATTCTCATTCGTAAGTTTTTAATCTGTTATATATATAATTTAAGATGAGAAATATATAAATTTCGTTTAAGTTGTATTTTGAGTTAAAATAAAAATCAATTTAGTTAGAAATAAATAAGAATAAAAGAAAAATTGAAAGACTATTTGGTAGGTAGGTACTAAGGTAGAATTGCAATGGCTAGGAACGAGTAAGATCAATGAGAGAGAAAAGAAGGCGAGACTCAAGAGAGGCAAGAAACGGAAGAAGAAGTATCAGAAGAAGAAGAAAAAGAAAAATGGAGAAAGAGAATGAGAATGAAGAAGAGAGATAGAGAGAGAGAGAGAGAGAGAGAAACTGTGAGCGTGATGTATTGTAGCATCGAGCATTCGAGCATCGAGAGGACTTTGGCGGAAGGGTGGAGGAGTAAGGTGGTTGGAAGGATTCGTTCGAAAGGGGAGGAAGATGAAGGGTGAGGGGACTCGAGGGTGTGTAGTTACTCGACTAGAGTCGAAGAAGGAGGAAAATAAGGGGTTGCTCGGCGCCGCCGCCCAATGCTTGGCTTGCAAACCGACTTCCGTCCTCCGCGCGACTATTCAGACGCTGCTGCCGTTTTTACCGTCCTACGAGGAGTAACGAAAAAAGGAAAGCGAAATATCCTCTCTCGCTCTTTTCTTTCTCCAAAGGTATATGTAACTTACCTATATAGGGTGTTTCACAAGTATCCGTAGTAAATTTAAAAACCGATTTTCCACTCTCGCAAAAAGAATATCAAATAATAAAAAAAAGGAAGATATGTTTGATAATGATTTTTAAATATTACGTCTCAATTGAAATACGTAGCTTTTACTTGAAAATCAATTCGTAAATTGTTAATTATTGACACATCTCTCTATTAGAAAATATAATACTTATTTAAAGATATTTAAGAAACACCCTGTAGGTAGGGAATAGAAAAAGAGGAAAAGTCTAAGCATCGGTCTTTTCCGAGGCTTCCGCGAGCTATGGTCTGTTGGAACATAGGAGTGTTCTAGAATTTTTCGTAGGTACGCGAGGAACTAGAAGGACGGAAGGAGAAATAGAGTGAGAGAGAGAGGGGATGGAAAAAGGAAAAAGAGAAAGAAAGAGAAATAGAAAGAGAAAGAGAAAGAGAAATAGAAAGAGAAAGAGAAAGAGAAAGAGAACAAGCTAGTGTCCAAGAGCGTCCACAATATATCTTCGGTCTTATCTGCCGCTCGCTGTTTACTGCCCGATAGACTCCGCAGATAGGAGAGTCCTGCATCACCCGGTCCGCGAGAGCCGAGTCACTTACTTTTATATATGTTGTTACTTACGTCACCGGTTGTAAGAGGGTCGTGCTTGGCTTGCTTTGGAGATTCGGTGAGACAAGTTGGAAAATGCTGATGGCCCGGTTGAGATACGACCGACGGCAGACGGCGACGCCGACGTCGCGCCTAACCACGATGAAGTCTACTCGAGTCGAACCATCCTACCAGCGCCTACCAATGCTGCGATTTTCTCAGAAAAAAAAAAAAAATCTTCTATTCCTTCCATCCTGTCGTCATTGTCGGATATAATTTACGTGAATTCCGAATAAGAAACGCTATCGCAAAGTTTCGGATATCTTATTTTTCTTTTTTGAAATAGAAGGATAAAGAAAGATTCAACTAGAGTTGGAAAAATGATTCAATTTGATGCTTGCGAAGGGAACCAACTTGATATGGTTTCTCGAAATAAAGGATAAATCGATTCTAGAACTATATATAGTGTCTTATATTTTATTGGAGATCTTATCACTGTTAGAATGTAGATACATTGTACGTAGATATACTGTTCGAAAAACGAATGATTAGAGGATTCGATTAAAACTATTTCTCGGTTCTATCTGGAGTCTGATTGATCTAGAAACTCAGACAAATAGCTTCAAGTTTTCGAACTATTCTCATATATTACTAGGATACTACTTGTAATACTTGTTCACTCTTAAATCGATGCATTTGTAAAACATCGAATGCGTGGTAAAGTTTCTAGTCGGGTGACGTTTATCGCAGTCTGTAGAAAAACTTGATGCGCACGAGCGTTCGCCTGACGAAGAGGTAATCGCGCGTGTGAAGCACGTTTTATCGTTTGCAATACCTGTTGGACTTTTTATGTATAGCGTAACGAGAATTTCACATTAAAACAGCCTTTCGCGTTTCTGCCGCCGTTCTGCACCGACTCGAATACCATAAATTTTCAATCTGTCATTCTCGTGTCAAAGAAGGGAGAGTGGCAATTTGAAAAATCTCTTGGACGAGACGATCGAATAAATTTCTGCGACACACTAACTTATAATTAATGAATATTACCTATAGAAATGTAAGTAAGTCAAATTAAATGAGATATTTTTTTTTCTTGCGATTAACGATATTGTCATTGTTTTCTAATACTATTTTTAAAAAAAAATATTCAGAAAGAAAAGCTATTATAACAGAGGACGACATCCTAATAAAAAGAAGAAGAAGAAGAAGATACTCAGAAAAAAAAAAACCGTGTTTGAAATAAATCGAATTTCATCTTAACGATGATTAAACAAAAAAATTAGAGAAAATTAAGAGGATACACGAACTAGGCATGAAGAAAGTATTAAAGATACAGAAAGAGAGAGAGAGAAATAAAAAGAGAAAGCAAGCGTCGTTCTCGTACCGGAACTTCCTTCCTTCCTTCCTTCCGTTCGTTGATCGACGAGAAAAGTTTTCTCGTCCCACAGATATGGGTCGGGATCTTTTTCCGTGATGCTTCTTACTATCCCCCACCAAGGCTCTCTTCTTTTCCTTCAATTTCTTTTTCAAAGAAGAAAGGAGAAGCAAGGCGAATCCACCGTAATTTCGAGGTAACTTTTTCTTAGCCTCGAGACGTATCGTTCACAGAAGCTCATGAAAGTTTGATGACGAAAGCAGAAGTTAAGAAATCGCAGGAAGCTAAGGCGAGTCGTTTCGGAGGTGTATCCACCGAACGTTTCGTTTCCGTCGCGACACGAAGAAACTGGACCGCTCGAAGAAAACCTTGTGCCTTTCTAAAGTCGCATATAACGTATTGTACTGCAAGAAATACAGGATATTGCTTACGCTGGCATTAAACGAAACTTCGTTTTATCGTAATTGTAAATGGGGGGGGGGGGGGGGGTGGCGGAGTCGAAGAGGGGTAGTATCGGTAGTAAATAAATAGATACTTTTCAAACTACTACAAGAATAAATCGAATATATTAAATCTCGACTTTTCTGAGCTACTTTTTCAGAAAATCAACCCTAACGTACAAAATGATTGAACTGTATAATGAAAAGATAAAATATAAAATATATAGATAACCTGTTATACTTTGAATACGTCGAAGAAGTCTGATTCTTAGGAAAATAGAAGAAAAGACTAAGAAGGTCGGCCATCTTCGTTGGTTTGAAAAGTAGGAGAAGTGGAGGGTAGAGACAAGGAGCCAGTCTACGTCGTTACGTCCCCTCGTTTTTAGCGAAGGAACTGCATGGGACAGCTGTCGACGTACGGTTTACCGTACTTTGTCGAAGTAAAACGGGCCATGGGACGAAGCCAGTTCTTCCAACATAAAATCCCCTCTTTCTTTTACCTTTCCTTTATCGTAACATTTTCAAAGTGAACACCTCAGTACGCACTAGGCTAGCGAATAAACTCGAGTTAAACGCGTTCTAGAATATTTATATTTCGAGTCACTGAAAATTCATTTCCTACGACTACTATATCAGATAATCGTTGACAGTGTCGTAAATTTTTTAACGGCAAACGAGAACTATAAAGTAAGATAATAACTCGAAATAGAATTCGCGAAGCTATTGTGCAAAAATTTGTGTTAATTATAATAAGAAATAAGCAATTTCTTGTCGTAGAATTTTTCCCCAAAAAAAAAGAAAAGAAAAAAGAATAAGGAAAAAAACAAGGAAAATTCTTTTCCTCGGTATTCGGGATTCTTCGTGTAAGGGCCATTTCGCGACGTCATTAATAACGAGGCGTCCTTATGATGAAATATGGATTGCGAATATCTGAAATATGATAATAAACGTGAAATATCGAGGGAGCACGGAAAGTGGCTGGGCGGCTTGCGATCCCTCATCGTACAAAGCCTTCGATAAGGCCGCTATTGGAATCTCGATGGAGGAGGAAGGAACAGTGGGGGCTAGTGGGAGGGTGGAGGAGGGTGGGGGATGCTCGACGATATCGGATTTGAACCGTCTCGAGGGAGAAAGGACGAGGTGGAGCTACCGCGTTCCTGTGTCGTCGTCGTCGTGGATGTTAAAGAAAGAGAGAAAAAGAGATGAAGATAAACGAAAGAAAGAAAAGAAAAGAAAAGAAAAAAAAAAGAAAGGAAGGAAAGAAAGAGAGAAGAATAATAAAGGAAGGTGAAAACGCGAGTGCGCGCGCGCGCTCGCACATGACCGTCCATCTACCACTTCTCCGCGGATAAAATTTAGATAGATGAGCTATGGATTTATGGCAACCCCCGTAATATCGTATCTCTATGTGAAGTCGCTAGGGAAAACGCACTGCCGATGGAGGACGCGTACGAAGCGCGAAGTGTGTCCGTAGTCCGGCCCTCTGTCAACGCTACGCGAGATTTGATTAATGCCGATCGTCTGCTGATGGCGCACCGAGAGATTTATTAAAAGAGGTATTTACCGTTTCTACCACCAATCGATTCATCCTTACCGAATTTCAAACCAATTAGTATTATCTTCTTCTATACCTGCAAACAAAAGAATATATTCATTATTATCTATTACTTTAACTTCAATTACAATTGTCTGATCTTTTTCGAAATGATTAAATGATTAATATGCTTTGCAGATGACGAATACTGATTACTTTTGTATGGTCAGAGTATAATACATGCAATTAAAAAGTAATTAAGATATCATTTGAGTAGTTTTGCCGTTAGACTAACCCTGTTTTTGTTTTACTTCTTTTCGAATATTACCATGCAAATTTTAACTTGTATTAAATCATTAAAGTATCAATTTAAAAGAAAAAACAGATATACTTATAAGATAGTGTATCCTATCTGTTGAGATACGACCATGGTTTCTTTATCGCATGGTTTTTCTCAGAAACGAAAAAGAGATTCACCCTCCGGTAAATAGGCAGCTCTTGATTACCCTTGAGATTTATAGTACAATTTGTAACACTTTAAAAAAAGACGATGGCCCTTCTCGCCCTGTCCAATAAGAGATTCATTTCGTGGAACTAATTTTTTCTTTTTTTTTTTTTTTTATTGTCTTCTAAGCTAATTTTACGAAAATTGTTTTCTTTTATTATTATTATTATTTTTAAAAGAGAATATTTAGAAAAGTCATTACTACAAATTCATTTATAAATTACAATGGAAACAAATGTATTTGAAATAAAAGCGGCAAAATTTAAGACTCGTCATGGACGACCGTATTCAACGCATTAAGAACATTTTTCGTTCTCCCCAAGCAACGAATTCAAAACCGATCATAACCATAGATCTTTAAACGAATAGAAAAAGAAAGAAAGATCGCATAGATAGATAGGGTATATACGTTTCTACGTTTGCAGAATTTGCAGTTTCTTTTTTTCGAATCGTTTGAAAATTTACGATCCAAGTACGTAAATGCCAAAGCTACCGCAAAATGACAGACGTACGTACGATGAAAGCGCCCGATTCGCAAACGTCGTTAAATAACAACGAGGAGAAAAAGTATGTTCTGCTTGCCCGAGGATGCACATGTAAAGTAATATATTTTACGCGTAGATATGTAGATATACGAATACAGGGTGTGTCGATGTTGGGTGTCTCTCTCTCTCTAAACGATTATTTCTTAACGTCAATACGATCATGAAAATTCGTCTCTTAATCATTTTCTCTCTCCCTTTCTTTTTCCCGTTTTTCTCTATTTTCTTCCAATAGGAGAGAACATTTAATCCGAAATGTATACAAAGTAAAACGCGATTCGCGTACAAAAATTTTCAAATGGTCGAAAGCGAATTCTTTCAGTGACACCCCGTGCGGCTTCTATTCACCTCGATGGATTCATATACACGCCACGATCTATGCACTTTTGCTTCGCACATCGTCGAAAGAGTCGGGAAGTCATTGAAAAAGGGAGGTTTTGTCAGAATACGAGATATACCGACGAGGATTGGGTCGGAATTGGGATGAGTTCGAGAGTTGGAGGCTGAGGGATGGGGGTATAGTGGGTGGTAAAGCTGGAGGTGGAAAGAGGGTTGTAGGCAGAGGGAGGTAGTCGCGGTGGTAGTGGTGACGTTCGTGGAGTACGCCAGGTGGAAGTGGGAGGAGAACGGAGGTAGGGATGGAAACAGATATATATCCATGGCAATGCGTTACGGGTTCAGCTAAATCCGCCATGATGAATGTGTTGGCGGGAATAAATCCGCAATGCACACCCCCACTGCCTTCCTCTAGCTCCCCTACTCTCTTTGACTCCTTCTCTCTCTCTCTCTCTCTCTCTCTCTGTCTCTTTTCCTCTCTCTTTCACTCTATCTCTATCTCTAACTCTTTCTCTCTACCTCTATCTAGCCTCTTCCACACCTCGCATCCCTTACGCCATCTTTCCCATCCCCTTAACTGTTCGTTCTCGTACACTCTGGAAACGTGTCTATCTCTCTTTACTTACCCCTTCCTCTTCTCATTCCTTCTGTAGCTTCCCAACCAGCTATTCCGGCATTCTCCGAGTTACTATAACGTTGGTGAGGTAGAGCTACCGATCCTGGTTTGTTCAGCTGGACAATAACGTTTCAATGGAAAGGATCGAGCATACTGAAAAAGATCATTTTAAATAATCACTAGTCAAAAATTCGGAAATATCATTTTGTAAATTATTATTATAGTATGTAAAAATCGTAAAATTAAATTATTAACGCTTTACCGAAAAAAGTTCGTATTAGTATTCGTAAAAATCGATCAAAGTCAAATCAAGAATTTTTTCACAAAAAAACAGAATTTTTATACCGTTTTCATTCTACTCTTTATTTAAAACATAGATAGCATATGTATAAATATATATATGTATGTATGTATAACCATGTGGAGAGCAGGTAGACGTTTATTAGGATTTATAGGTCGGATAATTTCACGGCTGCCGCGCGTTTTTTATCTGCGCGCTCAGCGAAACGCAGCGATCGCGAACTCGAGCAAGAAGTGGAAATGAAAGAGCATCCCGATTGTCGTTCCCTCTCTTCGTCATTACGCTCGATAAAATCTCGGTCGCGAGTTTACCCGCGACTTTGGATTTTTCCAATAAATCTCTTAGGCACGTCATGCTATATCTTTTTACCCATGTCTTTTTTGAATCCTATCTTTGTTCGCAGTAATCTCGATTCTTTGAATTTCACGCTTCGGTTGTACGACGTAATTACTCGAATGAATTAACACACTTAAATGAATAAATACATTCAAGAAATGTTATTTAATAAATAACTTTGACGAACAGATGGCTATAAATTGAACCTTACAATCGTATATAAAAAATAATATGTCATTTTATTTCTATGGTATTTATATTTTGACGTGAAAAAATATAAATGCAAAATGAATGAATGAAACGATGCCTAAATTTTGTAGGAAGGGTTCTAATCAGACTTGTTGGTAATAACGAGGAAAGCAATCAAGCTTTTTGGAGGTATCTGATAGGATCTCGATCGGTGGTAGGCCGAGGTAGCGGTTTGTGGACGTTTCGAAGCAGATTTCGTAGGTCGAATTCGAAATCGGAATCCGAGAGCGCGCCGGCGATAGGAATATTCGAGCTTGTGGAGTGCGCGCGAGCGGGACACGAAGGATAATCCTCGTGGATTATTGCGGTATCACGTGGGTCCATACGTGCTCACGAGAGGATGCCCTAGGATGTCGTATTTGTATGCCGTAGAATACACCCACGCGTTTGTATCGCACGGCTTCTCCATGGAAACCCTTGCTAGGGACCGGGCCTGCTGCGATACCCTAATTCCTAAATCTGTCGCCATAAGTCCTCGTTACAATAAATATCCCGACACCGGTGTGTGTCCGGACTTGTGCACCTCTCTCTCCTCCTCCTCCTCCTCATTCTCCTCTCACGTTACATGTTATCTTTCTCTCTCTCTCTCTCTCTCTCCGTCTCTTGTTTTCCTCTTACTCTCTTGCCTAGCTTCGGATAAGTTCATCTTGCTTACGTATCTATGGTGAGACTTGAACAAGTACCTTCCGAAGAATATCTATATCTACGTTTTCTAAGAAAATAACTGTTATTAAAGATTTTTCCCATAAATACAAAGATCTAAATGAAACTTTGTCTAAATATAGGATCCTAAGATTTTCTAAAGTCACATGCATACATTTAATAAGATGACAGCCAAGTTGATAGGACATCGATTTCTTTTTAATCCTACATAGTTATAGGTGTCCATCAAAACCATACAGCGTGTAAGTAGTAAAAAGTTTCACATGCATTCTTATATATAACAGTTTGTTTCAAGGAAAAATAAATTGTTTCCAGACTAATTAAAAAAGAAGGAATTAGAAGAAATATACATGGTTGAGATGAAAAATTTTGAGCTAATCACGGGGTGGACTGAAAGATTGTAAACGAAAATTTTCTAAATATAAAAATCTACTGTACACAAAAAATTATTTCTCTCAAATCACACACACAAACGATATTTAACATTTTACTATAATTTCAAAATATTAACTAATTGTAAGCTCGTAAAAGAGGAAATTCATTGATCGTAATTGCGCATGGATTCAATCGTAGGATCAAATCTATGTACAAAGCACATTTGAGTTTAATCGAGTTCTCTTTCTCTACTCCAGCAAGTACCAAGCTCGCGTATCGCCCACGCGCGCTCTTCATCCCCACGAAAGAATAATAATTGAGAGGGTTGGCTCGGGATATAACGTAGGAGATGGAGGACGAGGGCTGACAGGATTCATAATTTCACGCGAGCTTATTGCCGTCAGTTATTTATCCTCTCGAGCTCATTCCACATGCAGCTCGCGCCGACGATTTCTCTCTCTCTCTCTCTCTCTCTCTCTCTCTCTTTCTCTTTCTCTCTCGTTCCCATCTTTAACGCCGCTCGCGCCATTTTTGCGAGTAAGATGAGTCACGAGGCGTCCGAGCCTATGTCACGATGCAATTTCGAGAGTCGACAGCGCCTGGTTTCCCTTGTGCATCGCTGCGTCCGCGCAATTATAAATCGATTATCCGACATCGACCGGCGGGCCACGTATTACGGAGTAATTTATGAATAATTTCAGAGTACCGGCCGATACAGCCGTAGGACAATACCTTCTTCCTAGCAGATAGGATTAAGAGAGAAAGGATAATGACTTCTTTCGTATGAGTATATCGAACGTTGAAAAATGAATAATTTTAATAACTATTTTATCGGCAATCTTTATATCTCGTAAGATAGGTCGATACATATTAAATCTTATGAGTACATATTTTCAAACTTTGATTAAAAATATAAATAACTCTTTCGAACTACATAAATTATTAAATTAAAGAGCGGCAATTTGATTACATTTGTACATACTTGTCTATAATTCTTGGATACTGCTTATAAAAAAAAAATATATCGTAACATAAATAGCATAGTTATAATGCGATAGATAGGTAGATAAGATATTTATATCTATCAATATATAGAAAAGCTTGTAAAAATTCAGGAAAAAGTTTAAACGGAGGAAATAACGGCGTTCAAAATCGAAACAATGACCGAAGGGTGAGAACCTTGTGGGTGAATGAAAGAAATAGAAAAAAAAAAAGAAAATAGAGGAAGGGKGATTTGGAGAGAGAAGAAAGTGGGAGGAAAGGGAAGAAGGAAACGAGGGAGATGACATAACGAAGACGCAGTGCTGGCAGAGGAACACAGAAGATAGGAAGGCATCGAAGCGAGCTTCGGCGAGTGGCAAAGGGGGTTGTGTCGGGGTTGAGTTAGGGGGTGGTTGGTGGAGGTTGGGGTGGCGTACCGGCGGCAGGGCGCCGCCGTCGGGGCTCCGTCGAGGCGCCGCCGTTGCTTCCGCCCTCTCCTGCTCTCTCTCTTTCGCAACGTTCTTCGGGTTCCAGCAGTCCCGCTGGAACTCCGCCGCTTCAGGACAACTCGTGAAATCGTGAAATGCTCGGGGGAAAACCGGAGGAGTATCAGAAAAAGAGAGAGAGAGAGAGGGAAGAGAATCGGAAGAAAAAGAAAAAGTTGTTCGTAGTCCCGCTTTTGCTCCGCTTCGTTTCCCATCTCTTTTCTTCTTTTCTTTTCTTTTCTTTTCTTTTCTTTTCTTTTCTTTTCTTCTTTTCTATCGTGTTCTCTTCTCTTCTGTTCGCGTGTACACGCGCCAGAATCGTAGCGATTCCAGCCACCGATAAATAAATATGAGATGCACCAACTAAACAGTTCTCGGGTTGTTGATCCTACGACTCGTATAAATCAGTCTCGTTCCTTTGGAAGAGCCAGCTCGTATGATATGGTATACATATACTTGCATATAAATATATATGGATATAAGTATATATGTGTACATAGATAAGCAAATCTCTGGACCCCCTATGGTGAAATGACTTTCTCGAATTCCACGACGGGTCAAACGTTCCTCAGCGAAATCGAAAATTGTTCTTTCTTTTCCGGAATCGGAACGGATCGGTTTTACAGCTCGTTTCGTTTACAATGCATAATTATGTTAACGATATTCGTTTTCGCAATAGCTATCGAAGGGAATAGATATAGTTCATTATCGAGATTATCATTCGTTTCACGGATCAAGTATTTATATTTGCGTTATTATGATTAATATTACCGGGCGAATAAATTTTCAAATATATGATTTGACTGCGCAATCGAAAATGGTTAATTATATTGTTGATAATCGATTAAATATTCATAACATATAGAAATCAATTTTCCCAGAACTCCTCGGTCACCAAATTTTGTTGTTTGCGCATAAATAAATAAAGAATAAAGTTAGTTCTCTATAGGACCGACATATTCTACTCGAGCATATCTAGCATAAGTGTTGACTTATGCGAAGAGATGCACGTACGTAGTCAGGTACGTGCGCATACGCAATTTTCCTCATCTCTTTCTCTCTCTTTCTCTCTCTCTTCCCCTTCTTGTTTCTCCTAGCATCCTCAATCCTTCTACTCCAGCAGTGTGTCGTTCGTAGCCGTTTGACGTGCGGAAGATTAACTACAAGCACGTAACCTCATCTGTCTATCTCACAGCGTGTAATCGCATGTACGCGACTAAGTGCATCACAAGAGTAATCAGCACCGGAACGACTTACCTTTGATTAATTGAATATACTCTAAGGAGACGTAGCTATACCGACTTACGTTTCTTAGCCACGCGCAAACTTCATCTCTCTCTCTCTCTCTCTCTCTCTCTCCCTATTCTTCTTTTTCTCTTATCTTCTTCCATACACGTATCTCTTATAAATCTTTATTCGTTTCCCTTCAACGTTGTAAACGAACGATTCGCACGTTTTTCACGTACGCTTTAGCTTATATCTTACAATAGCTTATATCCTCGCTTTTATTAACTATATATATAGTTAATTCTGTATATGTAATACAAAAATATAGAGTTACATTTTCAAAACTAATAATATTTTCTAATAAACGTTGATAATTATAATATAACCGGTTATATATTATTTTCAAATCTCTATTTAACACATTTTTATTTAATTATCGTGTATGCATTAACGAAGAAATCAATCTATTAATGTTGAATTTCAATATCGAATAAATCATCTACGCAGTCTACTTTCTCACCCAAACCAACTTTGCCAATTTTGCCTCGAATTTGGATCAAATTATCATGGACGAGCCGCAACGCGCGGTAGAACGATTTGAAAATGATATGGCGAAGAAGACGCATGTATGTACACGCTGAGAGTATCGCGTGCGATCGTCGAACGAGCTTTAACCTCGTTTGGTGATCGGTACGAGGGGGGGATTCGGTAACGTTTTGTCCGGGAGATCGCATTACGCCGTCGCGCTCGGTCGGCCACTTATTAACAGGTAATTATTTATAATGGAACAATGGAATTTAAATTAATAGTTTAGTTTCATTAATAACGCCGCGTAATTTCGCCCCCGTGCGTGTCAGTGCTAAATAAAATATATGAACCGGTGAACCCAACGCCGCATTACGGTCCGGTAATGCGCGTGCTGCATCGCAAAACAGCATCGTCCTCGTCTACCTCTCTTTCTCTTTCTCTCTCATTCTCATACTCTTTCTCTTTCTATCTCTCCCTCTTCCTCTCTCTCTTTCTCGCACTCCTTTACTAGAAACCCCCTCTCCTCTCGTTGCAAACCCCTCTCCCGGAGACACGCGTACCCCGCCAGGAATATAACCACTCTACGTCACGTCTGTTATAAACGCGTAAACACGTGCTGGTACCTCTGGAACCAGGTTGTCCACTATCGAGTAAATAATGGCGCATTAAGCTTTTTCATTCGCATTCGCATTCATTCGCGCGCTCTCGAATTTCTACCAACCTACCGCATGCGTACGTTTTCCTACTACTCGCTATCGAATAGCAGCTAGCTATCGCATTGTTTAAGTTTCGAAATTATTGTACAAAAATATGAGCGATAAGAAATGATAATTAACGAATGCAATTAAATTTATCTTTTCGAAGAAACAATTGAACGATAACTAATAGAGTAGATATCAATGAGTCCATTGACAACAAATAAATTATCTACTTTACTGAAACTCGTTTATTCATTTGAAATTTATATCATCGACATAAAAATTGATTATACAAATAGTCATTTTTACTATCTATTGGAAATAATAATAGTGAATCGATCTAGTCTATTTCCCACAAACGATAAGATCGAATTTCCTTCGCCCTGTACCAGTCCATTACAAGTCCATTAGCCGTCTCGACTTCTTCGGATTACGAATTCCTCGAAATACTAACGGAGTTCGAATTAACACGAATTTACGCTTACAAAGGCTCGTCGCGATCCAAAGCACGGAGGGTAAACCGAAGTTCCTCGAAGAAAAGGTGTATTAAATCACGGGTACTTGCTCTCGAGCCCTTCCTTTGTCCTCGACCGATCGTGAACCAAGGAACACGAAGAGTCGAGGACCTACTTATCTCCCGAAAAGAAAAGAAAGGGAGAATCCTCCCCCTCTTTTTTCCCCTTACTTTCCACCTTTTTTTTATCTAGTAACGAAGAGACGCGAAGAAGAAGGCTACGGGGGCGAGGAGGCGGTGGGGGGACGGTAGGGTGGTGGCGAGCTCGTTGTGGAAGCGTTCTTCGGTTCGGTCGAAGACGGGCAACGGTGGTAGCAATGATGCTGATGGTGGTGTTGGTTGTAGTGGTGATGGTGGTGGTTGAGGTACAGGGTGGGCTCTCGTTGCCGCCGGTAGAGAAGCAAGGGTGTTATCTGGTCGGCGGACGACCGAGTAGCAACATAAATATTAGGCTCCTCGTTAATGCCTCTGCTAGCTACTGGCGTTACGTTTCGCAGTAAGTAAATTATGCGATATGAAATTATTAGCGCCATTAAAGAAATTTATACTTTTTTGGTGGCACTCTTGCGCCAAGCGGCACCCTCCATCGACGGGAGACAGGCGTAGGAGGGTGTAAAGGAACTTGAGTAGATGGGAAAGAAAACACGAAAAAATGTGTAGAAGAAAGAAACGGAGTACCCTTGGAAAGTAAGAGAGAACCAAGACGATTTTTCTATTTTATCAGTTTTCCTTCCCTCCTCAAAGATATCAAGCGAAACGCCTCCACCCTGTGGCTCCCGAACGTCATCTCCCGTCTTTTCCTTCCATCCTCGTTCCTCTATAGAGGACCAGTCTCCGTTTTCGTTTCTGTTCCCGGTGGTGGTTCCCCCGTTCCATTGCGGCGGCGCGCATCGTCTAATGTATTTGCAAGAGCCAATTCTCATCGTTATCCCTCCTTTTATGATATACGATTACTGCGCTTTGATTGTCAGATATCTCCGTCGTTTCCTCGTCTCCTCGTAAAATGTTGCTATACCGGGACCGGAAGTGTGCCAGGCTGGATGACCTACAGGTGGTAGCTTTGATTTTCTCACCCTAAATTGGAAAATCAAAGCTACTCATCTTTTAGATAACTTCTGATTTTTCTTCCCCTTCTTACATTTAAAAGCTAATCTCGAAGTAGATATCGTTCCTAATGCTTTTCGGTATATATCACTTTCGAGTAGGTACAGTTTCTTCCGTAGGTTCAGCAACGTTGTCGGAACGAATACTTCTCGTTAAAAAATTCAATCTCCAAAGGATGATCCGATGATAGATTAAAACCTTTCATTACAAATCATAACGATGTGATGAAAAAAAAACTATAATACAAACCTTTTTAAAAGATAAGATAAAAAGAAGATGACAAAACGAATATCATTGTACTCTTAACGTCTTGTTTGTTGGACTCTGAGAAACATAAAGATCGAAAAAGATAATCATTGATTGTAAAAGGAAGATACGAGAGAGGAGGATTCGGTGAATCGAGAGACGATCGGTTTGCGCTACCGTGGCATGAATTTTGAGGCGGACTGTAGGCTACATTCTTGCGCCGCGGGCAAATAAAACGAGCCGACGAAGACAACATTATTACGGAGCGCTGCCAGCCATTGCTCATGCTCTGCTTCCTTACGTATTCCCATCGGTGTACGTGTATACGAAAAGAGACGTGCGCGCATACACAGATAAATAGAGAGAGAGAGAGAGAGAGAGAGAGAGAAAAAAAGAAAAGGAAAGATAAAGAAGCAGAGCACGGTGAATTCGTACTCCACCTCCTTCTACGCCTCTGCTCGGTATCGACAATAATTGAGTCTGCCCCCAAGTGAAGTAGCCCCATTAATTAGAAACTACTCTCTCGTGTTTCCGTCACATCTATCACACAACGATTCTTCTCTGTGTGTATCCTACGAAACACGACTCGATTCGATACGATGAAAAGGTCGAGAACTTGCGACGACGACAACGACGACGACAACAACGACGACGACGTCAACGAGTTTCTATCTCTCTTTCTCTAATAAGATTCTCTTCCTTGAAGTCAATCTTCGTAGTTTGGTTTCTCTCGTTCAACAGTCCATCGAATACGATTCACCTGATCGATGATTTTTTTCTGTCATTATAATCGTAATAAAGCCGATAGATATCGTATACAAATTGTGAAAACAAATTTATCAAAATAATTATTAAAGTAGCCATTCCTATAATTTATTTTTTGACTTCTGGAAATTTAAAAAAAAAAAAGATAATAATAATAAATGATATTATATTCATATCAGCATATTTTTTCTGCCAAGGATACTCTGCACGTCTTTATACTTTCTGCTTCTACTATCGCGTATGTTATAGCAAAAAGGACGTGGGTTTTGGCGAAGGAACAGAAAATTTTCTACAACGACGGCGGAAGGACGCGAAAAGAAGAGAGAGAGAGAGAGAGAGAGTAAGAAAGAGAGAAATAAAGAAAGATAGAGACGAAGAAAGTTAATCTACGACGTGACGTGAAAGGATGTCAGCCGACGCCGTTATCATTAGGCTGTATAGGCCCCGAAAGTTAAGGTGCCATGGTGCGATGTACGAGCAGGTTCAGCAGAAGAGAGAATAAGGGAATAAAGTGGTGGAGGACGCTACAATGGAGTTGGCACGCTCTGCGGTCATAGAATCATGGCTGTCTATTCAATGAGCTCGAAAATAGCCTTCTCCTACAGATATCTCTTGGGGATTCCGTTAGAGGAGTATATTTTATGAAGGTGCACGACCTGCTGTACTTCTAATACCACAGATCTGTATTATTAAGTACCGATTCTTTAACAAAATAATGTCGTTTTCTAAACGCTGTACTATGTATTGTATACACCCGTAAGATTATCGTAAAACACGCATAGATACCATAAGAGGGAAGAAAAATTTAACTAAAATAACCATTTACGTATATTCGTACTCGTACTTATTAGTTACATCTAGATGAACACTTGACCTATGGATAAGATATTTTTCTTAATAGATAATAAAGTAAACTTGTCGTTTGATTTAAAACACAGTGTTAATTGATTTCATGATTAATAATTAAAATATAGTATCCCATAACTATATGCAAAACTGTAAGTTATAATTCGAAACGGTTCGAGCTCAATATACGCGTGTTGCATTATTCTAGAAAAAATAGTCATGAAAGAATAAAAGAGAATAGTAAGAATTGCTAGACGAAAGTGGTACGAGACGTTAAGGTGTGGATCGTGGATTGGTAGAAGGCGGAGAAGCGGAGGTAAAAGGGTCGCCTAAGAGGTCACTGCCGAAGGAGTCGTAAGAGAGAAAGAGGTGGTGGCGGCGATGTTGGTGGTGAAGAAGGGAAAAGAGGGAGAGGAGGGTACAGAAGAGTCGAGCGGAGAAAACGAAGGAGAGTGGGAAAAGCAAGGTGGATGGTGAAATGGTGGAACGAGGTGAGGGCGCGGGGGAGGGAGGTAGGGTGTAAAGGGAAAGGAGAGAAGACTCGGAGAAGGGGCAAGAGGTTGCCCTCCATGAATCACGACACGGAGGCTGATTTAGAGGGCCAGAAGTTGCCGCTATAGGTACTAGCTGCCTTCTGTAACCTCCACGTGAACCTACCACTATACTCTCGAGCGTGTCCTGCCGGATATTGCGCTTGAAAACACTGGAGATACAATTAGCTCGAACTCTCGGAAACCCATTTTGACGCGTCTTTTCATTCCTTTTCTGTCCATGGAAAAAGAGCAAAAGAGAGGGAGACAAAGATTTAAAAAAAAAGTCTAAACTGACCATAAGAAAAAAATGGTCTAATAAGCAAGATTAGGACTACTCGTTTATCTTATAAGTATAGTACGTATGTAGATATTACATACGTCGACATTCGACTTTGCTGACGTTACCGAACTTTCCGTATTGGGGATTCACTGGGGCGCCTATTGTACGAACCGTATTCTAGACGGTCCGCCATTTGTTACGACTCCTCGACATCTTTCGAATTATGAATCACAGTGGAGAGCGGGTGAGAGCCTGTTCAGTGGGTATACTTTGCGATCTATCGATATTACGCTAATATAAAATTATAGCGATCTTCTGACGTATGAATCTAGTATATCTAAATGATCTACGTGATCTATACTATATAAAAGTTACGAAAACATATATATATATAATATATATAATTTCATAATAACTTAAAAAAACGATTGAAATTATTTTTCAGAAAAATGATGATACTATATGAAAGTTTCCGTAGAAATCGAAATTTGTCATAGTTGAAACGGTAGGTACCAGGTATATGAAATTAATTCAAGACGTTACTTTGCGCGATGAGACGCTTTTTCACGCGGCTTTAACATCTGATTTATAATATTTTGAGATCTTAAGTAAAGTATGTCTTATCTTCCTAAGTGCATTACCAGTGCCGCATACATTAGAGGCCCGCTCTTCGTCAGACTCCACCCCGGCGTGTATTAGGTACATACAGCTATGAGAAGGTTTACGAGGAGACTCCGAAGCGGAATATTTTAAATATATGCAAGAACACGTTCCGCCCTTCTCCTGGTGTGCGACTCCCGTGGAGTAATCTTCCTTTCATCGTCATGGAGAACCGAGTAATGTCGTTCGAGGGCGTGAACGCGTACGTACAGTACTTACGTTCCTACGTACTTCTACCTTCTGTACTCTCTCTCTCTCTCTCTTTCTCTCGAGTTCCTCTTCCAACTCTTTCTTTTAATAAAAGTATCTTCCTTGGCTAGGTCGGGGTACGTAAATCTTCGAGTCACCTGATAACTATTCTAAAGATCGCTAACGGTACTTTGACATATTTCTAAAATATTGTTAAGCGTTTAGAAAATCGAGATTTTATGTAGTATACTAAAAAAAAAAAACAAAAAAGAGACAGATTAAAACGCAAATAGTACGAATTAAGACGGGCCGATCGTTCTAGGTCCCAACTCAATAAATTAAGTCATGAGAGAAAGAGAGAGTAAGAGAGAGAGAGAGAGAGAGAAGTTGGCGATACGTTCGCCGATCGAGAACGGCCCTGATAAATCTGAGCGCTCGTCGACGCAGACGCGAACCGCATGTATTTTACATTCTCAATTTGGAATGAGTAGATTTATTGAGCTTCAGCGAGCTCCTCTCACTTCACTCCCTCTCGAATCCCATGGCCTGTTTGGCCACGCGTACTCGCACCGATATCTGCCCTCTGTAGAATCCTACTACCGATGGTGCCAGAATAGGAAACCTGGAAGGGGAATGGGAGAGATAGAATTCGAGGGTTGACGTTATTCTACAACAGCTCGACTCGGCAACGAGTCTATGCCGTATTCAGTCCTATCGGTTGGAGCACGGAAACGCTAGAGTTTCGTATCTGGAGAGAGAAAGATGGAAAGAGAAGGAAGAGATGAAGGTGGTAAAGAGAGAGAGAGAGAGAGAGAGAGAGAAAATCGGTACACACGCACGATGGAAGAGGAGAAGTATGAGAGTGTGCGAGTGCTTCGTTGCTTCTCCATTTCAAGCCTAAGCGCGGCCATTCATCAGGATTTCGGCGCGCAGACGTGCTTTATTACTGCTCGCTCGAAATTGCTATCCTACGACTCCATTCCGGTCTGCGAGCTTGCATGCGCTTACCTCTCTCTTTCTCTCGTTCCCTCTCACCCTCTCACATTCGTCTCTCCGCGAGGGATAATGCGTTAGAACCTTATATAAGGTTCGACCGCTTGCATACCCTTTAACCGACTTTTCTCGATCGAGCAGTAGAATAGTGTTCGACTATTCACCGATTTTTCTCCGAGTATTTCGCTTGAAGGACGAACCGATATTAAAGAAATTTCTTAGACAATTTATGATAGTTATGGATGAGTTTAATAAAATTGAAAAAGGGTTAAATATGTCAAAGAAGAAAAACTTTTGTCGGTAAGAAAAGTTGTTCTTTTTCGCTTACCGAATCTTATCCTATGAGAACGTTATTATAAATACATATAACATACATACATTCATAGATGAACACGTACATATACATAGATATGATACGAGTACTAAAAGCTTTTATCGAAGCGATACGATTTTAAACGTACATTCAATCTTCCAACGACGTTTTCGCAAGAGAATTTTTAAAACATCGATGTTACTATTGACTCGAACGAGCATTTCATGCGGTCAAGTGCCGTTTCATGCGATCGATGTCTTCTCGAACTCGTAAGACGGTGGTGGTGTCGACATTGGAGGGTGCACTTTTCGAGAGAATTCATGCGTGTTCTCGCTAGTTTTACAAAGTATACGAACAAGAAAAAGAGAAATAGAATGAGAGAGAGAGAGAAAGAGAGAGAAAATGAAAGAAAATGTAAAAGAACAAAAGTACCCGTAGAAAAGGAAACGAACCGAAACGTTCGGAACATCGTGATCGCGCGAGCACTCGAGCGTCTCGCGTGATGCCCTTGGTCGGAACGTTAATGTGACAGTTTCCACATTCCTACCATCCGCGAGATAGTACAATAATAATAATTTCGAGTAAAAGTCGCGAGCTAGCTTGGGTAGGGGTGCCACGATCCGGAGGGTACTTTCTTTCATTCTCTTTCTTTCTCTCCCTCTCCTTTTCTCTTTTTCTCTCTTTTCTTTTCTTTCTTTCTTTCTTTCTTTCTTTCTTGTTTTCCTTCTCGTGCCTTTAGAAGAAACGAAGCGGGTGAAGAATAAGACACCAGACACATATTTTACGGTGGGGCATTTCACGAAGGCATACCGCTTGCGCTTGCGCGTGCGCGCGTGTGCACGTGTAAAAGAGAAAGAAGGATCGAACTACGAAGGGAGAAAGATAAAGAAAAGAAAGAGAGCGAGCGCGGACGTCGCGTCTTCTTCCGTTGAATTATCGTTATATAAAACACTAAGCCAAAATGTGAATGCATTCGTCTTCGGGTCTGCCTCGCCTTCTGCGCTGCATCGAAGCGTTGCGTCGCCTCCGAGTCTCATGAAACGTGCCAGAGAGAAAGAGAGAGAGAGAGAGAGAGAGAGAGAGAGAGAGAGAGAGAGAGAGAGAGAGAGAGAGAGATACATGCATCGAGAGGAGAAACGGACGAGTACCTGCGACTTCATTACGTAGATAAATCGTCTCCTTTCTCCGGTAAAAGCAGAAGCGTTTTAGGATGATATGCGTCTCACCATCGAACCTACATTTACGGATTTCTACTTTCAATAATAGATGCGATATACTTATCATTTTTGTTAAAAATAACAAAATAGTAGTACAGTATAGGTATTGAAAAATAAACATTAAAAAAAGAAAAAAATGCACGTATCCTCTACGCATTAAAACAGTGAAACTGAAAAGAAGTGGAAAATAATCAATTGATTTATATATGTTATCGTCATAACCGGAAGTCCGCTATTGCTAGTAATTTCTCGGCATTCTCATCAATGCAAAAAGCATTCCGATGAAGTCAGAAACAGAACAATTCTTACAGTTTTTCCTAAGCATTGAACATAAATTTATAAATGTGCAATTTATAAATGTAAAATAATTTTATACTAAAAGTGAATAGATTTTAATAAAACTTATATTAAATTAAAGTACACTCTTTTGTCTACGCGTAGAATACCATATCGAGTTATAAATTTACCATGTAAACTTCATTAAATGTTAGAGAATGCAATGCTGTAAATTGTGCATCTTTGCAATTTATTGCGATTAGTCATCCTTTGTTTTTATTGTGATTTAAATGCTTTTTAGAGTATCAGAATCAGTTGAATACTCATTAAAGTAAGAATAATGCAAATTATATTTGTTTAAAAATTACCCCTATCTATTAATAAGCTTCAAATATTAAACGATTTCAATCAGATATTTTATTAAATGAAAATTTCCAACTCGCCATCATTACTGAACAGAAACATTAAAACAAATACATTTTAATTTAAACAATCAAAAATATTAGTACATTACATTAGAGTATAAGACATACCTGTTAATGATTGTTAATTAATCGAAGGAAACGTATATTGTAGTTTAAATGAACGGAGTATAAGTTCGACGTACCGTCCTCTTCGAAATTTATCGTTAGACTGACTTATTTTCCTCTATGAAAGTCAATTAAAATTCTTCAATTGATTGTTGTTTATATTACTCTTCAAAGATTACATATATACATATAACGAAAATAATGTGTGTTGTAAATAGAATTTATTCTTCTGGAAGTCATATAAACAGTTAGAATTAATACTTTTCATAATTTCGTTTAACTGTCTATCGACTGTGGATTCTATCTCATACTCTCTCTCCCTACTTTTATGTTCTCTCTTTTTTTTATGTCGTTTCATAAAATGTTATCCTTACTATCGCTTAAAAAGCTTCGCTTAAAAAGCTTCGCTTAAAAAAATACGAATTAAATATTAACAAATCGTTATTGGATTTTTTGGTAAGTATTATGAAAAAATTCGTCAACGAGTAAAACGACTAAGGTAATAACTATCGAGAAAAATAAATAAAATAAAGATATATAAAAAAAAACCCGTATTCTCATACCGCAGATCATTTTCCATGTACGTAGAAACGAAGATCTAAATTATTCCTACCGTAGAGAAAAAGGCTATTTTTCATGCGTTGGACGTGTACGAGAGAAAATCATACGGGTGCCGACTACGAGACCTCATATTGAGTGCGAAAAAGCATAGCCGAGGATCATATTTTACGTTCCCGTAAATGTACGCGCTGATCTCGTCCTCTCGTCGGCCGTTCCTAAAACGCGTGACCCGTCCTAGCCGTCGTTGTTTGATATACGATATCATTGTCATTCATTCATCCTCCGTTCTACATGGCCGTTCATTCATCTCCATCCTCGCTCGATGGAACGCGCATCGCTGATGTCAACGTTTAGTCTAACGGCGTGACTATGTTCGGTGTTACCTATCGCTCGATTCTCGCAATTTACAACGCTTTTCGATAGTACTCGTGCACGTAGATATGCAAATACGTCCTAACGGCCAAATGAGTCTCGTTATGAATGTGTCAATCGAATATTCGCAATACAATTTAACTTCCTTTTGTATTCTCGTTAGAAAATATTTATTACAGTTTGATGATTTGCATCGATTTTTTACCGAGATCGCGGGTAAAAGTCGGATTAAAATAAAATGAAAAAAAAAAGAAAAATGTAAAATATATCGGCCTTGATATATAGCCCCGATTTATATACTGACGCGTGTTATCTTTATTATCTACTTTTCGAAAACGCGTTTTTAATCAACTTCGCAATTTAAAAACTCGTTAAAAGTGACATCAAATATTATATGTGAGTTGTATATTTTCATTCCTAAAAGAATAGTAACAGATATTCGTCAGATGCAGATATTTGACATGAAAGTTTTGAATTGGCGATAATCAGGAAGAAAAATAAAAATAATGTAGGATCCATATTTTATCTGAACTCGTATAACTCTCGCTCGTCACGTTCGCTATCTTTGCCGTCCGATAACTCGCTCTCTCTCTCTCTCTCTCTCTCTTTCTCTTTGTCTATCTATCGGAAAGTTCTCGCTCGTTTATCCTGCCTCGGAGAGAAGAAAAGTAGGGAACAACGTAGTAAAGAAAGAAGTGCGAAGAATGTTAATACGAATATTATGATTTATCGATGGAACATCAGATAGTTGATGCGGTCCTGAGTGTTCGACCACGAGAAGGAGGATTTCTTTCGGATATGTTGCCTTTTCTACCATTGCTATCGTATTCTCTGTCTTTCTCTCGGTAGTTCAACTCCCTCAACCTTCACCTCGCAGAAGACCTAGCGAAATGAAGAAAAAGCAGAAGAATAAGAGGACGGGAAAGCTACAGAAGGGTAGAACACCACACTAACATAACACACTATCCAAGCACAGGCGCGCGAACGCGTTCACGTAACGTAATGCCAGGGCACGGCGTTTTTCTTAGTCCGCCTGAGCCGTCGGAGATTTATTCCCAGGTCCCGCAAGACAAATGGTAAGATTGCGCCGAAAATTTTAACAGCGCATTTGGGTGAACACGTCCCTGCACCTCGAAGATACTCTACGCTCGCCTATACAACTGGTATAAAGGGTAAGAGAGAGAGAGAGAGAGAGAGAGAGAGAAAAGGGGGAGGTAGAAGAAAAGAAAAAAGTAAAAAAGTCACTTTAGATGGAGGAAGAAAGAAATAGAAGATAAAAAGACGAGAAAAATGGGGTTGGAAGGAAAAGAAGTTTTCTAGTTATCCTTACAGAGAATGCGGTCCCGAAACTCCTCGGCTTCGTGACAGAATCGAGCCGTGAAACGAGATCTTCCTTCGTTCGGGATGATTCGGAAGGGGTATCACCCCTTTTATAGCAATTATTGGCTTTCGATCAGCCCCACTCTTCTTTTTTTCTCCATCCCTTTTCTATCTCTCTCCCTGTTTTCTCATGTTTTCCCTCCTAACTCCTCCCTTTCCCCCTTCGTACAAGAAAATAATACTCCCACGCACTCGGAATTCGAAACCGCTGTAGAAAATGTTCTGTGATTTGTTACTTTTTCGATATTCGAACGTTCTAACCCTGTTCCAAAAAGAAAGGAGAAAAAAACACAGCTGTGATGAGATAACAACATTTTAATGAGATTTATGTCGTTTTGTTTTTTATTTAGCTTCGCTCTACTATTTTCCTTCGGTATGGTAAGAAAATTTTCTAATACCAAACTACCGCAATAATGTATTTTCTTCGAACCAAAAATAGAGTATATAAAATCGCTACGAATTTGTGGAAAATGAGAGAAGCTTTCTGTACTAAATATATTGATATATATAGATATACATACGTACATATATAAAAGGAAGAATGTGTGTGGCGCGTGCTTGGCGTGCTCAGCTACCAATTTCGTCAGCGTATAAATAATACACCGAGGGCGTTTTTCCGGATCTAGGAAGCACCCTCTTCTTGAGAATTAGGTTTCCTATCTGTCTCATGCACGCACTTCTTCTACCTCCACCGTACACCACCCCCAAGGTTTTATTACTTCTCTGTAGAAATTCAGCTAAGATTGCCTTCCTTCGAGCCGTCTTTTCCTGATCGATCGTACCACCTCTACTAAGCAAAATATATTTTTCGAAGATTCCATCCCGATCCCTACCAAATCGAACCTCCTATATTCGCTTTTGTCGGTAACGTTGGTATAAATAAAAGTACAAGTAAAAGAATCCACGCTCCACATAGAGATTTATAACGTCGAGAAAGAGGCAAACACACGAGGAAAAAAAAAAGGAGAAAAAAAAACACGCCCGAACATATACAGAAAAAGAACTGCGTTCACCTTTCGCACGCATTTTACCATTGTTCCGAGCTAATAAAAAGAGAGAGTATTTCGTATTATATTTCTCGCGAGTGTTAGCGCTACTATGAGACTCATTATATGTAAAATGCATCAAACAATTTTCAACTCTATTCAATAATTTGTTCGAATGACGTGACGTATCCTAAAAGAAAACAAAAAAAAAAGATAAAAAGATCGATTTCTAAAGTGTAAATAAAAGCATAAATGAAAATAAAGCTAGCTTGATATCTCCCGATTGTTCGATCGTCGTTTGTTGGCCTAGAAAACGTGGGTGTATACAGGAGTGGTGTAGATAGAGGGTTGGCTCATCGGCGTGCAACAAGGGGGTGCTTGTGACGTTCCTGTTCGAAGATAAACGCTCGCTGCGTTCAATGAAGTCGGCTATAAGGGTGCTCCCAGTTTCGCTACTCGATGTCGATAGAGACTCGTGGGGATGAAGTAGGAAGAGGTGGTATCGGCTCCGAGCAGACTGATAGGTCCACCAGGGGAAGCTGAGTTATCTGGTGTGTTACGCGATATACAACCGGGACACTACGAGACGACTTACACCGACTATCTTCTTCGGTAGACTAAAGAATTTCTTCAACTCGATCAGCTTCGAAACAGTTTTTTCTCTTCCTGGAAATGTTCACGATTCTGTTTACTCGTTCGAACTAACGTTTGTTTACTGCGGAGGTAAACGTTCCTCGCGATTCCATCCTCTTTGTATCACCTTGACACGTAAACAAAGCTCGCGATCGATACATACTATCAACTGATAGAACTTATCAAATCACTTCCTTCTATGTATGTATATTCCTATTGACTATTCTTTTTCTTTTCGTTTTATTTCTCTCTTTGCCTCATAACCGTACTAACAGTAAGAAAAAGAAGAAAGAAGAAACTACGATAAAAGAATAAAATGTATTTAACGATTGCTCGGTGAGTATTTTCAAGTTTTTCGACAAGTTTTCATTCGATTTAAAAGTGTATTCGTAATTATGCATTCGACCATTCTCCTTGACCTTTTTTAACTTTTTTTTCTCGCGTCTACTTTAAAGAAAAAAGATGAAACTTTAGCAATGAATTTCGGTCATCGAACTGGTAGTTCTTCTCGGAATAAAATCAATAGCCTTCGTTTGAAATCCAAGGAGAAAGGAAGTAAAGAAGAAAATAAAGAATCATGGAGGGTAAGTCGATCTTTCTCCATCCCGAAGTTGCCAGCACCCTCTTCGGGTTAGAAGCATGCAGTCAAGCCTTGGTCGAGCTGGTGCCGTCATTCCCGCGCCAGCCAGGCTACCCCTCTTCAACCCCTACCTCTACCTCTGATGCTCGTTCGTTCGTTCGTTCGTTGTTCGTTCGTTCGTTCATTCTCTCTCTTTCTCTCGTCGGGTCGGTTTACCAAATGGCTGGCGTAGGTGATAGCGTTCGCGATAGCAATGCTGTCACCCCATCCATAAAACTCGCCGCTCGGCCGGCACAATTTTAAGTTTTACGCCATTTACAAAATGAGTCGCCATTATTTTTGCGAGCCGGATTTATCGCTACATACATTTAGACCGAGCGACAATCCAATTTATGTGGGAGTCCCGTAATAGTCTGCCACCGCAACGCGAGAAACCTCCG
Source organism: Polistes canadensis (assembly GCF_001313835.1). Lineage (NCBI taxonomy): Eukaryota > Metazoa > Arthropoda > Insecta > Hymenoptera > Vespidae > Polistes > Polistes canadensis. The sequence continues at coordinate 1,065,513 of NW_014569558.1, read as the reverse complement.
CCTCCTTCTGTTCTACGTTTCCAACGCCTCACCCCCATTGACTACACTACCTTTTCCATCCCCTTTTCGCCGTTCCGTCACACCGTTTTCGGTGTGAGAGAGCCAAGTAGCAGCACGCTCCTCATTCACTCGGCACCCACTGATTAAATAAAAGAATAAATGGACCTGACTCTCCTAATTAGTGCAACGCTACTACTACCTCTGCATTCTTCTTCTATCTCAACTAACCTAGTATTCCCCGACTAAAAATAGGTTTAGCCTCGAATCGTTAATTTAAGCCTTCATTTAGTATAATTCTAAAGAAAATGTAGTAATTATCATTGATAACAAAATGTTTTAGTCATAACCCGTTTGCCTTGAAAATCTTCCATGAATAGATAAAAGGCTTAGTATCAAGTTAAAAAAAAAATTCACTTCGCTTAGAGACGAGATGACGTTTCGAGATATTCTCAGCTTCGAATAAATCAAACGCGTAACTTTCTTTTCATCGCCGCACCCGCGGGCTCGTACATCACAAAGGATTAGGATTTAATTGAGAATGATAAATAGAGGATTGCTTGTTAGAAACTACCCGATGTTAATTGAGACTTATAAGAGGGAAACGAGTTTCGTTGAGGCTGGTTAAAGGTACTCTAACGTATCTACGAAAGGGATCCTCTTTCGATTCTATAATTTTATCGACGAGGACCTTACATTACCCATAGATATTTCCATAAAAAATCGTCGGATATAAGGAAAAGTGCAAACAAACGAAGAAAAATATTCTCTTTTATTTCGTTGTGATACCCGTAAAACGCGTTGTCGTATTTAAGTATTATCGGAGGAAAGAGAGAATCAATGACGAAAGAAAATCCTGGAAAATCTCCGTGGAACAAGCGACGTGTATCTTGGAGATCGGGCGTGTCGAGGCTGCCATTGGCCGGCACTGTTTACACGAGTATGATCGATGCTACCGGATCAGGGAGAATCGTATAATATTTCAACGAAAGGGAAAGGAAAAGTCAGAGTTTAAGAGTAGTATTGGATAGAAGGGTGGCAGAAAAGGGGGTGGTTTCGGTGGCAAAAGAAAAAGAAGAATATCGGCTGATAGGGGATGTCGTCATGGAAGAGTACGAAAGAGATGAGGGTTGAAGGGGAACACGAAAAGGCTGCGTCTGAGCTGGCCGGGATCTATGACCTCTTCCTTTTCTCCCTCTTCTATCCTCCTACGGCTGGCAGCAATTTTTTGTTCTTTGGCCGGTTGTATCAAATTACGATAAATATTACGGTGCTGACGTCTAGCTTGGCGAGCAAGGGGAGTTACCACCGCGCGCATGGTACGACTCCGAAGCTCACGAGAAAAGTGTAGCACGCGTTTCGAAAGGCGGTTCCTTGGCCAAAATGGACGGCCGAAGGTGGAACGGTTAAATCTTGTGTTGCGTCTTCCATAGAATAGATATCAGAAATGAAAAGAAACTTATTTTCGGAAGATAAAGAGTAGGATACACAACCCTTCCGTATAGAACTGGGCGGATTTTCTACCATTTCCAAACTTAACGAACGGAAGCTGTTTTAAAATAGAATAAAATTTAACGAGTGTTCTCAAAGCCATTAAAGAACATTCTTTGACATCTGTATCACAATTAAACGTAAAACATAATGCTTCGAGAGACATTTCAAAAAGGTTCATTTTCTTAGAAAAAATTTTGACGACGCGAGGTAGTTGTTTCTAGAAACGAAGAAAGGTTAGTCGGCGATGGACGCCGAAGAAAGATGGTAGAAAGTTAGAGAGAAAGATAGAAAAGAGGATGAGAGAAGAAGAAGAAGAAGAAGAAGAAATTCGTGCCGCGCGAGAAAAGATTCTAGATGATTCCACGAGGGAAGAAGGGGGAGGAGGATGAGAAGAGACGGTAGGGTGATGGTGGTGGTGGTGGTGGTTGTGGTGATGGTGTGTAGGTGGGTGGCTCCAGGGCATTATGTATATCCACAGCGAGAGTAAATATGTGAAAGCTCGATGGTACATAGGTATCCACCCTATCCGGTTGCGTGCGAAGGATAGAAAACAAGCGACGAGGCGGTGGAGGATGAGGACGAGAAGGGGTATGAGGAGAGGGAGCGGTGAGGGTGGGCGGTGGATCGGAGGGATGGTGGTGGTGCCGCGGACGAGGGGGTAGAGGATCGAGTGGTAGGAGGAGCGGGAGGTTGGAGAAGGAGAAAGAGAGAGGCGGCTAGAGAGTACATAGTGGGGGTTGACAGAGATGAATTCGTTTCATTTCACGCTGGGAAGCTCTCGCGTTCCCCGCGTCCGATGATTTACTGGGCTACAATGTGGTAACCCATGATTTATCGTCACCAACACGCCGCCTCGCCACTACACTATACCTGGTACCTCTGACTACGTATGCGTCAGAGTCCGTGTGTCCAGAGAACTTAGCTACATACGTCCTTTTCTCTCTTTCGTCTTAGTACTTCGACCCTCTTCTTTGGTCTTTCATGCTCCGGGCATGTCCCGAGCGAGTGAGAGAAGGACAAGGGGACGAGAAGGGATCTCACGGCCGAAGTCACGGAATATATATGCCTTTCTACGTATCGCACGACGAGGAGTAGAACGACGAGGACGACGTCGTCGTCGTCGTCGTCGCCGGCACCTCCGACCGATGATTCCACGCTCCACCGACTTTATTTATGCACTTGGGATCTCCTACGAAAGCACGCATTACGATCGCAAGTACCTCCGATCCGAGCAACCTCGTTTCTTATTTTTATTTGTCTCTTTTATTATTTCTTTTTCTTATCATATTTATTTTCTTTGTAGATCGACTATAAGATACCGGTCTGTCGGAAAATGTCATCTTCTTGAAACAAGATCAAAAGCTTCTATCTTTTCTTCCGGATTTAAAAGCATGGCTCTCATTAATAATAGATATCTATCGTATTTAATTCGCAAGCGGAAATTTTGCGGGATGAGATAGGTAGAAGTTCTGACCGGTTCTTGTAAGGAGATTAACAGCCGCGTAGCCAAGCGCATATTAACGTCCCGCTGCGGTCGCAACCGCGGCGGGTGTGGAGTTTCGGGTTTAGAGCGTCAAATCGCTCGGTCAACCGTAACGAGACCGTATCGTGGCCATCATGGTCGAAACGGACGCGGTCAACAAGAATAAGTATAATTACGTCGGCTGTTATGTTGAACCGCCGAGGTGGGCTTCCTCCCTTTCTGCGGATCGCTGAAAATTCCTACCTGCGTTTAACCGCATCCATACGCTACGTGCCACGATCTAACTTTACTGGGTATCAATTTCATATCGATTCGATACCGTCGATGGAATATTGATCGAATGTGATTTCCTCGCATCTCGCGTAACTGAAATTGCACGGTTCTTCTTACGGTGCTTCTTCATCTCTTTGCGGTTACTATCACTCTGACAATCCTGAAAAAAAGAAAAACCCAATGAAAATCAAATATACCAATCTATACACCTAAATCATCGTTATTTGCTCGATAGCAACTTTAATATATCTAATATCATGTTATGGGTGATCCCTCACTATGATTAGTAATGGCAAACCACCTACCAACTCTTACGAACAAATATTTATAGGAAAATACGCAGCTGTGGTACAACTACGAATGCGGTAAGAGCAACTGCCGGCAAGTTCTTGAACGCACGAAACGTTGGCCAAAGTAACCTTCGGTCGTTGGAAACTCGAAAGCAAGACTCGACTACCGCGAGCCCCGCATCTAAGCCGAAGTTTGTTGCTCAGAATCCTGGAAAGTCTAGATCCTGACTTTCGAGGGTCCGCTGCTTGCTTTCATTAGGAATCTCCCTGATCCTGACACTGTTCCGTGGTCCCCGCATTTGCCTCCTTCCAGAGATTTATTTCGACCACGCAAACTTTCTATACTATTGTAAACAAGAACGGTGCCCGATGTTTAAAGTAAGGAATTTCTTCCTTCCGTTTATCTTAAAATAAACTCTAATCATCGTTTCTTCCTTTACGAAACTACATATCTTATACAAATATATATATATATATACACACGTTATTTATAAATCATATTTTTTATTTAAATAAAAATAACAATAATGTATTATCACCAATTCATATTGGAATTAAACTATGAATTTAACTGTTAATAAAGTAAGTGTAAATAGTTTAATTAAATAATGATCGTAGGAAATTCGTAATAAATCTTGAATGCAATGAAAAGATAAAAAGCATATTAAAAGTTTGAAACGAGAGTAGAGTGAACGAAACTGATCTTCTCTTCTTTCGCGCTCCATGTCACTCGTGCATTTCTCTCATTTCCCTGAACCCATTAGGAAATGGCGCGGGAAAATATGAGGCGATATATCATCGGTTAATTCGACGAAAGGCTGATCCGAGTATGACTGTCGGGTATAAGCGAGTATAGTACACGGAAAGGAAGACTACAACTCGACTCCCAAACGTAGCGTGGCTGCATTTTTTATCGCGCTTTAATTACTCCACGCACTCGGCAACATTCGCGAATTCCAGGCGACGATATCTCAAACGCGACCGCATTATATTCGTAACGTAACTGCGTAACGCGATATATTTCGGCAAATAATGAGCGTTTTCACGCGAGCCGGACATCGTTGCGCGCGCAAAGCTATACTGTTTAAACTTCATACGTTCCATTCTGTGATACCATCGTTATGGGGTTACAATAAACACCATAATCCCTAACTTCATCGTATATACCTTTATACACATGTACATTTGCGGGAAATTTTGAAAAAAAAAAAAATAAAACAAAGACAAATTGTATTCGCGTTAATATAAATATACAATAATTATTTTACAAATATTTTACACGTATTCTCCTTAATGAAAAATCATTTATCAAAAGGTAAACGTTGCAATTAGGTTGAGCAGATCCGTCGAAATAAGAAATAAATCATGTTTCTTCAATACAAATCACGTATAACGAAGAGACGGACACTGACTTTTATGATTTATCAGAGAGTAAGTCTCTCGACATTCGTCACACGTGACTATACCGGGACGTTTACCATGTGAAACGAGAGAGTTGAGTTGTGAAAAGCATGCTGATGTCGGAATGAAAATATACGCGTGACGGAAAAAGTGTCCGCCTCTTGTATGCGAAACGACGTTACTGTTTTGTTTTTTCTCCAACGAGGAAAAGTTTAGTGGAAATGAAGAAAAAGAGGAGGAGAAAGAGAAGCAGAAGGAATGATGTGGTAGTAGGGACGTTTCGTATCGCCAGAATTCAGATTTTATAGGACCGTTAAGTTAGCTCGACTATTTTCCAAACTTCTACGATTGTCTTGCGTGTAAACCGTCGTATTAAATGGCGCGGAAGGTAAATATCGTATAATATGTTTCGTACTAGAGCGACGTTAATAATTCTTTGTCGTCTCTTGCGAACGTCCTGTACTTTAAAGACGATGGAATTTATTTAAAAAGGGGGAATAGTTGGATATATCGAAGAGACAGCTTGGAAAAGTCAACAATCTCATATACGTTCAATTTTAAATTAAAATATCTTTGATTTCATTTTTTACCCAATTAAATTAAATAATAAAAATATAAATGTATGTATTTTAAAATTAACTACTTGTTGCACTATTTAATGAAATAAATCCATAGTTAACCTTATTTACTTATTACCTAAACTTTGTTATATCAACTTTCAATGTTCACCTTATTTGCTGTTGATTAAAAGGGGCGCGGTAATGTAAGAGTTACTTAAATTTCTTTGTATTTACGTATATAATACAGGTTCGAAAAATCCTAAATAAGCTTTATCGTCGTTTTAACGAATTAGACTGATCGCACGTACTACAAGAGTAAGCATAAGGGGAATAATTGTTGTCGCGTTTCCCTTACGCGCTATTTAACACGACAACGGTAGTGAGGGGTCCGATCCAAGACGCTCGCTGTTTCCCGAATTAGTCGAAAATTTATGATGTTGTGCAACGACGTCGTCAGTACGTTAGGAAATGTTCGCATCCCATACGTTAGGGCTTTCGACGATGGAGTATCTCCTTTTCTTCCGCCATGTTTCGAACTAACAAAGAAAAGCGGAAATACGAATAAAAAAAATGGCTACACATGTCCCCCTAAAATCTATTCTCATCCTAGACGACATAGGTACCGAAAATAGTTTATAAAAGTATCTCTCTGTTCGGTTTCCATTCACTACACGCTTAATTAATATCTATTTTAACAATATTGTTAAACAATAAGATGCATTTATCTAAAATAAGTGCATCATATTTCTATTCTAAATTATTCCAGAACAATCATTTATGTTATATAAATTATATATCTAATCGACTAAACTGTTAATAAATTAAATACTTACAATTATCGATTTATTTTTACTTTTGTAAAATAATGGGAGAGAAAAAAAAGTAGAAAAAAGACATTATCGGTAGGACTTTAGCTCACAAATACAATCTTTTTCATCCTGATATCCTTCAAAAGAAGCCAAAGCGACTAAGAGAAGGTCTGAATGACGGGATTCATGCCCCACCATGGATTCAGAGACGTCGTGAATGGAAGCAGAGGAAGGGGCTTCGGAAATTAAACGTCCCGTGGATGTTCTTTTTGTCGCGAGCCGTAATGTACGGCTGCTCCTTCGAGGAGCAACTCCCCTCACCACTCCTTTTCTCCTTCGTTTCTCTTTCTCTTTCTCTTTCTCTCGTACACAAACGTACCCACACTATTCGCTTGCTTTCACGGAGAACCAAAAGGGAGACCTGCCACGGCAGCGAGCAGGACAATTTCGCTACGATAAGGAAGTAGATCCTGCTGGGAGATACGCTGGATCCTTCCTACCCGTAGAATAAATCCACACATACACGTATTTGCATATGTACATATGTGTACTCGCGTGGAACGCGACAGGCAATGAATACCGAATGGATATGCGTGTATTCCTACAAGATCTACCTATTTCGTGGATATCCTCTGGACGCAAACGTTTCCGTTTCTTCGTCAGTAACTGCCATTCCTATGGCAACAAGAATTTTCTATTCTTTCTTCTTTCTTAGTTATTGCTCTCCATGGAGAAACGTAAAATTTCCTCTATACTTCGTGATCTGTATAAATGATAAACGTTATATCGCCTATAGTTTTATTTTATCCTTTTTACCTAACATGATTTTAATCTTAGTTATCATTTTTTATATCATAGAATACTGTATTTCAGGGGACATGTGTTATAGGTGTAACAAAAAATGTACTCTCTTACCTATCCTATTCGATTTTACGTTTAACAAAAAATGAATGATACAAAAGTCCTGTGCTATTTATTACAAATATTTACTCTTTCATTTTTCAAATTATTTATTACTAATTATAAAATTTGTTCTTATACTCATTGATATATTTATTTTGAAAGTAAGGTGAGTAAAAATTCAGCAAAAATTTATTAATGATATTTGTGATCGTAATCTGATGTGACCTTTTCTTGTGAATTAAAAAAGTACATATATGGACGTAAACCACTTTCAAAATAAATGACTGAATATATATATATGGTCAAATTTTCATCGCAAAATGTAAATTAATTCCTTTCATCTATAAATGGGAAAAATAATTCAATAATATAATTATTATAAGATATATGTATTTAATATAATATACAAGGTGCATAAATTTAAATAAATATAAATGAAAAGTAGGTACAAGTGGGCCGCATAAAAAAAGAAAAAGTAATGAAAGACGGGTGGTGTAAAGTAGCTCAGAAGTCTAAAGTATTTCTAAAAGACTCCGTCCATCGAGAAGAATATAAAGCACGCGCTAGTGACGCATGCGTAGAAGTGAGAACGAATGCGACCCGTTGAACGCAATACAGTATTCGGCTATTGGTCCTACTTATAAGCGCCGATAGATGCGCGCTTGCACGGCCATGCGTGAGAGGGCTGGCTCGCACATGTGCTTCGTATCTTTCAAGTATCTTACACGATACAATTTTTCTATTATATGTTTTATTATGGTGTCAAAATAATTTCAGTAATTAAATCTAATAAGATCGATTGTTCGTTTCTATAAGTTTGAACGTCACTACAAATACAAATCTTTTGAAAAATCAGGAAAATATCTATCTCTTCGCTTTGTGTCGTAAGACACCGCGACGAGTTCTAAATTCTTTCTCAAGACGCATCTAATCAAATGTCAGATTTACCGTTCTTTCAACATAGAAATTGTATCTAGAAACGACCTTCCAACGTGCCATTTATAGAATAACGAGAAACGAAGTATGGCTTGTAGAAGAAAATCAATGGCGTCGGAATGTACTGCTGCATCGATTATATGCGCTCCCGGCGGTCACGTGCTTCCTCACATTGCTACGAATTTTTTATTTTCTTCTCCAAGATAAATCGTCTCTCTTCTGTCAAATCAATCATAATCAAAACAATTACATATATATTAATAATACCTACAATATACCTAACATTTATTTTTTCTTATTACACTTGTAACTTTATAAAACTTTTATAGAAATTTAATTAAATTTAATATCATATTTTATGACTTCTATAATCATACTTGTCGTATTTTTATTTCTTACATAATCGTATCGTAAGCATTAAAAAGAGTTAGAAATTTATACCTATATTTAGACATACTAATCCTTTCAAACCGTTCTAATGCCTTCGGATTGCTACGTATGCGCTTTCACAGGATATGTTGGTATACAAAACTGCGGAAATGGATTTAACGACTTTAAAGCCGGGTTATGTTAACCGAACCTTAATACTCTGTCAAAATATTGAGGAACTAACAAGCATTAGTATTACAGACGACGTGTACGGGGTCAGTGTCGACTGGTTGCCACTCGTTGCCTGTTTAGTTATTGTTTCCGCCACAGATTATAGGGAAGGGGTCTTTATTACCCTATGGTGCGAATATACGTAGACTCGCACACAAACGTATACTCCACTCGTTCTAACACAGAGGTACGTAGGCCTGTGCGAGCTCGCACCTGTTGGCGCCTACGATTATGGCCGCAATAACGTTTCGTCAAACAGTAACCTCTTTTCATCAGACTAGATCGAAAACTATAGACAAAAATACTAACCTTTCGCTTTTTATTAATGACTATTGATCGCTGAACAAAGACAAGTATGCGGTTATAGTATTCAAAGATGGAATTTCGTTCTTATCTAGATAATAATTTTTTCTATCAACGCACACCTGTTACACACAAAAATTAATGCATGTTTTAAATTCACGAGTAACGATATATTTTCTTTACATATATAAAATACGCTTGACGAGTGAATATCAACTTACGTTGTAAATTAGTACTAAATTTTCTATTAGATGCATAAATCTAACCGAGCACGTAGATATCTACCTACCCACCTACATACGTGTAATCTTGCGCGCGTTTCATGTTCACTTTAGAATCAAACGTATGTGTTCGTGCATCTTTTTTTTTACCATTTTGTAGAGTAACTAATATCGTACGGGAACACAAATACGTGAAACGGAAAGGAGACCGGGCTCCAATTCATTGATTTTACGTCGCAACATTATTTATTGTCCAATATATCGGGCTTGTCGATACCATTCGTTGCGTCATGCGCCATAATAACGGTATCTTCTGTAAAAGTGTTCATTGCCATGTAGTAGGACGAAAAGGAAGGATCTTCCGTGCTTTAAATTCTTCAGGAAGAGCGGCGAATAAATACCGGATGATATATGCTCCGCAGAGAGGGAAAGAGAAAGAGAGAGAGAAAGAGAGACGTGGTCAACCGAGTACTTCCAGCTCTAAATTTGAAGCCAAGTTTAGACGAGCTCGATTTAAATTTACCAGAAGTGGAATTGGCCTCGCAACGAAACACAATTTCACCGACCAAACTCATTTACGCGTCTAAATTAATACGATAATACCAGATTGAATGTGTAACTTAACTCCCTATGCTTTTGACATTTGCTCGAAGTTTCAGAATAATCATATCTTTAATTTAAAACCGTATAATATTTTTTTTATTCATTATAATTTCAATTTACTCCAATAACGTTAAATTGAAACGTTAAATTATTAATTGCAATGTATTTTTATTAAAAAGAAAAAACATTGTGAAATTTCTGTCTAAATCTCGATTCGTTATAGAGATATTAACAATTAACACCAATTGACTAACGTCATTTGATTAGATAAAATAATATAACGAAGGAAAGATAAATTCGTAATAAGGGAGGACGACTATGCTATATTAACTCTTGATCTTTGAAACATAAAGGAGTCTGTTCATGGCACGGTTCGGATCGATAAGCTCGCACGATCGAAATTAACGTGACGTGCCACGGGAGCAAAAACGAGGTCTCTTGTCCGCTAAAAATCCGTCGAGCCCAACGCATCGATAATCCAACGAGGATCGGCTGCATGGTAACGTGTTTTGCCCACCACGTGGCACTGAAAAGAGAAAGAGAGATAGAGAGAGGATAAGAGAGAAAGCGAGAGAAACAGAGAGGAGTTAACACGACAAAGATATATATACATATATACCTACACAAGTACATATACAATCTCCGAACTCATCTATACTTACATGTATGAGTACGTGCACGCATCCACACGTGCGTAGGAATACGTGCAGAGACGTATAACGACAGGAGCGCGGCGGTAGTTGGAGGGGACTACAAATCACCATTACTCGATGTGTATCGCGATGCTATATAATTATACCTATAACGCCAAGCACCAGGTAATGGCTCAATCCTGCATGTGCATGCGATGATAACCAGCCCCGAAGGTGGGTACCGCTAGGTGGGGTCTCCTCATTGCCCGCGAGATTCAAAGAGTACGCTTACGATTGGTCAAAGTGTGATCACGTGCCGTGTTACGTCATCGTGGCCATCCTCGTGAACGGCGGGAGCGAGAAAAAGAGAACACTGATATTCTCTTTCCCTCTATTCTTCTCCGAGAGAATGAGAGAGAGAAAGAGATGGACAAGAAGCGCGCGCGCGCGCACGTGTATAGTTGAGAGAAGGTACGAAAGAGAAATAGAAACAGATAGACTTTCATAGTAGAGAAAGAAAGGAGGAACATTATCCTTGGAGAGTGAGAGTCCAAAAGGATAAGGAAAGAATTCGGACTAGAGCCAGGAAAAGAATAGAAAGAGTAGGAAGAAAGCATAGGATGAAAAGAGAATGCCCTTTCCCTGTCTCTCTTTCTCTCTTTTGGAATCCCCTTCCCGGTATTAACAACGCCCTTGCATATAAATCCCCGTTTCGTCCATGTGCGAGAGTGATCGCGTGTGGGTGATCGTCCGTCTCCGTCCCTTCCACGCGTCGGCCGAAGCGTCGTCCTTCTCCAAAGTCGATTTTCTCTCTCTCTCTCTCTCTCATTCACTTTTCTCTCACTCTCTCATCACATACACACACACACACACTTGGTGTATTTCTCTCCATCTTCGTCCGGATTCCCCGCCTCTAGCATTCGCAAGAGAAGGATAGAGGGAATGGAGGGTTGGCCGAGCGAGTGGGAAAGAGAAAGAGAAATAGAGAGAGAAATAGAGAGAGAATGAGAGTGAGAGAGAGAGAGAATGAACAAGAGAAGGAGGGTCGAACGAGCGAGAGCGAGAGAGAGAGCGGAGGCAGCGCCGCGTGGCGGTACGAGGTGGGGACTATCGGGCCGTAAACCATCCGCGGTGAACATTTAACTCACGTATTGCCATCCGACAAGTTTGCTTTGGCCCGCGAGAGAGCGTCACCCGAGCTGTTTGCCCCGAGTCGAAGAAGGCCAAGACGAGAAGCGACGAGCTCGAGAGAACCGACGTTACGTACGTAAAACGGTTGCCATTTCACGGGTTAACAGACGACAAACACGCGCGCGCGTTCTAACAAACGAAGGAACGAACGAGCGAACACGACACGATTCCAAACGATTCTCACGCGGTTCCGATCGCCCGCCGGGGCACTCCTATTGTATATCTATCTATCTCTCTCTCTCTCTCTCTCTCTCACTCTTTCTTTCTCTCTTACTCTTTCACTCTCTCTCTCTCTCTCTCTCTCTAAACTCTCTTTCTCTCTCGTCGCTCTCTCGTCCAATCATACACGCTCTCTCGTTCCACCTCTATCTCTCTGTTTCTCTTTCTCTCTCTCCTCTCTCTCTCTCTCTCTCTCTGTGTTTTTCTCTTTCTCTTTCATTTTTCTTTTTCAAATCGTCACCGTTCGATCTTACTGTCATCGGCGTGAGCCGTTTTCTGTGAAAACGGCTTCAAACCGAACGAATCCGAAAAGAATTCGTGCCGGTCGTAAGAACGAGGATCGCCGCTGTTGTGTCGCTGTACACCTCTTTATTAATCGTTGTCATCGTTGCTGGATCAACGGAGAAGAAAATATCGTGAGGACAGGAACGCCCTTTCTCGAGGAACAAGAGGAAGAAAAGAGTTTTATCATGTGCCGGCAGGAACGCCGCGAGCGGATCTCTCTTCCGCCGAGGACATCCAACTTCCGTTGACCCTAGACAGCATCGCCGCTACGGTGAGTTCATTATTATTGTTATGTTCTCTTTTATACTCATTTAACAATCGGATGAATAAGGGTTAACGCGTGCCGGTTATACCTATGTTGCTAACTAAAGGTTAGGTTCTTCCGTCCCGCCAAAACCATCGCGTTCAGCAGCGCACATGCTCCCTTCTGTTACTCCATCGGTACTTCCTCAAAAAATTGTTACAACTCTACTTAAGTATCATTTATTTCTAAATTTGTTTTTTACCTCTCATTTGTGATATTTCGTTATTAATCATTCGCACTGACATAATTAAAATATCCAATTAAAGTGTATTGCCACGAGTCTTAGCCAGAGATTGTATTTCTATCTTTATTTCGTGATAATCGTTGATATAAATAGTGATGGCCCTATGACGTACTCTAGTTTCGTTCATTTCGAAATAGATTGACCGTTAACTCGTGTTCTTAATACGTTTCAATTCTGTTTAGAATATGAACAAATGAAAAATTAAAATAAAATGTTCAAACGTACGCGAAAATATGGATGAGAATTATGCAATTAATGTCTAAAGAGAGAAAAAGAGAGTGGCAGGGCAAACAGATGTAAATACACGTATCTCTTTTCTCTCTTTATTCCGAAATTATTAACGTTCCTTGTAAACGTACGAGACGTTCATATGCGAGAGAATACGAATGATCGGAACTCGTGCCAAATGGCGTACATCCTTCGGGTCAAGTTTAAGTCGTCGCTCATTATTTTCTCCTCACTCCCCTTCCTTCCTTTCACTCTCTCTCTCTCTCTCTCTCTCTTTCTCTTAACTTTATATTTTGTGGTAAAACGATGAACCATCTCGATAGAGTTGAAAACTTAAAAAAGTACGCGATTCAATTAGATTCGATCGATTCGATTGATCAATCGAGATAACTTGAATCTCTTTTTCCGTTGAAAAGACGAACCCCTTCGACCTTCCTCCCCACTTTGAAATCTAAAGTGAGCTCGATGTCGTGAAATCCAAGGGTGAAATGGGTGCTGTATACCGCAACGATGTCTGACGGAGGCCATAAATAAGGATCCGACGGTCGGCGTGGCTGCAGTCGGTGATAAGCGTTCCTCCTTCTAACCCCCCTCCATTGCAACCCTCTGGACTTTCTTGCACGTCGTCTTCAACCCGACCAACCCCCGCAACTGTAGCATCCCTCTCCTTTCGAAAGATACGACAAGAACTCGGCCGCTCCTCCCATCTTCCTCTTCCACTTTACCCTTTCTCCTTCGGACGAATTTTCACAACGCTATTGTTCTATGCTTCTTCTCTAGAAACTCTAACTACTACGAGATCTTGACTAATGGCCCTATTTAAATTCACATTTTTATTATTTTCTTCTCTATATTTCGCGATGTATTTCTATATATTTATTTATTTGTCAAAGTCAAGAAAAATTTGTCTTAAAAATCACTTTTCTTTTGACGTACGCGAATAGTATTGAAAATGAGTATAGAACATCTTTTCAAAATACTGAGGTACCATATTCAATGATTTTTATTATACCAATCGTTATTGTCTCCCTCGCGATATGTTAACTATTATACGCTTGTAACGGAATAATTTTCACTTTAATTTCGTGTAGAGTCGCGTTGTCGGACGATAAACTATACGACCGGGATGTTTGACAAGGACGTTACACGCACGATTTACGTCGCGTCAATTATAATAGCAGTTGTTACAACGCAACTGCGCAATCGTTTTCGAGAAACTCACTTCCCATGATAATGTGTTTATATCTAAAAACAAAAAAAAAACGAGATAACAGTAATATATGTTTCGGTATTTCGAGTAGGTCCGATAGTTCCGCGTTGCATAACTTGGTAAGAAAACGCTGACATAAAACGTGATTTTTTGAACAATAATACCAAAAAGGAAAAACACACAACAAATACAACGAAAAAATAAAATAAATAAAATGAAAAGAGAGAAAGATCGTGATACTTCTGTATAATATAGGGGTTTGGACTGATAAGCTACTGGGTCACGCGGTGTTCCTGAGACTTGATCTAATGGTATGCAGAATCCTTTGTCATCTGTGTGTTGGTTAAGTTCCCGGCATCACTTATCTTTGCCGCCGCCGGCGTTCGGCCGGTACTTTGGGGGTGCGCACAGTAGGTGGGTATGGAAGGGTGAGAGAGAAAGAGAAGCGGAGAGATAGAGAAAGAGAGAGAGAGAGAGAGAGAGATGGAAGAGTAGAAGGGTGGCAGCGGACACAAATGGAAGACCAAAACCACGAGAGAGGAGGGGAGATTCTTCAATGGAAGAGGAGGATCGCTGGCTTTGCTAAGGTGTCGCCGAGAAGTTGGAGGAACAGAGGAAGAGACACCAAGTTAAAATGAGAGAGAGAGTGAGAGAGAGAGAGAGAGAAAGGTATTGGGTGACGTCGCGACGCCCCGGGCACTCCGAACAAGTTCTCGAAAGTGTCGGCTAAACTGATATGAGAAATGGTCGCTTCGTGCTACCCGTAGGGGATGAAGGAGCCTCGCTATAGCTATTCGTTACACGCTCGGGAAACGTTGGGGCACCTCGTGCGTTCGTAAATCCCTCTACGCGATACAGACCACTTAAATTACTAGCGTGCATCACGGAAAGATTTCGCGCGTCCATCGAACTTCCTATGCCTACGTCGATTCTTCTTAAATCAACCTTTTTTATTTGGTCAATTTTCGATTCTGAAGCTCGATGATGTAACGTATTTTACAATTTTTTTTTTTAGTTGTTTCATCGTACTCTTTCATCGTTTTTTGTTTCTTTTTTTTATCGTCGCGTTGAGGAATGTAGAATTATGTATGGTCAGAGTAGGCCATTCGTAGGTGGACTCAAAGGAGGTATATTGTATTTTGGCTACATAAAGGTCAATCGGATCTCCGATCTCCAATATCTTTTTGAATTTATTTAATGCTTGTTGAGAGGAGCGAGAACCAGCTTGCCGAAATATCGTCGTTGAATTATTTTTCGTTTAAATTATCGCGTTTATTCTGTAAAAGAAAAAAAAAACAAATAGAAAAATAAATGAAACGAAGTTGTTAGTCATACCGGTTTATCATTATACAATACGTAACATTTCAAACGATTAGTAAGTTTTCAGGGTAACAATTAAGAAATAGTTCAACCAAAATACACAATGACCAAGAAAATTATTTTATTATCGATAATAGTGTTAACCTGCATGGTATATTATCTTTAAACTATAGATGGCTAATAATTTTCGTATATATGTAGGTCATTGTTTACTCAATAATAACAAATGATAAAATTCTTATTAGTTTGAAAAACGAATGATAATTATTATTTTCCGTTCCACTTTGTCTGACAATCGTAATTAAGGGAAGATCTCTATGTGGCTTAATGGGTATTAAGTCGATATCAGTGTTCGGAGTTACGACCTGTCTAAGAAAGTTCGTCAAACTTTTCCGAAGGCAGGAGCACCAGGTCCGCTATCAGAGAGAAACGCGGGACTCGACTCGCGTAATAAAGCTTCTGAAACGTTATTGGAAGGAGAATCTAATTTTCGAAATTTCTTTGGCACGTTCGCTATGGGTCGTTCTTCGTTATTCGCTTGTATATTACTCTCAGCCGACACTTGGCTATGGTACACTTACTACTACTACTACTACTACTACTACAACCGATACGAGTTTCTCGCTGGAAAGCTAAGCGTAGTGTTTTCGCAGGTGCTATTCGTTATTCGATAAAAAGTAACAACTTCAAGACACAGCTAAGCCTGATGAACGAGCGCCTAGGCAGTATTTTTAAAGGACTCCCTGCGCATTGGACGCATAAATTCGCTCGATCTTTCCGCTCGAGCGTCGAGCGTTTACGTATACCTACGTATATAAGTGCTACATTCGCATCCGATTCAGTAATTCAAACGCGGATATCGTACATCACTCTCTTTCGCGAAACTCCGCGAATTACGTCGACCCTTCGGTACTTTTTCTTAATTTCCGTGTTACGATTTCTCTTAACCGCGACCTCCAATCATTTTGACTATCTTGATATTTATTTTTCCAAAAGGGTAGGTGATATTTAATTTCATTCGAGGAAGCATACGAGTAGACGCACTTGAGGGAACGAACGTTTTATGGCCGCCGTCGGAACGCGTCTCCGACACTTTCTTTGCACTTCGATCGACGTCTTCCTTCTTCCTTATTTTACATAAAAAACCACAACGTGAAAAATCGTTTTCTTTACCAAGACGTTTATCATCGACGACACCTATGCGAAAGAAGAATTATTAAACCGTTCGGATATAACAAGAAAATACACTCACGACACACACACACAAAAATCCCAAACTTTTCCCCGTGGTTTATTTTTCCTCGTTTTAAGCTCAAAAAGGGATCCCCTATCGTATATTAATAAATCGTTCGATTTACATTTTCTACCTTAACGTTAGTTCGCGAGAATTAACGTTAGAATAGAGTTTTGCGATCGGTATAACGGATGGACGATGTAATTTACGAGTTTAAAGAGGTTGAAAAGGCTCGATTGAAACGTCTTGCCAGAAGTGTCGGACGCGTTCGGCGAAACTTTAGAGAATATGAGAAAGTGCACGTTAGAAAGAGAATGAGAGAGACGAAAGGAGAGTACTTGCTCGTAGAAGTAACACAGAAGAGAGCGTTTATCACTTGTTGAAGCACGCCGCGCGGCATGCGAAGGGAAGGAGCATGGGAGTTAAGTCGTTAGATATCGCTCGTCGAGTGCTGGCGTCTTACAAATTAATGTTCGCCCATTCATTTCGTAATCATTCACGACTCAATGAACCGATAAGACCGCGACGAGCTGCACTCTAAAAGCCACTTTAGCGGGAACACCTATTACCGATCTACCGAAGACAATTTTCAGAAGAAAATTTACCTAAGTACCTTTCTTAAGGTTAAACCTAAAAAAAAAAACAAAAAAGAAATTAACTAAAGATTTTTTATTTCATTTATATGGGATATATATGTGTCCTAAAAGATATAAACATATAAATATATATACAGAATATCCTATAACATTTTTATTTCTTCCGGTTCTGCTCCATCTGTTCTAAAAAAAAAATAAAAAAGAAAGGAAAAAGAAAGGAAAAAGAAAGGAAAAAGAGAAAGGAAAAAAGAAAGAATAGAAAAAGCGCATTCCTTGCAGAGCCTTAACTTCTGTGGAAAAAAAGATCGAAGTTGGCTTGGCTTGAAAATACAATGAATTCGTTTTTCTACAAAAAGAAATTTTACGGCTTAGCCGCATGTAAAAATGCGCCGAAGGAGCATCTCTGAAAAAACGAGAAGAGTGGGGGTTTAGGGGGTGCTAAATGTTTCTGGAGCAAGGTCAAGCTCGATCGTGTCACCTGTAACTCGGCCTCTTTTATTCCTTTTATTTCCTCTATTCTCTCTACCTGGCCTCGAGTTAACGTCGAAAAATGACCTTATACAGGGGTACTCGTAAATTAGACCGCTCATAAAAAACGTCGCGGGCTCGTAGTAGCCGTACCGGCATGGAACTCACGTTAGAGCCTAACAGTCGACTACGTTTTGCTCTCGCTTTTAACTCACGGAGGACACTGCTCTCCGCCTTTTACCGACCCTACTTTACTTCCGGCAATATGCTTTGTGCTTCGTTCTTTAATGCGGTTTCTTTTATGGAAGAATTTTCTGACCTCTCCAGTGCTGTGCTCTAATGGAGACCAACGGTTAATAAGATAATCGCTTTTACGAGCATCCTTTATTTTTCTCACTTTGAAACAATTTGATTTTAAAGAATATAAATACGTATTAACTGATAAAAAAAAAAAAGAACTACAAACTTTATCAAGGTGTTATTAATTTCTTGGTATTTTCCCATTAATTTATACCCGTATGAAATTCTCGCGCGAATTTTCAAGGACGACAAGAAAAAGGATTTGCACGATTTGTCAGTATGATTTACAGGAAGGAGTTGAAAATGTTGATCGGCGATGGCGATAAGCTTTTTTGTTAAGTTCGGCCTCGAGGGTAGGGGGGAAGGGACGACTTTGTACGAGCAAAAGTCAAAAACGTAAGGAAGAAGAACGGAGTGTGGTCAACGACGACGAAGATGAAGAAGGACTTTGTTATTCGGCCTCGTTGATTTATAAGTTCAACTCCAGACGAATAATATTTTTGTTTTAATGCTCCTTCGGCCGAAAGTACGTGCTCGGACTGGCGAGAGATGGTGCGAGGTGGACATAGGTGGCTGCTGATGTCACTCCCCAATCCCTCCTCCTTCCTTCTCTTTCTCGATGTCTCCTCTAAGGAGAAAAGAGAAAGAGTGAGGAAGAGAGACGAAGGAGAAAGACGAGAAACGGAGGAAGAAAAAGAGAACAAGAGAAAAAGAGAGAACGAACGAACGAACGGTACGGGGTACCGGACATCGGCTACACGGTGCCTAGTTTAAGCTGAGTTGTTGCGATGGCACACAGAGATTATCCGGTATAACGTGGAATATTCTTAAGGTGTTGCCGACAGTTCTTATATGTATCAAGATCGCCTTGGCCTTTCTCGTGCTATTCGCATCTACACCTACAACAACTATTTATTTTACAAATTGTAAAAAACATTTAGAGATCCTTCAAGGATACAATTATTCATTTAAAGTTATTACATAATTCGAGCCGAATGATATTCCATCCAAGTTACAAAACAATCGTGATTATGTCAAGTTTCGAACGACACCGAAATCCGATATTTTCGATTATAATTTTCTCTAAGATCGTAACGAATAAGTCATAGAGATAAAGATCTTACAAGAGGGTACGAAATGAGAATCGACGCTTTAGGAAAGGTTGGAGGTGGTTCGAAAAAGCGGTGGTCCGGCCTTCTCGCGACTCGCAACGCAACGTTTTAGCTTTCTCGAGTTGGCCCCTACCAGAGTTTCGAGTATTTCGAAGTCAACGATTAAAATTCAGTACGCGTCACGAATAATAATTATTATTATCGTTGGACAAGGCATATCCGTCCGGTAGAACACTAGCCGATCATTAGCTCGATTAATTAAAGATGAGAGTGAAAGAGAGACACGTAAAAACACGTAAATCAAAGTCAACGGATTTTCGAAAATTATGAGATAACCGATTGTAGATTTGAAAATTTACACGTTCTCGACACTGATGTAATAATTTAATGTTATGAGTAATCAATGATTTAACGCGAAACGGGGCTTTCGCGAGTTGATAATTAATTAAGATACCAAAGAGCGTAGTCGATCGCATAAAAGATCGTGTTGTTGCCACGAAAACGGGGGATGATTGATAACGTACATTCTAATAAGAAAAATCTTCTTACACAAATACGAAGATCCTTCCAATTATCGTTGTTCCATTGGAAGCTTACCACTACAAGTGGAAAATGTAAAATGCGGAGTGCGGTGCAGAGAACGGCGTAGCTTCTTCGTAGAAATTCCATCATAGCTCTCGCGCAGACCGCTATTTCTTGGTGCTACTTATACGTATATGGCTCTACGTAAACGCCGGCCACACGTGGTTGAATACTCCGCGAGTTTTTACGCATAAGTGAGTCCCTCCGTGCACCGGCTACGCCATGCGGGACGTCCGTTAACCCTTATATTGGCAACCTGGTACAACTATTTTTTATGTTTCTTTTAAAATATCATTAAATCGCTCTAGATCTCAATTATTTGAAAATTTTAATGTTTTTTTTTTACATTAAAAAAAAAATTATGTTCAAAGTTATCAAATTTTCTTTATAATTTCGATTGCCAATGTAAGAGTTACAGTTCTATGATAAAATCAAACTATGTTATACTTCAACCCTTTTATTATTTATAATTTCTTTTTCAAAATTGATCGAGATTCTTGCAAATTCAACAATTAATTATGTATGTTCCTTAAGCGTATATTTGAAATTGAATGTGTTAAGAGTCGACGCCTATGTTAAAACATAGTTTGCATACTCACATGAGAGAGAAGGAGGAAAAGAGATGAGGCATGACGAAGTTCGATTCACTCGAGAAGACTGGAACGCGCACCTGTAGCTCGATTTAATTATTCGACTCTTTCTTCGTATTGTGACATTCACCGAGCTGATATCGAGGAACGTTGTGCTCTACTTACTAGGGTACGACGATCTAGGAAATTTTTAACGAACGCCAGATGGACGCAGAACTAACGTAAATGAAATGATCAAAGTTACGACTGCACAAGATGCAACGAATAATAATTTAAAATAAATATTTTGCGTGTTTCATAAGATCTCATAGATTTTTATTAAACGATGATAGATATCTGTCTTAACTGTAATTCTTGTTTCTTTTTTTTTTTTTTTTTTTTAATTCTTCTTTCTTTCGATAGTTTATAATTCCAGGAAAGTGCGTACCGTGATGTATCGCAGCGATGAGCGAATCATGAATTATGGAGCACTCGAAACAAACCTGAAAGGATCTTCCGTTGCGTACTTCTATGCTGTTAGCTAAAAAAACAAGTCACGCACAGATCAAATATGCACTAATGCTTCCTTTTCGTCCCGATTAAGTTGTCTAGCATGAATCTCCGCGAACGCATCCTGTTTCATTCTCGTTCGATCGATGCACCACCGCAAAGAGTTACAAATTGTATTACAGAATATAAGTAAAACCAATGACGTTAGATCTGAAATCAACGTAACTACATTAACACCTATGTATTTTCCCACGATACAATTCGTCTTACAGACAACAATAAAGATCCTACAATGATTTCTTATCGTATGATTTTATAAGAAAATATATGTCAATCGAGGTCGAGCAATGAATTTCGAACACATACATGTATACCAAATTCAAGTAGTAGAGAGACTAAAACATTTCCTATATATCCTATATATACCTATACTCTCTTGACAGGTGTAGCTGCTTATGGGAATCCCCTGAAATGGCTTATCCAATGAGGGAACCTCCGAGGATAGCGGTTAGCATTCGCTTAACCCGATTCTAATTATGGTATTCTCATAGTATACAATATGCACCGTACATAGTGGTACAAACACATAAACACGTATATATATATATACACACATAAATATATAAACATACACACAAAGATATATATATATATATACAGAGATAGAGAGAGAGAAAAGTGAATACACATACAAATCGATACAATAATTACTCCGCTACTCGGTTACGTACGAGTACTCGGAGTGACCATGATAAAAGGAGAAACTGGTTCGAGGACCAGGCATGCGATAGAGCCGTTAACGATAAATCGAAATGCGTGGTGGACTCGAAGGTGGAACGGACTCGATACTCTCTCGCAATAACGGCCCCGTGTTGTACTTACTTACTTACCTACTCGCGTGAGCGCGCGCGCGCACCGCCAAGCCGAACGGCGCGTATTGACGTCTTTCTTCTGCCGAGAGGAGAATCTTCTTCCTTTGGTCCGCGTCACTTGGATTTACGTATCCCTATTTCGTTCTCCACCGAGCTACCTTAATTAAGCGTTTAAGAGATGAAACTGGTTCCGATCTCTCCCTCTCTCTCTCTCTCACTCTCTCTCCCCCTCTTTCCCTCTTGTTCTCTCTTCTTCTTCTTCTTCTTCTTCTTCTTCTTCTTCCTCTTAGGTTCGTTTCTTCATGCATAAGACGACATCGAGCGAGTCCACCGGCAAAGCACAGCTGTTGAGCGTTCGCTTGCCCGACTTTTCAGAGGGCCTCGATTGTCTTCTAAATTAATTAGGCGTTTCTACGATTCCCTCGACGGATATACGCTCTCTTCTCGTCTCGAAGAGCCCTGTCGCGACAGAGTTGCCGTAGGAATCTCTCGAGGGAAACTGACATCCTTAGAAAAGTTTATACCCCTTGTCTCCTTGATTCCTTGCTCTGTTTTTCCTCGAAAATATCAAGGATACTACGTAGTTATGTTGATCGCTACGATTTTCTTTCTCTACGCTTATTTCTCTCTATTTATTCTCTTGTTTTTTATTTTTCTTTTTTTTTTATTTTAATTAAAGTATACGATATAGAAATATTTCATTTGGTGACTCATTCAAGAACTGAAATAGACAGAAATTAATTGCACACTTTTCCAAACTACGTTAAATCGAGTCCAATAGTAAAAATATACACATACGCAAACACATATACAGAGGATAACAGATGTTTAATGAATTGCCAAGACTTTTACTTGAATCATGTCAATTCGGAATCTCGATTGACGTTGCCAGCAACGACGGTGAAGGAGATATGTCATCGATCGAGAAACATAACGGAATGCGGGCTTTCGATAGATTTCCTTTTACAAAACCTTGCACGCTTTGAAGCCCGATTTACCGTAAACAGAGATGATTTCATCTCATCGTTTTAACGTTATTCTCTTGTTAAATCCATATAGGAATATAATCGAAGAAAAGCCTATGTAAGAGAGTAGGTACGAATCATCTCGGCTACGAAATTTCGAGATTAGTAAGGTGGAAGGAAGAATAAGAAGAAGAAAAAGAAGAAGAAGAAGAGGAAGAGGGAGAATGAAGAAGGCGAAGAAAAAAAAAAAGAAAGAAAGAGGAGGAGAAGAGCCGAAAGATAAACGAGGCAAACAGCCCTTTCTCGTGGTTTATCGAGTCGATCGATCGAGGGGGAGGCAACGGTGGAGAAGAGACGAATCCGGTACCCGAAAATGCGCTAGGATTCAGTGGGGAACTCGAAATACGACGGAGGGACAAGAAGAAGAAGAAGAAGAAGAAGACGAAGAAGAGAGTCCAGTGCAAGTGAAGGAAAGAAGGAAGGAAGGTAGTGTTTGAGAGATAGAGATAGAGATAGAGAGAGAATATAAAGAAAGGAATGAAGAAAGAAGAAGAAAAAGAGAAATGGAAAGAAAGGGTGGGGATGAAAAGGCTTAGGTGTAGGTGTAAAGTGAGCGTGATCACGAGTTGGATGAGCGAGGGGTACCAAGGGGGAGTGGTCACCGGTTGAAGCCTCGTGCTGACCTATTCCTTTCTGTGCCGGCGCAGTGCATTATGGCTGCTCGACAAGACTCCTGGCAGCTTCGGCCGCTTTCTCGATCACCATAGACGTTTCTCTCGCATTCTTCTCTCTCTCTCTCTCTCTCTCTCTCTCTTTCTCTATTTTTCTCTCTCTCTCTTTCTTTCTCTCTTTCTCACGCATACTCTATCTTTATCTCACTTTCTTTTTCTCTTTTTCTCTGTCCGCGTACGTGTCTGCGATGACCTTTAGAAGCAAAGCGATATTTCGATCGTCCATTTTCGTGAAAAGTGTCGTCCATCCTCTTGCACCTCCATCCCATTCATTTTCATTCTCACTTACTCTTTATTTATTTTCTCAATTGTGTGGTAGCGCGAGTGAGCAGGAAAGTGTCGTCGTATCGCGCTTGAGATTCTAAAACGGTGAGAGGTTCGGAGAGGTGGCGGCCGGAAAGCGTGGGGGGGGATTTGTGTCGTTACGACACAATGGAAGCGCTCCTGTAACGCTGTAAGTACCCAAAAGCTTCTGGACCGATCTCCGACTTGCCTCTGTATCTTTCCCTCTTTCTCTTTTTATCTCTCTCACTCTCTCTCTCTCTCTCTTTCTATCTCTCTTTCTTTCTCTCCCACTATCTATTCCTCTCGGTTGCTCGTTTTCGGAGCTCCTATCGCACTTACCTCTCGTTCTTGCCTCGTTTCTACCGCAATGTGAGCTTTTCCCTGGCGTAATGTCGACTATACCATGTATATGTACTTACGCGTACCACTGAGACCGCTTAAGCGCTTTCCATGTATCCGTGGGATTAAGAAATCCACGTGAAAGGATAGGCCTCTGTGTGTTAGATCTCAATGTAACTACACCGAAATCCAGTTATCGTTGAAAAAGAGGGAGAGAAAGAGAAAGAGAATTCGTGTGAGAGCTAGAGATTTTACGATCGGAACTTTGAAATCTGTACTGGTTGGAGCGTCGCACTCCGATCCGACGGCACAGAGTAATGTGACTTTATAGATGAGAGACATTCTCAGTCTTAAATATAAATTTGCTTTGTTTTATTTACAGATATATATATATATATATATATATCTTTCATGATTCCATCGGACTACCGTTCTACTCGTGGTATTTTGATTGAAATTTATATGTATATATAATCGAAACTTTAAATAATTTCAGATATATCAAATTAATATCACATTGACTCACACACAGACACACACAAAATAATTTTTAATACAAATATTTGTTATTCTTATACGAATTATAATTATTAATCAATGACGTTATTAATTATTAACATGAACGAAAAAATAATATATTTATTTAGCAGACATATATACTTTTTACGATCTATCGATAGATCTATCGATTAGTCATGAGAAAGTGTTTAATAACATTTGTAATATATTTCGAGACAATGATTTTTTGTACTAAGTAAGTCTTTCATCATTTCCTTCGTCCTACGCAACGACTTCCTATCGAACGAGTCATTCCGCCACCATTGCTATCCTCGGAAAGCCTTTATTTACATTACATGGAGAGTCAAAGGAATTGGAGGAGGGCCTATTGTGGACCGAAAATACTCGTTCCTCTTTGTCGTTCGCCGAGGATGGAGTCGTCGTAGTACTTTGGGTGGGTACCATCCAAAGAACAGGTCACGAGGTCCTCCTTGTCTCATCTCGTCTCGATGGCACCAAAATGTATCTTTCGTTGGACGACCCCTTTTTATCAGAGAACCGAAGTATTATTTCGCACTCGGAGATTTGTTTCGGCTTTTACGCGGCCGTACACTACACTTTGTTATGTGCTTCAGAAAATATACACACACACACTGTCGATCCCTGTCAACGTCACTATTTTTATTATTCCCTCGAGATCGTTGTCTGAAAATACCAACCAGCTGACGATCGCCAGAGTTATGTGTGCTTTTTAAACATTGTAGTATATAGAGCTGTAAGAGCGCGCGTTTTACTCGAGTGGCTCGTAATTTCCAAATTTTTTTTTTCCCTTCTCTTTTTTTTTTTTTTTGCATCGAAGAAAAACGACGTTTTAATGTTCTCCTTCTTTTTCCTCTCTCTCTCCCTTTTTTTTCCTATTTTTTAACAAACGATTTAAAAGAAACATAAAAGATATCTTACATAAATGTATTTTATTGCAAGATAATTAACGACTCATCATCGGTAATATGTACAAAAAGTAGACTGTCGGTAATTTCATTTGTAAATGAATGTTTGTATCAGTGTTTTAAAACGTGCTCGCGAATGAAATTCGTAAGGTAATTAAATTTACGAGGAATTTTTACGCTCGGTGGATCGTGATATAGAGCGAGTATTCTAGTACGCTCACTGCTTCGTAATTTCTTTAGTTAGAACTCGTATTTCTTACCGCACCGAGAAACGACTGATCACTCGTAGACTATAAATATTTGCTGTTATTAATAACCGAATGATTGACTGTCACGAAACGTGGTAGACGTTAAAATGAATTACTTTTTAATTAGAAAACTACCGCGACGCGATAACCAAGTCCAGTTTTTTAATCAAATGTACCGCATACGGGAATCTTTCGAGAACGAATCGTAAAAGTCTATTAATCAAATTTTCATCGAGCGTGAATATTAATTACGTTTGAAATTGACAACTTTAGATAATCATGAAATCATTCTAACTAAATTTCAACGCGGAAGCATAATTCGTGTGCGGTTATGTACCTACAAACCAGTGCAGTGATTAGCGTAACGTCACGCGTATGCGCTTTACTCGTAAACCATCATCATCCTACCGTATTTAATTCTCATTCTTTCTCCATCGCGATAAGTAGTTAATTTGTCCTGTCCCATTAATTTCGAACAGCTTATGACCCAAAAACTCGGGAAACCGTAGATACCAACATGATAATACGTCTTTTCTCTTATATTTATATAAATCTGTAGTAATTTATTTCCTTTTAATATTTAAATCGATGCGGATCTAAACCGTCACAAGATTTCAAATATTACCTAACATATTTTTGTCTTATTATAAAAACTAAAAATAACATTATTATGATAAGTCAATTTACGATTATTTATATGCAATATTGATGAGAAATTCACACGCATTGAATGAGACGTATGGACGCTCTCTCGTGAGATTAATTATATTGACTTGAATTATAATGATTTAACTCGGATAAGATAAATCTTTAAAGGTAGAAAAATGTTCAAATTCACAGAGGATCTCGATAGATCGAAGAAATTTAATACATTGGCTCGAGCTAAAGAATGTTGTGTGATGCAGACATTCTCATGGTTCTCTTTTGCGTCGGCATGGCCAACGACAACGTAAGCCTCGGAGTCTCGTCGCAGAGATCTCGTCGGTATAAATCAGAATCGATGACGAAAGGCTCGGTTGTTCCAGCTAAAGGGATTTTCTAGGTCGCTGCGAGAAGAGTAGAATAACCGCTACAAAGGAAATCGTACCGTTCGTCGTAGAATGAGTTCGAGAATGACCGGATAGACTTAAGATGCTTATCTTGATTCGTAACGTGCTTAATTGCCTGATTCTCTCTTTAAGTATCAGTACGATGAAATATTCTCTTCGAGTAGGCCGAAGATTTTTCTTTCGCTAATAATTTATAGGTTTGCGACACGCATGATACTTTTACGCTAACGTTAATAAATTATAAAATCATAAAATTATTAAAAAATAATAATATAATTGTAATATCAATGTGAACGTTCGATTAATTATTTTAAATATCCTGATACATATATACATATATGTGTATGTTTATTTATATTTTATATTAAAATTATTTGATATGAGAAACATTTCTTTCGTGTAAATTAATTGTTTTTTCAATTTGTTCCAGCTCGTTAAATCGCAGTTGATATAGAATAAATAATGTTAACAATTAAATGTACAAGCTAAATTATTTTTTTTTTCACTTTAATCAATTATTATAAATAAACAAGGAGAACACTGATATTAGCATAACGATGGATTATTTTAAAAGAAACTTTAGTATATTATAAAATACAAATGTATAGAACTACTAAGACAAATTATTAAACTTGTAATAATTGAAAATAAGGATATCAGAGGTTGCGATTCTTATCGTAAATCGTTAAAGTTCTTTAGGAAGGCCCAAGCAAATGAAACATTGATCCTGGTGATACCGTAAATGAAGGTCGACGACATTGTCTCCGAGCAATGAAGATGCGTAGCGCATCGAGCACGCGTCACTCGACCCACTAATTGCGTCTGCTGGGGGATGAATATCAACAGAACGAGACAACATTACTCACCTACGTGGGCAAGTCCTACGCGTGGAAGCCTAACGTGCAATCACGTGACTGAAGTAGTTGCAGTTATCGAAATACGAGAAACCATCCAACAGTATTCCGCTAATGTTGGTGTTAGTAGCTCCGTTTGTTCCAAACGTCTCGAATCTACTGACAAATGTTTACATTTTTCTATCTGTATATACGTTAGATTTATTCATTTCTTTTCGAATATTTCATGTTTATTTCGTGTGATCCCTGACGATTTTTCTCTCGATGTATACGTGTATATGTAATGATTTTTATTCTATTTAATATCACGTTCTCTGAATGAGACGTCGGAACGTAAATAGTTTATTATGTTCGTTCGATCGTATTTATATCTTTCATTCGGAAATGAAATCAGTCTTTCACGGCAAACGATCCGTTGTTGTTCTGCTCGTTCGAAAACCGGATTAAATCGAACGGCAATTCGTCGTAGTGACCAAAAACGTGTCTTTAAAATAAGTCCAATGGAACGTCATGTACCATGCCACGTTTCCTTAATCTATATAGTGGCGATAAATTTTCGCTTAATCTTGCCATTATCGACGAACGTTTCTGATTTTATAATCAATGGCGCGTTTACCGCGATTCGACTGACGTGAAAAAATTATGAAACTGATCTGATCGTTCTAACGTAGTACGATGCGAACGATCAGACACTATCGGAGAATTTCTTCGTTAACAACTTCTATCTTAGCGATTCTCGATAAAAAAAGAAAAAAAAAAAGAAGAAAAACGAATGAAAATACGTATCAAGTTTTATGCCAAGTTCGACGGTAAATCCAATGCTTTTGGTTTTGCTACGAGATTCGCTCTTGCGGCAGATGATTTATCGATCCTGAAATATCATTGCGAAGCCTGTCCCTGATTGCAGCATCCTTGCTGAACGAACCGTGACGACGGTTCCTCATGAACTTATTCGAACTTTCGTAGAATCGATTCGACGTATAATGTCGTTTACTAACCGAGCTAACTTTTTAATAACAATCAAAAAAAAACTCACTTATAATAGAAAACTAATATCGACATAAACAAAATGTTCTTACTCCAATATATCATTCTCTTCTTTGATACTAGCATAAGATTAGAATCGGAGAACGAGTCTACGTTGGAGAAGAGCTGAAGTATAAGGAGGGAAAGAGAAAGAAAGGAAGAATACAGAGAGAGCGAGAGAGAGGGAGAGAGAGAGAGAGATTGAATGAGAGAGAAATAGAGAGAGAGAGAGACATCTCGGATGAAGATACGTTGGACATTAGCCGGTCGCGTCGCGTCGCGAGGCAGACTATGCTCCTCCCTCGGGAGATGAATATCAACGGGTGCCCTCCGGACATTACTCACCAATGACACGTACGCGGGTACGTGTACACGCATAAGTGTACTGTACCAAAAGAGAGAGAGAGAGAGAGGGAGTGGAGGAGAGAATGAGACGGCGATAGGTTCGAGCGTTGCGAGTGCAAGCGCGGAACGGTGTGCTGAGTTTCTGTTAGCGGTTAGGCTATGTTCACCTGCCTCAGTGCTCCACGTTTTCTTTTTCTCTCTCTCTCTCTCTCTCTCTCTCTCTCTCTCTCTTTCTTTCTCTTTCTTTCTTTTTGTTTCTTTCTCTTTCTCTTATACGACGCTCTCGAAGCTCCACGCTCGGCCCGACTCTGGCCGTAACCGGCTTGGCAGCATGTCACCCTCTTGCGCGGGTGACTCTATGCTTGGTTCCTTTTACTTTGCAGTCGTGTCACGCCTTCCCTTCCAAGCCCACCGCAGAATACGCGAGCCCTCCCTTTGGCGCGCTGCTCCACTGCCTTCGATGCCCTCCGGCAAAGCTTTGTGCCGCTTGTGCTCTCTGTCGCCTTCTCGCAGACTACGATTCTTCATCGAAACTTTTCTGCTTCCATGGACCATTCTTCTTATTCTTCTTCTCTTTATTTTTCTTCTTCATCTTCATCTTTTTCTTCTTCTTTTTCTTCTTCGTTACAACTTTGCGAGATTAGTTTTAAACATTTTGAATAATATATCAAGACGGATATACCTACTGCTTGAGTATCGATTAAAATTGTATGGAATAATAATCATGGTGTAAAATACGCATTAGTTAATTAGATTGTTTAATATCATTTTTATTGAGTATTATATTGGATTAATTTGATTTCACATTTATTCGAACGATCCTTTTCTTATATTATTCTTTTTCGGATCGTGAGAATGAACGTTGATTCGATTTTCTAAATACAATTAAGTCGTCAATTCCATAAGACAGAAGAAGAAGAAGAAGAAGAAGAAGAAGAAGAAGAAGAAACTTGAAAGGTATTACAAGCGATGTGCTTTCGTTGTTTGACATCGTGTTCTCTCTAGATCGAGACCGTGTTCCGTATCCAAGTTCGCACTAGTACAGTGTAATCCGTTGGAGCGTATAAAGGGGAAACGCACTAGTACTATACCTTAGCGCTTTCATGCTCTTTCGAGTCATCGTGAACGATAACGCATTAGCCTTGTTCGAAGAGAATCCTGTTCGATCGTAGCCGTGAAGTATGGCCGATAAATCTAATAACCAACGACGTTCTCTTAGGTTCTTCCAAGTTCGAGAATTTTGCTGAGAGCAGCTAACCCAGAGAAAATAATTCAAATTCCATGCGTCTCCGAGTACATAGATTATCAAAGATGCATACTAAATCAAGGAAAGACGTTAAGATCGTTATCTCTCATAAGTTCATAACCGATCGCTGTTTTAATTCGAAAAATCTCAACATTTGAGGAAGTAAGTAAGTAAATACGTTGCATACACGAACCGTGAAGTATTTGAGTAAATAATTTTTTTTTAAATTTTCAATTCGCGCGTGATGTAAAAGTTAACGGTAATGGTTACGTATTTACTTGTAATCGAAGGATGTCGGAAGATCGTGCGTGCATTAAACTCTAGTCTCAAGAGCATCTTCTTTTCCAACGTAAGTGTATGGAAGAGTAGTAGGCAAACGCATGCGAGAGCGATGTATCTGAGCTTTTGGCGGCAAGTACAGGGAGACGGATATTTACGGCGATAAAATATCGCTAGGCGTCAACCTGCGATAACGAATGTCTCAGGTCGTTGCACTTTCCTTTTCTCTCTCTCTTTCTCTCCCTCTCACTCTCTCACTCACTCATTCTCGCTCTCTTAGATGGATGTCCGTTCGCGAAAATTGTGTTGGAAATTTAGCGAGCAATTTAGTTGCGGAGGTTAGCGCGAATTTAGCTTAGGTAATATAAGACATGCGTTTTATTTACGTTTAAGTGTACTCAGGACCATAAATGTGGATAGTAGGAAGTATATGTGTATATAATAGGTATTCGAACGTAGTATTAGAGTGCGGAATAACGCATACTTAAAAGAGGAATAATTGCAACGGACGGAACAAAAGCGAGTCGATGTCGAGTCGATAACTGTGAGTCTCGTTCTTGAAAACGAGCGTGCGGCGGGGTTCTCTCTCCCTCGTCGTCGTCGTCGTTCAGCGATTTATAGCGGATATCGAGAAATTACGCACTCGAGAATTTACATCACGGCTTGCGCGTGCATTGTCCAAGTAAGTATACCAATAGCAGCTTTAACGTCGTGCCCGCCTCGTCCTTATTTTCCTTCCGAAGACGATTCTTGCGAGATCCCTGAGCATTGTGCAACTTGCTATACGTAGTTTATCATCGAACGAAGCCATCAGTTCTTTTTCTTTCACATAACCCCTTCCCTTTTATTTCTTTCCTTCTCTTTCTTCATCTCTCCCTATTTCTTTCCATCTCTTTCTAAATTCAAACACGAACACGACGCGTCTCGTTAGCGACTTTTTCGTAGCGACCCGTCTATCGCGTCTATCGATGCGATTCGCACAAAACGGATGCTCGCATAAGATCGAACGACGACGACGACGACGACGACGACGACAACGACAAGGATGAGAAGAGCATGGGACCCGTTTCTCATATACGCGAGGAAGAATTTTTTGCCTCGACATCGGTAGTCGAATTAACAGACTTTTCCATATTCATGTGAGATCGCCGACTACTCCATAGTGCACAAGTTAAAGAAGAGAAAGAGAAAGAGAATTCCTTGTCCTTTTTGTCCGCTCGATTCCGAGCTCCCTCTTTCTTCTTTCTTTTCCTCTCTCTTTCTCTCTCTCCTTTTCTCCCTTCTGATGCTCGAAGGACGACCACTTAGAAATAAAGCCTATCCATACTCCCAATCTGTCAAGCTACCTCCCACCACTGAGCCAGTGCACATCGTGAGTCGAGCGTTGTTATGTAAATATGGAAAAGGTTGTTGATTCATGCATGAGAAGGGCATGAATCTCGTTGTCTTGTCCGACGAGCCGTGAAACTGATGCATTTGTATCGCTAGACTCGATACACCTCTCCTCGCGAATATACGACGCTCTCTTCCTCTCTTTCTCTCTGTTTCTCTTTCTCTCTATGTTACACACAAACGTGTACTTTACGAGGCTCGGTTTCACGCGTGACGTACACACAAGTATGTAGGTTGTACTTGCGCGCAATGCTACATTCAATGACAGCTTTTATGTTGTTCGTTTTATGTATCTATCTATCTATCCATGTATATAAGTATGAATGAATGTATATATGTATGTATGTATGCAAAGCCGATGACAATCCGTGTATTTTTTAACGATATATTCATGGATAAGGTTTTCTCCGACTGTCGTTTATCGTCTTTGCTTCTGGATATTTTACTTATGTAGGATATATAAGGACGACTTGCTTTTTAATTATCCTACCTACAATCTAAACGAGACGATCTTAACCACTTAAGACATACTGTCACCGACTTGATTTAGATCTTTATCTACGATTTACTACTTTCCTAACTTAAGCGTTCGTAAAATGTGGGAAAGGTTTGCTCGTCAATAGTTTCGAAATTATTTCCAAATACGTCGCGATCTTGATAGAATCGCGATTATATTGAGCAACGCGATTATTCACGTCTGTTTATTATTTAAAAAATACATTAATAATTATTTATATTTTATATTATTATTAATTTAATTTGTCGATGTCTTGATTACATATTAAAATACATATGTAGAACGTGTTAAATGTCATATGTTAATAGGTTCATACATGCATACACGCATTTGAAGTTTTAGGAAAGTAATAGATCAAGTAACACGATGATCTATAAAATTGCGTAAAAGTTAGAAAATGAAACGAACTAAAAAACAAGGTGGAAGAAAAACAAAAAGAAAGAGAGAACGTCCATCGAGTCCGAGATACAAGGTTCGGAGTGACGGGACTTTTGCTTTCTTTCATGTCGCCGCTTATGCGCACGGACACGTTATAGCCGGTGAATACGTATATGCATCCGCATTTATTTACGATCGTGGCGTGCTTTCGTGCTGGACTGAACGACGGTGGTGCACGTCGCGTGTGTGCATACTTCCCTCTTCCCCCTCGCTGACCAATAGACGCCGCGAGAGTCTCGGAGTCCCTCTTCGTCGAGTTGATACGCAAGAAAGAGACAGAGAAAGAGGGAAAGAAAGAGAGAAAGAGAGAGAGAGAGAGAGAATATAGGATCCACAGATCCGCAATAAAGCATTTACCCGCGAGTTGTATATGCACATCTAATCTATCCTCTTCCTCCTCGTTCCTTCGCGCTATATCCTTCGTGTATATGCCCTCGTGCATACAATCGTCTATCGCCTATCTCGCCACATATCGCAAATATGTATGAACTCCTTCCTTCGTCACTCCTCCCCTACTATCTTTTTCTCTCCTATCTTATTTTTCATTTTTCCCTCGAGAGTTGCTACTTCTTCTTCCAACTAGCTGATATACGCGCGTGGCAACGATGACACTCGATACTCGCCATTTCTCACCTCTCAGTAATGATACAGCTGATTAGATTCGTTCTAAGATTATCATTAAACAATATGTAATCTTACTTTTGTAATAATTTCGAAAAATATTTATATTCGTATTATATTATAATACTCTTTTTTTTGGAGGCGGGGGGGAGGGAGGAGGAAAGTTGAAGAAAATTCGTTAATTGGATCGAAGAATTGATGTAACGAAATACAGCGAGCCTTGATGACCATGGTGGTTGGATAATACCGAGACAAGGTAGATTTGTATGATGCTGGAAAGGGGTAAGGGTGAAAGGGGGTGGTAGTCGAGAGCAACGTGCCAGTATAAATCAACATTACTCTGCATTAGAGCAGAGTTTCCACCGTAGATATCTACTAGAGTTTACCACCAAGGTGAACTACAACCGAGATGGGGTACACGGGGCATATGCGTGTACGTGTGAATTCACACGTACGATCCTACAGTCTTGTCTGTTCTATGCGACCAACACTTTCACGTATTTGCGTGTTTCCCTTACGTACATTGGCTTTCTCCCTCTACGGTGGTCTAACCCTCTAACTTCCAAGTTACTTACCTCTGCTTGCTACTTATTGTTAGATCCTCGAACAGTATCTCAAGCGTACTTTCGATGATTCATCGTCATTGTGTTCTAACATTTCGTGAATTAGAATCTACCGATAAATAGGTTTAAAATTGGAAATTTTTATTAAATATAATTGAAATCAAGTCTTTCTCTTTTTTTTTTTTTTTATAAAAAAACGATTATGTTTTATCTTATTAATCGTAGAGTAATGTTAGTATAAAATATTATTCCTGAGTGCAAAATTGCATAGATTTTCTAAGAAAGATCATTGCATATATACATCTCTTTCTCTTTCTCTTTCTTTCCGTTTCTCTTTCTCGTTATTTGCATCCGTAACGATTAACGTAATCTGTATTCCGAATATTTACTTGGAATTAACGTGGTAGTCTCATAATTCATTCGGGAATTAGTTAAGCTCAAGGATTGGGGGATTAGCAGTTTACCCGCACTCTTCCACGTAGGTGGCTCCGCTTTCTAGAAACGTGGGATCCTTTTTACTTTCGTCAGGCCATCCAATCCGTATAATTTCCGACCATACGTCTTATCAAATGTTACAAAAGGGCAAGAAAGCCTATACTTTAACGTATACAATCTAGTATGGATACATATAGAAACAACTAGATTTAAAGATAACTATCGGTATGTCCCAATAACTTTATTCAATATGGTATATTATCCATTTGCAGCGAACAATGAGCTGCGTCAAGAAATAGCAGTTCGCGCAAGCATACCGGTAGGTAGGAGTGTGTTCGGAATACGAAGAACCAAAACAATCGATGCAGTCACGTGGTAAAGACACTGACTCAAGAAATTTCTCCCTTAGCCACCCTGTTTCTACCTCTGTCTCTGTTTCTGTCTCTTGTATACATCGAACCGGTACCCAATGGCATTCCAAGATGATAAGGAATTCCCTTGTGAACTTGGCCTAAGGCCGAAGTACAGTCGAGGCGGACGAGGCGGTGGGAGAAGTCGCGAAACACGGATGATGGATTCCCGTCAATTATGGAGGCAACATCGTATTGTTTTACCGTCGGACGGGCAACATTGATTGATCGCTCCCGCGGTCGTGTAGCTACTTGCCTTCTTGCTTTCTTGCGGTTTCGACCAACACATCCGCATCTCGGCATGGTTCGGTCTCGCATGTGCTACGCTACTCACTCGACTATCATCCGCCGCGGGACAAACCGGACTTGGATTAACCATCCAAACTTCTTGCCCAAGACCGCTGAGCCCTGGAGGAACGTTCCGAGATCTTGTCCTTGGACAAGGTCCGCGAAAACCCATCTGACTTATCTCCGATCCTGCGCTACGCTTTGCTTTCACAAATTTACATGCTAATTATCTTTCCTACGCGTTTTTCGTTAATACCTAATCATTGTCGGTATCTTTAGATCAAACTTTTTGTTAACTTAAAAGAACTAATAATTGCTTTTCAAATCAATTTATATGAGCAATCACATTAGCGTTCTTTTTTTTTTTTTATTGTCGGACAATAAATATAATTCAATATCACAATTTAAAATATCAAAGTAGAAATCTACGTATATCTAACTATTTATTAGATAATGTTTAATAGATAAGATCAACGATTGATAAAACAATCTTCTGAAATATTTTCTTTTTTCTACGAGTTTTGTTTTCTATCCATCATGAAGAAGAACCATTCGTCTAGTCTCGCTCAGCACTTCGTGGAAAATACTCAAATTAGGCGTGTCGTTCTGACTCCCTGCCTAACTCCACCTTCTCATGCTGTCTCGAGGTAAAAATAGATTTCCCGTAAGGATAAAATGCATTGCGTGTCAACTATATCCTAAGACCGTATTCGAATGTAATAATAACCAAAGAAAGTATAAAATGTCTAAAGCAAAACGCGTTTGGTCAAGGTAACCAGCGACTTCCCGTGAAAATGCTGGTTACGCTCTAACGACTATATTACGCGTAAATTCATCGTGAATGTATGCCCATAATTTTGCATACATGTTTTGATAATTTCAGGCAGGCTGTACGCCCTGCTATCGGTTGGAACGACGCCGCGGAAGTGCATTAATAATCGCGTCTGGACCGAATTGAGAAAGAAGAAAAAAAAAAGATCGGCGCCACGTTACGAATGGTGAATGACTGAGGGAGAGACAACGAGCATTTGAATTATGTCAGAGTCGTGAGACCTGAGCGAAATTACTGCCAAATTCGGAGACACGAGAGGAAGAAAGAAATGTGACGAAAGTTGTTCTGAGTGAAGGGGGGGTTAAAAAAAAGGTTAAACCAAGGCGAAAGGGATGATCGTGAAGATGTAATAATGAAAGAAGGAAAGCAAGATAGAGAAAAAACGGAGACAGCGATAAAGAAAAATGAAAGAAGATTCGAAGGAAGATTCGAAGGAACATTTGTGGAGGGTGTGGGGGTGGCGATGGAACGAATGCTTTGGCAATATCGTGGCATTCGTATAATAATGCTGCTGACGAACGACTTTCCAGTGTATTCTTGGCAGCGATAGAGCTAGGCCGAGGATCGAAAGGAAGGAGAGTTTCGAGGGTGAGTTAAGAGGGTGGGTGAGGTGGCCTAGAGAGGTACTCGAAGAGCACCAGAACGATACTAAAAGCGAAATGGTATGGGTTGTTGGCTATCCTCGTATGAGTAAGGCCTGGCTAGGAAAAGAGTCGAGGCTTTCTCTCGGCGAGGCTAGGAAAGTTCTTCGGTGGTAACGGTATATATCTATCCTGAGCTCGAATCAGCGCGGCGGACCGAGCGTAGCTCGTCGACCAAAGCAAATATTTGGAGCCTAGCCACTAAAAACTCGAGCGAGCCAACGGACGAGTTGATTTGTTTCCCTACATCATCGCTTTATCCCCTC
The DNA here is from genome assembly GCF_001313835.1 of Polistes canadensis. Lineage (NCBI taxonomy): Eukaryota > Metazoa > Arthropoda > Insecta > Hymenoptera > Vespidae > Polistes > Polistes canadensis. The sequence goes on along the minus strand of NW_014569558.1, from coordinate 1,028,549 downwards.
CCTTCCTCTCTTTTTCTCCGTCTCCTTCGCGAAGATTCTTTCTCTCTTTCTCCTTTTTCCTCTCCCACCCTTTCTTCTTTCTCATTTCTTACTCTTTCCTTTTCCAGAAACGAAAACGTTCGAGCGTCTATACTCGGACCACTATTCTTCAACTTAAGTGTACGCTCGTCCTCGTTTACCCCGCATCGACCTTTTTCCATCTACCCGACTATTCCACGTTCCCCCATTATACTCTCGCCTATGAGTACCATCGTCCTCTTTTCCTACTCGTATTTCTTCCTGAACTACTCCTCCTTTCTGACATCTTGTCCTCGTCCTCGCACATTTTCTTATTATTTATTATTCCCGTCGTCTTTGTATCTTACGGTTCTTTCACATTTTTTGCATCGATGCCAGACGCTTCTCATATTAATATTTTATATCTTGGTACTGTCAGTACTATATCGTCTTATGTTTATGATAACGCATCATGCCAGATTCGTAGTAGGAATTTGGAAGGTCAGAGAAGGTGACAAGGATACTATCAAGGCGTCTTCATCAAAATCAATTTTTCGGCTTAGTTCTGATTTTTTATCAAATGTTAAGAAATCTTTATATATTTTATTCCTTACAAATAAAACGCCATTTTCTGATAAAAAAAATTATCGTTTGTATTAGAAAAAAGATCATTTTGCGTGTGTGTCCGTGACTCGTCGTGACCGTTTAAGCAAAACCCTTCTTCCCTTGCAGCAAACTCCAACGTGGCAGAGTTTTTCTAGCCTTGAGAATCGCTGAGCTTGCAGCTTTTTTATCTTACGCATCGAGGACATATGCCCTATGAAATGCAAATCTTCCTTACTTCACTGCTCTTTTTTCTTGTTTTATATTCACATTCGTCACATTCTCTTAAGCCCTTCTCATCTTTTTCGCTTAACCGTATTCTAGCGAAAGAAAGAGAGAGAGAGAGAGCCAGTATTTTGTATCTTTTGTCTTTGTATTTCTCCAGTTTCTATCAAACTTAGAGATCTTAATATTAATTCCAAACAGATGATATTAAACTAAACGGTAGAAATAAATAAAGTTCCGGTAATTTGCCAGAAACGCTAAGATAAATCGGCGCCTTTATTCACCTACATGCGGGTAGTTAAACGTTGATAAACAGCTAACTTTTTAACGATCTAATGGATAAGAAAGAAAATTCTATTCGTAAGAAACTACTCCTCCAACTACTTCTACTACGATTGGTATCAAGGTGTATACCCGCATTTCTAGATGTTCGTGTTATATTTTCTTAGAAACAAGAGGTTCAAAAAAAAAAGGAAGGAAGTTAAATAAGTAAGTAATTTGTAATAGACGTGCTCAAAAATTTACACGTACATCGGAACAATTATAAAAGAATGTAGGTTATAATGACTCTCTATTATAAAAGATAATATTGTTATTTATATTGTATATATAATTTTTCAAAAATAATTTCACGTGATTAATACCATCAATTATGGTACCTTATTAATTGCTTACACGTTTTGCATTAATGATATATGAACGAAATCATAATGTTACACAAAATCGATGTATATCTTTTACATATGTTTTTACACGCATTTCTATTGCGCTTTATTATAAGAAAAATTATTACATTATTTATTATGAATATATTTATATAAAACTCGTAATTATTTTCATTAATACGATCATAGTAATATAGTTTTTTACTTTCCTAGTCATAAACGTTAAACGCTATTGGACAATAAGATAATATATAAATCAAATGTGTGGTTTATTTGCGATTCATTAAAAAAAAAAAAGCTTATTCGCTTCGCAAAGATAATTTCTTAGAAGAACTTATCACTTGAAATCCAAGAATATTTCGTTATTCGAAGGAAGAGTCGTTATACGCTCAGACGAATGGCGATATCTTCTAGCGTTCGTATATCGTGCGAATTAATTAGTTAATTAAGCAGTGCGCGATGGTGTCCATCCAATTAAATCCGCTTGGCTTGTCGCGAATACGCAGACGCCAAGTTTATACCAAGAACAACCGAACCTCTTTCCCTCGTTTCCACTTATATTTTTCTCACTTTCTCTCGTTCTTTTGCCTTTCTTCTATCTTCTCTTTCTCCCCTTCTTTTTAACATTGGTTTTAATCCTCTTATGTAAAAAACATACGTTTCTATTATAACACGTCTTCCGCACTAATATTTTCCTCGTATTTTACATACTATTCATTTTGTCAACATTAATTGTTCTTACTTTCTCTGTTACTAATTACTCGAAATTGATCAATCATTGTTAAATTAAACGACACAAGAAATATACAATAATTAACATGGAACTACAAATCCACATATGTATCTTACTCGAGTTAGCGAAATTAATCATCTCGATTCGACTGAGCATTTACATTCTTCTAGACAAAGGATATTATTTAACTGGCACAATATCGATTTATAGTGTCTCACGGCAAGGATGACGTGGCACGTGTGTCGCGTTACATCTCCCTTAAAACCTTTCTACCTTCCTCACCTCCCTTAATCGTGCGCTTCTTTCACTCGCATACCCACACCGCAACGTTTGAATCGAGTCGATCGGTCTGCTTGATTAATGCGCGTTAATTATTTCTTTCGAGCCCGTTTTTGCACGCAGGTGGCGTGGCACGCTCGTCACGCCTACCGTATTGACGCGAGAGTTATTACTCGAAGGTACTCGAGGAACTTGGAGTATGTTGTACATTGCCTTTCGAAGATACCTCACCTTCGCGAATCGAACTCGACTCGATTATTTCTACGTTGCAACTAATTATCTTCTTGTTCGTGTAACTTCTTGACACTGAACGATGACCTTTCAATCCGAGTTCCCTCTCCCCTCTCCAAAAAAAAAAAAATAAAAACGAGAATCGACTTATAGAAATACATTACGTTTTATACAATTTTTATTTGAATTGTACCCAAATGTTTTTTTTTTAGTCATTCTAGATGTTCTTTTTCTACGTATAATCATAAATTTGATAAGTTCATATTATAAATAACAATTCGTCTGAAATTTTAAATGGGAAATGAAACTCAACCGATAGGAAGCGTGAGAGAAAGAGAGATAGATGAATAGAGATAGATAGAGCGAAGGTGCATGGAAAAAAAAATAAAATGACAGACCAGACGGGTGATCAAAAGGGCGTGAAAATTTTATTGTCCGATGGGTGGAAGGAGTCGAAGGGTTGAGGAGAGAATGAAAAGTGCGAGACGAACGAGGGGGCTAGAGATAGGTGAGTGGGTGGGTGGGCTTGATGGGAGTATGTAGACAAGGGCGGAGGGGGGAGGTGGTTGAATACGTCGGTGGTGCTGGATCGGCGGAGCGATTTGTCCTGTCTGTTAATTAGTGAAAAAACGGAGTATGAATCTCGAGCGATCGTATATTACTGCGCCCGTAATGGATGGGATTACAGCTGCTGTGTTAAATTAAACCGACCGGTGGCCGCGGCAACGGCACGGTACGTTATGTGAATATAGGTGTACACTAGCCCATGCCACGGTGTTTCCCTTCCTACGTTTATGTATTACCCATGTACCTACACCAAGTACCTATGGTGCTTTTCCTACGGAGTTCCCTCTCTCTCGCTCACTCTTTTTTACTTTCTCCATCCCTTTCTCTTTTTTTTCTTTTTTAACTTGTTTTATTTGTTCTCAATTTGACACTCTGATCGTATCGTTTTTTCTTCTTCTTTATTTTATTATTTATTTTTTTTTTCTACCTCGAAGAAACGTACAAATATTTATATTAAATTTGTTCGATAAAATTTCATTTACCGATAAACGCGGTAAGTTTCTGTATGAGTAACAATAATTAAAATCATTCATAATTTGAACAATTTGACAAAAATTAGCTGGAAAAATATTGAAACATAGTTATCATTTTTTAAAAATTAGCTAAAAACTTTTGGCTCGTCCCGTAGATAAAATTTATCTCGAATGCTTTATTTGCAAATTTGTTGAGATTTGAAAAATGCAAATGATAAAATGAGGGTCGGTCGAATGGTTCCGGTTGAACGGCGTTGGCAACCTTTCCTGCAATTATAGCGCAATAAGAGGGTGAAGCTCGCCGTAGGGGTCCCGCTTTCGATGAATTCGCACTTTGCGTTATACATCGGACGTGCGGATTGCCTGCGATTTCGACGAGTAATTAATAGGGAATTGCTCGAGATCATAAATGCATTCGTCGACTTCCTACTGTCAATTTTCCTTCCTACGGTTATTTATCGTCGAATCATTCGAATAATTTCATCATGTTATTTAACACTCGTATACAATTTTTTTTTTAAATAATATCTCAATTTTAACAAATTTTTATTAGATCATGAAAAAATTCAAACGGATTATTATAACGACACATAATACAACTCGTTTAAACTTTATCTATCGGAAGAAACATGTTGCACCATAAAAGATAGGATCAATCGAGAAAGTTGCAATGGAACAAGTCTACTCCTTCTTTTTCCCTTTTAATCTTTTGAAACCTTTGCTAATAAATTATCGCCTTCGTTTAACTTTCTTCTTCTTCTTCTTCTTCTTCTTCTTCTTCCGAAGGAAGCAAGAAAGAGAGAGAGATAGATAGAGATAGAGCGAGTTGCACAGATCGTTAACTTGACGCATACGTATAATAATTCCAAGTCCGGCGTGGTATCGGAATCTTGTAAATGTCGAAACGACGCGACGTTTCTGGAAGGGAATACACAGACTCGTGGCCGATCGCGATTTCGATCAAGAATTCTGGGCGCAACGTGCGGGAGGTAAAAGGGATCGGCTCCTTATCTCAATAACACAATTAGGCTCTCGCGGCAGCCTGGACCGGAAGGACAAATCCCTTTTATCTGTACGAGAAGATAGAAGGTATTTTCTTGGAGGAATAGTGAAGGTGAATATGTGCTCTCTCGCGCGCTCGTGCGTTTGTACAAACGGCTTTAAATGTAATGGTATAGGTAGAGTTAGATAGATAGAGAAAGAGAGAAAGAGAAAGAGAGGGTAGAGAAACTCGAGAGAGGGAACCTGGGAAAAGAAGAGAGAGCTCACGGAGGCAAGGAGAGATAGATTACTCCGCCATTCTTGCAATTTCCCTGTCGTATCGAGGCTCGTAAATTCCCGGTGAAATATGCGAAGGGGCGCCTGGTGCGGGCAGCACGCTGCTGCTGCTGCTGCTCCTCTCTCCTCTCCTCTCCTCTCCTCTCCTCTCCTCTCCTCTCCGCTCCACTCCTCTCCACTCACCCGCACGCTCGTCCACCCACCACGCCCTCCCTTTCTCGCTCCCTTGATAGGGGTTGCTCCGCCAAGGGGTATGTCTACCACCAGGCTCTAGGTATCGCCTCGACGTATCGTTACCGTTCGAGTGCGAAACACCCGGAATTAGTCTTATCTCTGGCGATGGACATTGCATCTTTTTCTCTTTCTTCTTTAAAGAAGACAAAGAAAGAGATATTAAACTACTTCTTTACACTTGAAATTTCACTCGTATATAGACTAGATTAGAAGAAACGAACCCCTTTCTTTTTTATTCTTTTTCCTTTTCGTTTCCCGATGAATATCTTTTGTCTACTTCTTACTTACTCGAATATATAGCCCTTTTTGTTGATTGGTATTAGAGAGATAGAAAGTAAGATATATAAATACGTAGATATCTTTTTGGTAGAGATAAAACGTAGTCCTATTTATTTTGACGGAAGGAAGATTACATTTCCACGTTCTCGTTTTCGTTGCAAATCATCTCGGTCTACCTTCTTATTTCTGTATATCACCTACTTGGTATATTAGCGAAACGTATTATCTACGTCCCAATAGGATCTCCTCCGGCAAAAGGAACCTCCTCTGGAGATAACGGTTGGTTACCCCGAAGAAGACGAGATCGGAGGGTCGAGCGAGCGACCGAGTAGCTTTCGGATACAAGAGGGTGGTGTTTGTCGAGACGAAGAAAGTCGAGGAGAATGTCTGCGGTATAAGATAAGAGAAAGAGGAAGAACTAGAGAGATTCGTTTTTCCTTGGGTGGGGTTGGGTGGTGGTGGTTCAACATGGGGTGCTCTTTCTCGCGGTGAGAAAGAGGTCGAAGGTGGGGAGGTGAAGGGAAGAAAGGCTATATCACCGTGGAGACTGCAATTCGGCCCCTATATTTAATTTCGTTGCTCGGAACGTAACAGTGGGCTGGAGAAGGAATAGGTGCTGGAGAACGAAAGGAGGTGGAGGACGAATCGTCGTTTAATCTAACCGCGATCCTATCTTCCTGGAATTTATCATTCGATAAATTGCAACTTCCCGCACTCCTTTATATATATATGTATCTGTATATACAATAGATAGATGTATATACCTATATAGGTATATACATAGAAATAGACCATTCTATCTTCCAATGTCTTTGCCTGAATGTTCCGATATTCGAAGGGTGTTTCCTCATTCACGAAACTTCGACGATATCGATACTCTACTCGATCGATTTCATCTTATCAATGAAACTCTAATTATGTAGCTTTTAATTAACGTTATCTTTATTTACGATAGTGGTTTTTTCTTCTTTTTTATTATTAGATTTTTGCGTTATTTCACGTAGAACGAAAAAGTGGAAGAAAGAGGAAGAAAAATAATTTGAGCAGAGCGAAAGCGTACATTATTCAAATTCATCAAACGAGCGACCGCGTGGGAGAAAGAATCGCAGTTTTGCTGGAGGTTCATTGGAAATAACGCGTGATTGATGGAGTGCTATCGTCTCTGGAGAACATTTAAAATAGATTGCAACAGCTCGGTGTTGAGTTTCTTTATTTATCGCAAGTCGATGAAAATGACAGTTTCGGTCGGGCGTACGCTTCATCGTGTTTGAATTACGAGCGGCCGCGGGATGGAAAAAATTACCGGGAGTTTCGCGTGAAATCGTGAATTAAATCGTAATACCTCTGAAACTTGAAAGAGGGAATTCGGAGGAATTCCAGAGGTGTGCTAACTCGAATTTCTCGAAAGAGGTTGGGAACGTTAATCAAGAGTGAGATCGAAGCGACACGTTGTTCGATCGTGGTTACCAATCCAATTTCGAGTCTAATGGCTTCTACAAAGACAAGAGGATCCTGTGAAAAGGGGGCGGCAGCAGGATAATTGCCAGTTTATGAATCGTAGTACGAACTCGACTCGCTGCTTCCTCTTATTCTCCTCTTCCTTTCCTCATTCTCTTCCTCCTCCTACTATTCGTCCTTCTACTTCTCTCTTATACAACGCCCACGGCTATTTCCGTGTAATTCTCGCACCCTGCTTTGCTCTTAAGTTAATGTTGTTTCCCTCACTCCATTAAAAGTGACGCCACTCGGCTCATTTCACTTCCCTCACAACTACCTACGCTCGTGACCCTCTACTGGAGCTCACCTTTTCACTCTTTCCACTTTCTACGTAACCTTCAGCCCGTAAACTCATCTATCAATCTTCTTTTACTTTTCATTAATATATTTGACAAGATAACAAGAAAAATCCATTTATTCGTTTTTAATATCTCATAAACATAATAATATACAATATTAATTTCAAATATATATCAATATAATAATTCTCTCAGTTTCAATGAATATATTTAATTAATAAGCATCGTTCATAACGAGAAGAATTTCTAATTAATGTTACAAATTTTGGGGGGTAACGTCTTGGAGACGTCATTTTGGAAGACGCAGATCGGAATAAGGATTGGCCGAGTAGTCGTGTCCCGAGGCGTAATGTTGCTGGACTAACGAGGAGAAACCAGTATATTAACTACTCCTCGTAGCGAAGCCAACCGAGCTGTCAGACTGGCTGGCTATGTAGTAGGTAGAGGTTGGTGCTGGCTGTGTTTGGTTATAGGAGGAGGAGAGAAGAGAACGGAGCGTGTTATCCTACCTGGTGCGAGCTAATATGGCGGCAGTGTATTACGTAAGCTGAGAGTCTCGCGATATGCCAGGACTAGGCTAGCAAGCAAGCAAGCAAGCAAGCACGTGTAGCAATCGGCAGCAAGCATTTTGACATTGCTGGGTATAACGTCATCCCCATTCTCTTGTCTCTCTCTTGGCCCCAGCCACCCTCTATGGGAGGGTAGTCGGGTGAGTGTCGCCGACTCGACCAGGGGAATGACAAACGACGTCAGCCACGGCCAACGCGAGCCGTTGCGATGTCGAGATCCATAACTGTCATCGCTTCTAAACTGGATCTGCCCTGAATTGAGATTGTTGTGTCACCCGTCAACAACTTCGCGAAAATCCTGTTTATTATTACATTTAAAGGATCATCCAAAATCATTATATTTCATTTTTATTTCATTATCAAATTCTATGCGTGACAATGAATGTGAGAATAATTTGTTGCATAATTTGAAGAACGTATCAAATTTATATCCACGCTGTTACGATTTGAACTCTATTCGATGATGAGATACGACGCATGCATGCATCGGTGACTCATCTTTTTCTCGAGTATGTTTGACTCTTACGTCACCTTGATATTAGAAAGTAAATAAAAATGTATAGAAACATTAAACGGGAAGACGACGTCGAGGAGACGATATCGTTTCGATTCTTACTCTCGCTCAACGAAGTGTAACGATTATTCCTTCCAAAGAAAACATTTCGTAATGCATCGAACGAGTACTTATATGGATTATCGTGGAATAGTGAAACGATTTTGCTAACACACTCACTGACAATGAAACAAAGAAAGATAGAGAAAGAGGGAGAAGATGAAATGACAGTGAGTGACGAACGACGCGTACACCGTACCGACTATGATTGCTTAATTCGCATGCCGGTGGTCAAAGCCAACTCAGTACGGTGCGATCTTATCGAGATATTTCTTAGAGGAATAATAATGAGGTGAACAATGTAACGACTCGTGCTCATTTCGCCTTTAGCTAAACGTGCATAAGTACGTCTACATATATATACATACGTGTATATGATATAAAAGTTAAGAGAAAATAGCGAACGATCGTATTCCTAGAGATAGAAAACTCGTACATTCACTCGGCATAAAACTAAAAAAAAAGATAGAAAAATAAGAAAAAAAATCATAAAACATAGAAAACTTTGTCAATGATGGATCGTCGAAGAGCATAGAGTATTTTTCTTCTCGATTCACTCGCTATCAAAAGAGAAACGAGAAAGATGATAGAATGGGTAAGAGAACAGAGAAAGAAAGAGAGACAGAGAGAAAAAAAAGGCAAGACACGTCGAGCCTTCGTTGTATTTACCTCTCGAATTTTCAACCGATTAAATGTAAATGCGACTAGAACCGTTCGGATTAACGCCCCGTGGCGAATGACTTTTGAAGAAAAAAAATTAATGATGAAACGTATTCACGCATATGCTCATGCCTTTCCATTGAAGATAGAAAACGAGGGATGAGAATAAAAAAGAGAGATAAATAGAGGGAGAGAGAGAAAGAGAGAGAGAAAGAGGAGATGCGTCGAGCGTCACGAATCCAGTATATAATGCGCATCGGTATACAAACGATATATAAGCGCTATTAATTTTGCCAAAGGATTTTACCGGTCCGTGAAAAAAGATTCACTGAGAAAGAGAAGAAATTATTCCGAACTATTCTCTCCATCTCTTTCTTTCTCACTCTCCCTCTCTTTTTCTCTTATTCTCACATACCTACGATTCATCGAGCTGCACCCTTGGGACTATTGTGTACTGAATCCATAGGCCTGAGCACCCACCATGCAACCATACGACCATAATCTATTCAGGGGAGGTTACAAGGCGTATCTTTAGTCTAAACTCCACCCTTGTAGCCTGGGAAATAGTCGAATCTATTCGAAAGGAATGAAAGAAACTAATTTACAAAAGGGTACGAACCTCCATTTTATTTTTTTTTTTTATTTTATTTCCAATTATGCGTACGAGTTCATTATTTTACAATCATTACAAGTGTATTTTTACACCGTTGATTTATATACGATATTGTGTGGAATTCGATGACGCTTTTTAATTGATATTATTTGTTAGAATTGTTGTTTCTCATAATAACAAATTCGCATAATTGAACTCCCGTCCAACTGGATTTTCTTTCTTGAGATCGTAAATAATAACTTCATTTAACGCGTTTGCGATTTCTTCTATATATATATATATATATGTATATAGTTTTTCCTTTCGATACAATTTTTCAAAGGATCGTCGATAGAGAGGCAAGACGTGACTGTAATATTACAGTTCGTCGGTGTATAATTTCGAACAAATACCGGAAAAAGTTGCGTGAAACGTGAACGTAAGCGAATGCAGGAATGTTGCGTTTCAACTTCTTCTCTTAAACACGAACAGAAGAAATAAAGTGAACTTCGAAGCGCGCTAACTGTGTGAGGAAAATTCAAAGATTCGTTTCAACACATTAACGCCTTCTTGTTACTAGTTTACCTTCGTCACGTAATTCGTTTTACACCTGAACAAATCCGAACGTTTTTACATGTTTTTACGTAATTAATTAGAAATCATTTTTTGTTGGTATCCAGATCGTTTCACATAAACCTGTATTACTCATAATTTCGTAAGATTAATATGTTATAATTATAAGATATAATAAATAATGAATATAAATAAAAATAAATAAACAATTTGTGAGAAAAAAGGTAAATTAGTGAAAGTTTAGAACAAATGGCAGTTGATATGATGTAGAGTAATGTTCGCATAAGTTTTTAAGTTGCATATATATATAATACTTTAATATAAATAAAAATAAATAAATAAATAAACAATTTATGAAAAAAAAGGTACATTAGTGAAGGTTTGGAACAAGTGGCAATTGATATGGTGTAGGTTAATGTTCGCATAAGTTTCTAAGTTTCATGCACGGTACGTCGATGACAAGAGCGAGAGTGGGAAGGGTACTTTAAACCAGAGTGGTTTCGTAGGCTCCACCCCAGGGCGAGGGGCGCCTATCCCTCTTTTAGTTCCTGTCCCAGCTCTGCCCCCTTTTACCCCCGTCAGAAAATCCCATCATACCGAGCGGTCCAGAGAGAGATAGAACGAGATAGAGATAGGTTGGTAGAGACAGAGAGAGAGAGAGAGGTCGTAGAGGACGTCGAGAGTCCACCATAGTAAATCAGGCAGTCGCAGGCGGTCCTTCTGATCTATCCGAGCGAAGCACCGTGAGCTCGCGTCAACTTGGGACCCACCCTACCGAGGGCTCTCTTTCTCGTTCATTCCAGCAACGAAAGTAGTGAAATAACTCGTCTAAGTAACTCTATCTACCCGGTGGAATCGCTTATGGCTCATAAACGCCTCGTAACTTAACCCTATGGCACGCGCCCTTGAGACATACTACGGTCCTGTACGTAATACCTGTTTGTCGTGTAAAAGTGTTTCTCCTTTGGTATCTGTGATATTTACAAGATTGAATGTTCCAAGTGAATCGTCTTTTTCTTTTTTTTTATCGAGGATGCCTCGCTATGGAGATTTCAGGTAATGTTTTTTTTTTTCTTTTTTCTTTATCTCTTTCTTTACATTTTTTTCTGCCATAATTTTTCCTCCTCTTTCGGACATAAGCGACAAACGATATCCGTCCGTTTTTATTCGACTCTAAGAGAAGATTGAAATACGTCGTGACCCGGCGAAACTCGAACGTCGAAATAGATTGTGTATTTTCCTGCATGGACCATAAATTTCTGAATCATAAAACACCCCCGAAATGTAGTAGCGAAGCGGCGAAAGTAGCACCGATATGACGGATCGTCGCATCTACGATCGTACACATCGCCATTATTAAGCGATCTCGCGAGATAAATCTCTTGTGCCACTGACAAATCGTTGTTCGAAATTACGACTGGCTAAGCGACGCGTTACGCGATTTTCTTCGACATTACATAGCTCGAAAAGTTACATTCCGACGGTGATCCTATTCAATGCCATATTTTCTACGGCTTTGCAAAAAAAAAAAAAATAAAAATATTCGCCTCGATATATAAATATTTCGTCTCTACTTGCTACGTGATATTTTGTTGCGGCCAACAAATATTATTTTTTATACACTTTAAGGTGCAATTTTTCAAGTTCAAACAAAGTAAATAATTGTAATCCGAAATACTCTTAATCTACAGAAAACATTGTAATCACGAAAAAATAATAAATATCATAAACATTATATTGACAACTTTTCAACCATGTACACAAACATTACATAAACATATAATTCATCATATCACTATTTCAATTGAAATTCGAAAATACATTTCGTAACGATCGAACGAACAGAGTTAACCTAAATTGAAGAAATCATTTCGTCTTTCGAAACGTTTCGATAGGAAATTCAATAAAAATCTAGGGATTAAGTAGTAATAACTTGAATGTAGTTCGGTGTGTAAAATTAAGCCGATATCATAACGAGGTAATAATAACGTGTCGAAAAAAAAGAGAGAGAGAGAAAAAAATATGAAAAAGAATAAAAGAAGAAAGGGTGGGAAAGAAAAGAGAATAGAGAGAGAGAGAGAGAGAGAGAGAGAGAGAGAGCGAGAAAAAGTAAAAAGTGTAATAGTGAACGGAGTGGGAATCGCGATGGACGATGAGGGCGCGAGGGAATCGCGTTGTTTCGCGCGCGCATAGGCGCGAGATACGCGTTTACATCGTTGATGTATGTTCTCGACGGCGATCGATCTCTCTCACACGAACTGCTAATTGTGCGGCGTCATAACTCTCCTCGCGTACCTCGTCCTCGACCCCTCTTCTAACTCGTCCGTCGTGGCTCTGCTTCTCTACCCCCCTGCCCTTCTCCCAACACCCACCCCTTTTTCCAGCCCCACCATCTACAACCACTACTACATTACCTTCGTATAAACCATTGGTACGAGCATGTACATTCTCTTCTCTTTTGGCCTCTCAACTACAACGAAAGAATGAATGAGAGAGAGAAAGAGAGAGAGTCTGAGAGAGTATGTGTAAATGCGTGTGTGTAAAAGAGAAAGAGATAGCGGTACGAAGAGTAAGTGCTACCGCGTGCGGACTATAACAGCGTATAGTTACGATACACGCCGGTATAAAGAGAACCAGTGTGAGGGAAAGGGAGAAAAAGAGAGAGAAAGGGGTTTTGCGAGTACATTACACGAGGTAACGTTGTTTACGGGGCAATCCGCCAGTTCTTTCAAGCCATTGCCGATTAGCGACTATCCCATTTCGCTTTATCATCCAGTCGGCCACGATTCAGCCGAATTTTGGCGCGCGAAAACGGACGGTTTTTTGATTTACGTACCTTTAATCGCTCGCTTTCTCCTTTTCTTTTGTGCGTTTCTCTCTTTTCTTTTCCTCCCCCATTTCTTTTTTTTCTTTTTTTTTTTTTCGTTTCTTTTTTTTTAATTCTATACTTCTTCACTCGGAGAATAGGTTCCTCCGGCGGCATGGGACGAGACAAAAAATATGTTGTTCTTCTTGTTGTTTTGACTGCAGATAAAAATGTTTCTACTATTTTAACTCGATTCAAAAGTTGTACTTTTGTAAAATTTATTATTATCGAACGTATAAAATAACTGTATCGAATGAAAAAGTAATAGGCAATAACTTAACTGTTTACACTACTCGAGTACGATGACAATAGTCGAAGTTTCGATTGGAAAAGTTTGGAAAAGTCTGAGTTAATTTATCATGAGATTATCACATTTTCTTGGAGAAGACAAATAGTTTTTGTCGGACCTCATAGAAACGATTTAAGATGGATGAAATTTTACGAGGAAACGATAGAACGCCATGGAGGACCGATAGAAAATCTCAAAATGTTGACGAGTGGGTGGGCAGCGATCAGGGTGCTGCTTCTTCTCTTTAAATGGAATATCATCAAAGAAGAATGGTCGTACTACTTCGAATGTGAATTTAACGGGAATCTCGTATTTCGTAAAAACCATGACGTAATCGCTTTCGAGATTTCCAAGGTTTTTATCGTGGCTAGGGAGCAAAGAAGAAACTGGCATGAAGAATGATAGCCGGTGTAGTATAGTTCTTAATATATCGGAAGATCCAAGGGAAGAAAAAGAGAAAAACGAGTAAGAAAGAGAGAGAGAGAGAGAGATGAAAGTAGGTACACTACGAAGAAAAAGTCGCATCGGAAGCTTTTTATCCCGATTCCATTGGAATCTGCATATCTCCTTACCCCGAAAGTAACTTCAAAGTGCGTCTCCTTCCTTTTCCGAAAGAAGTTTGTACGGTGAGCGTGCGCGAGAGCGCGTTCAGAGCCAGCCAGCGTCTATGAGCACTCGCAGATAAGAAAAAGAGGGTCGGGGTAGCTCTGAGAATGGTTGGAGGTACGCGAATAATAAAAATCGCCCTCATAACTCAACCGGAGGACTCTGGTGTGGGCTGAGAGAGGAGAGAAAGAAGAAGAAGAAGAAAAAGAAGGAAAAGAGGAAGAGGAGAGGAAGATGGTGGCGAAGGTGGAGGCTGAATGGTGGGAGAGAACGATGTAGAAAAGGAGGAAGACGAAGAAGAAGAAGAAGAAGAAGAAGAAGTCGACGAGGATGAAAAGGAAGAAGAAACCGAGATAGGGGCAGGAGGTGGGTGGGGGTTGAGGAGAAGGAGGAGGATGCTGCTTCTGCGGGTACAGAGCTGCTCGAGCTTCTTATCTTAGCGCATAGGGTGACATTAGCTCTGCCCTGGTAATTCTCTCTGTAGCTACCTCTTGAAACTCGTACTGCAACAGAGTTTCCGGCGCGTTTTAGTTGCAAATAATACTTAAAAAATGACCGCGAGATAAATCCTGAAACGAGCTACTGCGAAACTATATGTATACATACAATTACATATTTATCAGTGAGAATAATGTCTTGGGTCTCTCTACGTTTAATATCTAGTATACAGAGGTATAGGTGTGCCGGGAAGATTATGTTTGCTACTTCTTCAATTCGATGGCCGACTTTAAAAAACGATCGGTCGATCTATTCGGTGCGGCGATCGTTAATCAAGCTATCGCTTCCTTACTGCTTGACGTTAGCCGAGACCGAGATCGATCGTGCCGATAAGAGAGCCTGTATTATGCAAACTCGATTCGACTCGATTAAATCCTGTCTATCTGCTTTGAAAATCGACGAAACTTTTCGAAATAAAATGCAAAAGTCGATCTCGCTTCGGCTTAACGCAAACGTTGATTTTTTCGCAAATTTGGAAACCGAATCCGATTTTATCTATAAATTGTAATAAGATATTTTGTATAATTTCGTTTGATATTTGTCTTATATTATATTCTTTTTTTTTACCTCTTAACAAAGGTTACTAAAGTCTCGTTGATTGGTAAGTATCATACACAAGCATATCAAACTTACCCCGTAGTAATATTATAGAGAATTTATGCGTGATATAGTATCTCGATCTCAACGGAAGACGCATCACTGTCGGCTGCGATCTTGTGGCTGTGCCAAGGCTGCATTAACTCGGTGTCACCGTGATGAAGTACCGCGAAGCTCGCTCTTGCGTCGCGCCCAGATTAGTGCACGCTACGTTATTTCGAGTTTCTCGTACAACTATCAGTTATATATTAACGATGGCAATGAGAAAGGTGCAAGTCTATATTCTTCATAGATCCTCCTACATAAATTACATCCTTGTGATATATCTAAATCGATTCATTGATTTTGATTCTATTTTGTCGATGCAATTATTATACAAACGTTGCCACATTAATTATAGACAAGATAAAGAAATATTATGGTAAAAACTTTAAAACGATCTTTCGTTATCTGTAAAATCCCTTTCTTGAATCTCAAAGGCTTTTTACTTGTGTATTAAATCGGTGATTATCCACCTGCAAAGTCACCATACTTCTAATTTGTCCTGCATGAGAAACGGTGCGCACGTTCGAAGGTCGTTCAGCCCGCTTATCTCCACTTTCCGGCCCACTCTCAACGACTCTTTCTTTCTATCTCTCTCTCTCTTTCTTTCTGTTTCTCTTTCTGTCTTCAGAACGACGGGATCGTGTCGAGAAATCGTCGAGTTGACTTGAATGACTCCAAATGACGTAACGTTCGTCGAAGCGGTAAATTATCGTGCGCGTTTGTCGCGTCGAAGGAAGATACAGAGAGAAAAGGATAGACAATATATATTTCTTCATCTCTCTCTCTCTCTCTCTCTCTTCCTCTTTCTCTTACGTTGGTGCAAGGGCGCATCGACGATGTCCAGTCGATGTGGGACCAACGATGGAAATTCTGAGCCCGACCGACCACATTCTTCCCTGTGACTTTGGGCATTGTTCTTCTCCTCCTCCTCTACCTCCTCCTCCTTCTCCCGAAGTGGTACTCTTTCCTCCGGTTTGGACCTTCTCTTCCTCGACCAGGTCTCCAAACGAATCCTCGAGATCCTCTTATAACAAGGCGGACGGCGTTTTTTGTCCTGCCGATTGCCTTTCTTTTTTATCTTCTTCCTTTTTTTTTTCATCTTCTCTTTTTTTTTTTCCTTTCTTCCTTTCTCCCGTTCTTTTATTATCCTCTCTCACGCGCGACCGAAAAACTACGGGCGTAGATTTATGACTCTGCCCGGTGACTGACTCTTTCTCCGATTATGACTACGCGAAGGACCGACCCCTGAACGAAGAAGATACATCCTCCACGACCCATACTACTCTTACTCTCTTGCTGCTTTTATCGGTGGCGATTGCTGGACTCTATTTCATTTCTTTTTTCTTCTTCCTTCCAATCTTCTCATTCTTTTTTTTTTATTTAAATATTTTCTTCACAACATCTCGTATAATCTAAATATATTAACATTTTTAAGATAGTCCCCATTCAGAGATCGGTTTAAATATAGAGATACATTAAAATGTTCCGATAGAATACTAGCGATAGGATAATTCATGAAATATTTATAAGTAAAAGACATCAAAATCTATGAAATTTTAAGTTCGAAAACTATTCTTCCTAGAAGCAACGATTTAGTCAAATCCTTGGTCGCCATTCTTGCGGTTAATTTCGTGTTTCTCACTTTAGAACCGGCTACGAAGCGACGAATATCAGCCACCCTTATGGAATCCCATTCTAACAAGGTAGACTACACTTTTTACTTCTCTTTTTTTTATTTCCTTTTTTTTTTTTATTCTTCTTCTTCTTCTTTCTCCTCTTCATCGTCTTTCTATGTTCCTATACGAGTCCGAAAACGACCAGGCGTGGATTTATGGTTTTACAACTGACAAGTCTTGCTCTTCCTCTCGTGATGACTCCTTGCTTGACCTTGGAAGGACTAGGGCGAATCGATGCTGGACCTTTTTGGACGCTTATCTTCCTTCGCCAATCCCTGAAATGCGTTCGTCCTTACACTGACAGCAGGGGAAACAATTTTGTCTTTTTCTTTCTTTTCTTTTCCTTTCATTKTTTTTTTTTTTTTTTTTTTTTTACTACTCGCCAGCAACAATTCCTTTCTTCCTCTCCTTTCTGTTCACTATTCCTACCCTTAGTGCAATAAAAAATCGAAATTTCTTTAGACACTATAACGGTACATTCGAGTCATCTTGGAAGTTTAACTGCACGCTTGACCGTTTTCATGAAATAATAAAGGAAGGAAAGCTATAAAAAATAGCATCGAAGAAAAAAAAACTCAGGCTTGAAAGAAGAAGAAGAACACTGGGAGACCCATGCTGCGATTTTTTTGGTTTGCCTAAAAAATCTTTTGACTCTATTTTTTGTTCCTTCCTCTCTGTTAAGGTCGAAGTTATTTCATGTAAAAAATAAAAAAAAAAAAAAAAAAGAAAAAGAAAATTTCTCTCTCGTTTCTTGCAGTGCCATACGATTTAGTTCAATCCTTCCTCTTGTATACGTCAAAAGGGAATATAAAAAGTCGAAGAATTTGTTAAGGTTCGAACGAAACCACGCCTTTTTCAACTGGTGTCCACCTTACTGGCGTGAAACTTCCATTCTCTCTTCATCGGAATTACATAGACTATCTACTTTTTCGAGAACGTTCCCACTTAGGTACTAAGGCGGGACTAATTACCAGAGAAAAAACTTGGCTAAACGTCTCTCGTCAAGGATCGTCGTAGTCTTTGAACCACGTTTCTCTCTTATTCGGTGGTGGATAAGTTTCCCCATAAGTCGACGGAGGTTCTATCCGTACGAGTCTTAACACGTCGGTTACAATTAGTCGCAAGAGTTCGTGTTCCGCTTAATAATGGATTTCCTCACGGATAACAAATTGCCGAAGGCGATACATCTTTCTACCGCCTTGATAGCGAACGCGTGTATTCTTACACGCGAACTTCGCGAGCTTGGATATTTAATTCGCGTGCGGGTCGGTTAGTGATTTCCATATAAACCAAACGAAGAACTCGAAAAGGAAAAAGGAAATTCAGGTGAGATTCGAAGACACTCGGAATCGCATTTAACCAGTTAATTGTGGATTTTAGTTTGAAAAATCTCTCGTGGAATGAGTAATTAAAAAAATCATGCAATGACTAGTAGTTATACACGTCGAAAGAAAGGCAAGTACATCTTTTATAAATTTTACGAAAAAAGTTAAGCAAAACATGGAAGGATCATATTTTTATTCTATATCAATGATTAACAATTTTTCTTATTGAAAAGGTTTATTAGAAATTGTCAAAAAAAAAATAAATAAATTCATATAAAAGAAAAATGAAAGAAGAAAAATAATTGTAAGAAAATCAGTTGATTATAAATGTAGTATTTTTCAAAGCTCGATATACCATACAAAGTTGTACTTCGCGGGTAAAGAACCAGTATCGTGACTCCTTACGGATTTCATTTTTTAAGCAAACGGCACACATTCGAAGTGGATTTCCTTTTGATGGTGTAACTGATTTAAAGTAAGAGAAATGCAGTTTTATTCCTTATGTATAGGAAACATACCATTAACTGATAATTTTATGACTTTTTGCTGAAATTTGAAGTTTATCTAGTAAATGGTAATTTTTCATTTTACATAACGAGTATACACGTGGAACGCAATTAACTGGTTAATTACCTTACCGAAGAACGTGTACATCGATATAAAGCGTTTAGCCACTCGACGAATATTTTTAATCTTTATCCCTACTTTTACTCCTACCCCTAACTCTTAATCTTCTCATCCTCATCCTCTTTTACAAACTCACCCCACCAAGTTTGCCATGGTTGTACGACATAATCTGCGTCTTGTCGGCCGCTTCTTTACGAGCTAACCGAAGTCGACGCGCGCGAGATCAACGCTTTATCAAGATTTATGGGCATTGCGAGCTTTTGCTTTGCATTCGCGCAAAGAGAACGACGAAAAGGGAATGTTCCTTCGTATAACTTCTTTCTCTTAATACTCTACTTAATTCTATATTTTAATGGGAAAGCTTGCTTTCGTATTCGAACAATTTCTTGTCGTTTTAAGTATCGCTTTTGGTAATTCGATTGTGACGGGATAAAAAATCATCACGTATTGTTTTTTCTACTTCGAGGTTATCGCAGTTCTCTCTTGTTAATGATAATGATAAAATTGTACTTTAAAATGTTGAATTCTGTCCTTGTGATAAAACTTTTGTGTCAATATTTATTTTTTACGATCCATAAGAAAATAAATATACACTTAAAATCATGTAAAAAGGAACAAGTAAAAAACTTATAGAATAAATACTTATTAAAAAGCGTACGTTCCGAAGCATTAAACTACATTACATGAGTAATGCTCGTTGAGATGCCGTCGGACCGTGGAACTCGACGCGATAACATCGTATACGTCTTGGTCGAAGCACGAAACGTGTTTAATATAAGTAAATGTTCGTGTAAGTTTTTCGGCCTTCGTGTCAACATTGAGAAAGGGTGGGGGAAATTAAAGGGAGAGGAAGGGAGAAAAAAAATGTAACAGAAATTTATCTTACGGAACGGAGTGTGTTTTTTTAAAAGAGACTAATTTATTATACGCTGTTGAAATCGTTGTGAAACCATCAGTTTCTAGAAATCGTTTAAACGAGGACGCATCCTCGCGACTTATTTTTTCTTTTCTTTAATACTTTTTTTTATTTTTATTATTATTATTATTATTATTATTATTTTCTTTTCTTTTCTTTTCTTTTCTTTTCATTTATTTTCTTTATTTCATTATGCAGTGATCTCTTTTCATTCGACGATAAAGTCCTTTTATATAACAGCAAAAGACGATATCGTTACGCCCACGAATCTAAGTCAGGCTAATATTTTAGAAGCGACCTACTTCGTCAAAGAATCAGAATGTTCGCGATCACGGAAGAGTAAGAAAGATTACGCGTAGTAAAGAGTGAGATACAGAAAAGGGAATAGCGTGTTCACCTATCAGCTTTGCCGATGTCGTTCGTACACGCTAACGTAAGGGATGTGAGTATAGTAACCAATTTTTAACGAATAACAAACTAACAAAAACTCTTGTTTGCATCGCTTACAACTAAACAAGATCGACGACGATAATAACACAATAATCGATTACTCTCAAACGTTCTATTACTGTTCTGAAGAAAATTAACTTCAATTACGTTTAAATTGATTCATCGTTGCATGAATGAATCTCATTGTCGGTATAATGAGAGAAAAAGACTATATCAAGATAAATTTTAAACGATGTGAATTATTTTCATTTAAAAATAACGTTTACCGTATAATATGACTATAATTAATTTTCAAAATGTCATAATAGACGTTCGATTAAAATGCAAAATAATTCCGATCATAAATAGCACGATGCATTAAATCATAAAAGAAATGATTCAAACTATAAGAGATGAAATAAATCAACCTAGGCGGACGCTTAAAAGAGAGAACTTTCGTATCAAAGAAACATAAAATGGCCACACAGTCGGCATTAAACTCCTACGACGAAAGCTGAGAAGTCAGTTAGTTTTTCGAGTTCCATCGATATTTACGTACTCGTAGTAAGTTTTGTTTCAAACGTGAATCACACAAGGACGAGATAGAAAGTCGCGAAAGGATGGGAGACGACGCATAGTGTGTATAGTAGAAAAGAATCACGTGAAAAACGGGGGTAAAAGTAACGGAAGAAGAAGAAGAAGGAGAAGAAGAAAAAAATAAGATGAAGATGAAGATGAAGAAGAAGGAGAAGAAGAAGAAGAAGAAGAAGAAGAAAGAAAGTAAGAGGTATAAGAAAAATAAGAAGGGATACGCGAAAGAAAGAAAGAAAGAAAGAAAGAAAGAAGGAACGAACGAACGAACGAACGATAGAAAGAAGCAGCGGCGAGGAGCGTACACGCGCTCGTGGATTAAAGAGTTATTTGAGTCTCAGAGGCGGCCATAACTCTCCCGGGCTATTCCCGTCCTGTGCTCGCTCGCCCACCAGAATATTTTAACATTGGGGGTGGGTGGCTGGCTGCCTGGCTGGCCTGACTCTCGAAATGGGTTTAGCTTGGGACATGGGGCAGACGCACGCGCATATACGCACACACATATGAATCTAAAGAGAGAAAGAGAGAGAGTAACGTTGCATACATGCAAAGTATAGTTATAGATGCATACACGTGGACGAGACGGTAGCGCGAAAGCTTGTTACGCACTCGCGTGTACACTGTGTATATGTATATATTTATATATATATATATATATATATACACATGCAGGACTCTAGTAGCATATATATGGATACTGAGAAAGAGTAAGAGAGAAACAAGGGAAGAGAAGGGAACGGGAAAGGCAGGGAGAGTCAGGGTGAGACAGGGTCCGCTCTCCACGCAGCTGACAGCTGTTCCGTCGGTGGGCCGGTCGGTGGGGAGGATTCAGCCTAGTCGCGCCCCTTCTATAATGGCTCCCTTTTCTTCCTTCCCCTACCCATGGCAGCATGGCTGGCACCGGTTTCTCTTTCTCTCTCGCACTTTACTACCTCTTTCTATCTCTACCTCTCTTCGTATATATATATATATATATATATATTTCCCTCATTCACTCATTCCTGCTCTTTTCTAGGCATCGTTGCGTCATCGTCGACCCGTCGTTCTCTCTCTCTCTCTCTCTCTCTCTCTGTCTCTTTCTCTTTCTCTCTCTTTCTCTCTCTCTCCCTATCGTTATATGTGCTGAGTGCGTGACGTCAGAAGAACCGACGACTCGTTACCTCGTGACGTAGCTGTAACGTCATAGTAGTCACGATAGAGAGCAGCAAATCGGAATGCCACCACGAGTGGCGCTTCGATCGACCTATCAACTTTTGCTCGCAAAGCGCGCGTTATTATGGTGAAACAATTGAATTCTATTCCGTGTCGGCATATCGTCATTTATTTGCATACATGCAAGAATATACAACCTGTATTATCCAGACGTTATTGTTTTAGTTTAGTTGGAATCGTTTACTATGGAAATTGAAACTAGGCAAGATAATTTCTAGCAACGTATTCGTTTTGATATCGTCGTTAACTTTTTGATTTAAAATGTTGTATTGAGATAATGTTGTACAACAAGTTTAGAAGTATATATACAAAAAGCCAAACAAATAAAACTAAGTTAACTTAACATAAAACGATAAGCAACAGTCCTTGAAGTGTTCCTAAGCGTCCATGCAGTACTTGGCATTTACGCTCAACAGGTGTTAAAAGTAATTATCTATTATCTCGAATAACGATCTTCTTGCTCTTCTTCTCTTATCCCTTTGAACAAAACTTAAAAGAAAAGAAAAGTAAAAGTTAACACATTAAATCGCCATTACTTCATTAACTTCGGAAAGGATTCGTTCGATCGGAAGCAACGATAAGCGCGACAGTAATTTCGTAGGCTAATCGGTCGAAGGTCGTTGAGTATAATCTTTGTGAAGAGAAAAAGGAAGGGTGGACGGAAGGAAAGAGTTAAGAAGGAATTTAAAGCATAAAATGAACGATGCGTACGGCATAGTAAGAGGTATTATGGTGATAAAGTATCGTCAGCAATAGACAGTGATCGTAAAACAAGAATTTTACGAGACTCCATTTGAAGATCTGGCGGTGATGGTGGTGGTGTTATTGGTGGTGTTGTTGGTGTTGGTGGATACTGGTGGAGAAAGAGGTAAAGGAAGTGGAAGAGGATGAGGTGGAAGAGGAAGAGGTGGAAGAGAAGAAGGAGGAGGAATTGGAGGAGGAGGAGGAGTACCAAAGCGAGTGCCGAAGCGACGGCCGTCGAGTGGGGCTCTCACGGTTTACGAGCGCATAACAGACGCGTTTATGGCCGTGATCACATGGCCCACTCACATACCTATAGCTATACAACCGGCTCCCATAGCCCACTGCGAAGTAAACAAATCGTAAAGCTCTGCTTCGGATTTACTGACCTGCCGCAATATACCGAAAGCAATACGGAAAGGCAGCCAACCAACCGGCTTTGATAACGTTCTGCTCGTTTCGTGCGCGTGCCGAGCGACGTTCCGCCTCGACGTTAATATACATAAGCTATATGTGATCGAACGATCTTTATACTAACCCCTAATACACTCTCTCTTTCATCCATTACTATTATGAGGCACAAAATCGATAATTACGTCACATTTGTCTTCTCTATCGAGTAGTTATCTTCGATTGCACGTCATCAAACCGTTTTCCTTCTTAATGAACAAATATCTATGGAAAACATCGTTACGACTGTTATATACATATTCCGTGTTACTTATCGCTACTATTTTACTCATTTTCCTATCGTACCTTGTATCGAGAGAAGATTTTGAAAAACCGAGTAACTAATCTTTTACAACGATTTCGTCTTACTTAATGTCTATTAATACATTCAAATTATAAATATCGTTGAGATTCGATCGGGCAGGTTAATATTACGAGTCAAGCTTAACGATTATTTAACTTGTAATTCACATCTAACCGGATATACGTATTTATGACACTCCAAGAATTCTCACGTTAAACAATGGACTTTGCGAGATCGGATAGGATAGATCTAAAAAGGATACATTAATGTTACGTATGGAATAATTAACATTTAATTATCGTATCGCGTTTATTATGCTCTTTACAAATTGACGCGCTAATAACGTCGCTATCTGATGCATCTATCTTTCCAATTAATTCGCACGCATTTCCTTGCTTTCCTCGATTATAGTATCGAGACTGTCGAAGCCGAACGAACAGGGCTCGTCGAACTCATTTTATTCTCGGACTATTTTGTACCGTCATAGCTAAATATTACCTATATCATTTTTCCTTCTTCCGATCAATGGTCCATGATGCGCGCGCGCACACACAGCACTTTGTCTTCTGCTTCTTGTTTCATTGTTCTCGTGGGTACCGCTAGATGCCGGCACTGCTTTATGACTTTCCAAGTGACCAGTAGTTGACGCTACGATCGGTTTATCGTCCATTTATTTGCTCAACGCCATTCATGTGTAAGGGGTTACTTTTAATATATTTATAACGATAAACTTGAGTCTCTTTTCAAAACTTTAAGAAAATTTAAGTTAATTATAAATATTATAATGCTCGCCAGTTTTCAAAACGACAATTTTGATAATCTAATAGTAAGTAAATACGTTTACGTTTGTGTTTCTGATTGATTATGCATCAAAATGCTTACCTTACGATCGATGCAACGGTACTCAGACAATTTTCGATTCGATTACGGAATCGAAGTCCTCCGCGTTCGCAAACGTTTAATCAAGAGATCCGGTGGTAGAAAGAAGCGTTCGATTCTATCTCAAGAAAAGAAATTTCTGGTCTTTGAAACGCGGAGGAGAGCGCGGAGGTTCCGCGTAGCGTGCAGAGTCACGAAGGTGATTTATTCGACTTAATTCCAATTCCATTGGAGCCATGGGGCCTGGGTTGGAGGAGAGAGGTGGAACGTAGGAAAGGTGGTTGTGAGAAAGTAGAGAAGGACGGAGAGGGTGGATATTCTTATGCAATTTGCCAGAAAGGTTCAAGAACCCGGGAGATCCCGCAATTTATCTTACCTTATGTTACGCCGAGCCAAGGCAACGCAAGATAGATGGCGTTAGTGCTTCCAACCCCTCTTTCTCTCTCTCTTGTACTGCTCTCTTTTCCCTCTCTTGCCATCTCTTTCTCTTTCTCTCTCTCTCTCGGGTCACCCAAACTCCGTACAGAGCTCTGCGACCACCCCTTCCCCCAGCCAATGAGGGACGACCGCGGTGGCCATCTTGGATGGAGAGTTATTGAACGAAAAAGATGAGTAAGAAACTTGTTATGGGGGTGCGTTCTCTCCGCGCTACTGGGACTTGCTCGAGAAACGGGCGTGTTGAGGAAGAAGGGTGAGGAAGGAAAAAGGGGAGGAAGACGAGAAAAAGAGAGCGAGAGAGGGCGAGAAGCTAGCTACAAGGGGTTGTTGGCGCTATATTGATCAATTGCTTTGTCGTGCTTTGCGCTACTTTCCACCTATAAAACATGATGCCTACGAAAGCGCGATACTTGCCGAGCGCTGGACTGAGACTAATTATATAACGGTTTTATTCGTCGAAATTTTAGATGAAGTATCCTTCTTCTTCATCCCTTTTTATTGCCATTTAATCATTAATAAATTATCTGTAAAAAAATATTAGTTATTGATATATAGTAAATGAAATTTATTTAATTACCCAATGAAGATCACGCACACACGCAAATGATCAGAACCGACGATAGTACCCTCAATTATCGACGATAATCGAAATAGAATACATCACATAAATGGAACTATTCTAAATCATTTTCTCGTTGACAGGTAATAAGCTTTCATTTACATATATCACGATTCTTCTTCGTTAATCGAGAAATCAAGGTTTGAGAGGTTGTCGAATTATAAAAATGTTTTCTTAGTAAATTATGACTGTGGAACGTTGTGCATTTTCTATGCGCTGATGCACGCGTTTTCCCTTCGCAGAGGAATTTTTATCGCGTCGCGTGATCGCGAAGTAAGACAACGTCAGCAGCAGTGAGCATGCGACGAAGTAGCAGAACATGGGTGGTCCGTCTACTTGCATTTCACGAATGCTTAACGCGTTTTCGCTTTATAGGCGCGTGCGCGAGCGAGGTGTCGCCTAACTAAATTTCGCCTTGAGGTTTTACAAAGTGTTTGAACTATCTACGAGACCGTACACGGGACAGAGACGCTGCGTACGTGGTTTCACGCTCGCAAATTCGTGATCGGCCTGACAATGCGACGATTAAGCTTGAACATTGGGATGCGTATTAGCGTGCGATAAACATACTGCGATAAAAACAATCTTATTGACGCATCAATATTAATAATGAATCGTCGTGGAAGGTGGGCCTCATCATAATTTCGTTGTTGTTCTGCGACAAATGCGCGCGTCCGATTTTATCTTATCGTCCGTTAAAATATTTAATTGTATTCCGAAATGCGATTATTTTGTATTATCTCAATGATACACTATATAATAAATATATTTTAAAAAATAGTTTTTAAAAAGTTATTGTTTTACATTTGATAAAAAAAACGACTGCATCTAATATTCAAAAAAATATTTTAAACAACGTTGCCGATGTATTGACCTGATAATACTATATAAACTGGTCAGTGACTAATTACGTGACTAAGCTTGTAAATAACATATTAATTAAGAGACATTACTTCGCAAATAACGGACGGCAGTTTATTTCTATTAAATTTGTTATTTATTATTATTCTTCAACTGCGTTATACATTATTTCACAGATAACCGATAACGATTTTTTTTTTAATGTAATATTTTCTTTCTTTGTAAAAATAAAAATAAAAGGTGGGCCCTAATCTCAATTAATAAATTTTTCTTTCTCACGAAAATCCGAAAAACTCAAATTTCCCGCTTAACTTGTAATCTTTTTTACCTACGAGATATTCTCGTTTCCCATTTTTATCGACAAGTTTCACAATGACTCCGTTCGATGGCGCTGCACAGAAAATAGCGTTCAACGCGCCATCTGTAAGACAACGAATGAAACGTCTCCTATTAGGCCACGTGCGTTCCCCCAATAGGAGGCGTGAGGTTCTCAGTCTTCCAGTCGCTTGGGGATTGAAGAGTGGGGTGATTATTGTCGTCGGCGGACGTGTGCGAATCGAGTAGCTCGCGCACTCTAGTCTCCGACTTGGTGGTGGTGGGTATGGAGGGAGGTGGCAGAGCTACGGTGTATCCGCAACGGCGCAGAATCTCATCGATCATTCGTATGCATTTCCCCGTGTTTCACGGCGCGCCCACTGTGCGTCGTCGTGGCGCACATAGTCAAAGGAAAGAGAAAGAAAGAGAGAGAGGGAAAGAGAAAGAGAGTGATAAGAATCTCCATCGTGCCCCTGACGCGTCCACCCATATCACCCCACCCCCACGATGTTTACCCCTTCCTTGGCAAAACGATGCGTTGAATCTGTGAAGGTTCGGCGGGCGATGCCTAGCGACCATCACCGAGCCTTATCTTACCTTCTCCATTATATTTATGCGCCGGCTCGCAGCAACGAAGGTTTATGTCGTCTTTTCATTTCATTCTATATACATACCTAATACACTTACTCAGTTGTCACGTTTTTTTGCAAGTCCATTCGTTCATCGTTTTGACGTACGACGAGAAAAAGGAAATTATTTATAATATTGATTATATATTCCTCTAATGTCAGTTGTTTTCTTTTTTTCTTCACACCCGACACCGATTTCTT
This sequence comes from Polistes canadensis, assembly GCF_001313835.1. Lineage (NCBI taxonomy): Eukaryota > Metazoa > Arthropoda > Insecta > Hymenoptera > Vespidae > Polistes > Polistes canadensis. The sequence goes on along the minus strand of NW_014569558.1, from coordinate 1,001,068 downwards.
TCATTCTCGTTTGATTTTCTTTTTTGTTTATTTATTTATGTAGTCGAAGAACGGGTCGAAGGAGGAAGTATTGCTATTTACTCGGAGTGATCAGTTATACTCGTTCGTATAAACGCGATTAGTCTCACGCTGCAAGCGCACCGAACGCGCGTGCGGATCGACACCACGTGTCGCGTGTGCCCAATAAGTGCGCGAGTGCCACCGCCTCGACCAATCGCAATGTGAAGATGCTGCTCTTTCGTGACGCGACTACCGGCCACGTTTGAACCAAATCTAAAACGTGACCTCGTTCTATCTATGTCAGTTTTATTCTGATGCGGCCACCGGTAATTCCATTTTACGATTCATCGATTTTCTTCTCTCTTTCTCTATATATATTTATATATATTTATTTTAGCCTAAAGATTGTCGTGATTTGTGTGAACAACATTTCAGCAACGTACTTTACATAAAATATAAATTTGCAGCTTTCTGTTAATTTCGAGTCAATCCTTTAACGAATTGTTATTTGTATTGTGTTTTTATTCGTCAACTTTATTTCTTTCATATGCAATGTATTTCAGACTAAACGGTGGCAATTAAAGTAGTTTAATTAAAAGGACAATAATCGATACATGAATTAATTAATAATTTCTACAATATTTATAAACCATCATATAACATACACTTTATTATTAAATACATTTTTATTTAATCGAAACAATAAATTTGAGAATTTGTAAATAATTAAGTAGAAACATGATTATAAATAAACATAACCGTCAACGGAAGTTTTTTCTCATTGTTATCGAACATCAAACAAATCGTATAACCTGTGTATAAATGCATATTTAAAAGAAAGAAGAAGGCTCATACATATTAGGAACAACAGTTTCGAGTAAACGTGTTTTCGGTAGTCAAAATGTACTTCCGTTAAAGTTTGGAAAAAGTCTAAAAGACAGAAAAAGAATAAGAGGAAAGAATTATTTGGAGACTTCTTTGACGTAGGTGGTTACGCGCGCGCGGACTACACATGTAAACGCGTGTACGCATACGCATATCCTGGAGGATCGTAAATCAGATGGATACCTATATATGTGGGTATAATACGTATGTGCTGTAACGGTATGTAATTTATTGTTTCAGGTAAGTGACGTCGTACCGCTTCAGGCCGATTCGAGCATACACGTTCCTTTCCCGGCATAATGTAAGCAACCCACTGTACGTATTACAACGATGTTAAACCGACGCTTCGTGCCTTGTTGAAAGAAACAATGAAGGCAGGACGGTAACCTTCCAAACGTGCGTGCGTATGACGTGCGTGCGTGCGTGCGTGTGCATATGCATGTGTATTGTGTCTGTTTAGTATATATTTACGTATATACCTGTACGCCAAATTTTGTTCGTCAAAATGTAAACGTAACAGGAAGTTTTTATCTCTCGGAGAAAAAAAGAAACATATTTTTATGCATCCTGTAGTAAACAAAAAAAGTAAAAGGAGGGAAAAAATGGAAATGTAAAACAAAACAATAATAACGACAATTGTATTCAACAGAGAATAATACATTTTTTTCGCTTAGGAATCATTGCTACCTTGTTGGTTGGTTGGTTGGTCGGACGTTGATAAATAGCCTCGTAAACGTGTGACGATAGTTAGAATATCGATTATTTTTTTTAGTACGAACATTCCTATGAAAATTTACTTGATTTTTATCGATCGCAATTAAATATGAAAGTCTAATTATCTACTGAATAATAACCTATCTACATATGCATATTTGCTATATAAATAAAATGTAGGTTGTTTGCTCATTAACATTACGCGACAAAGATGTTTACGATTAATATATGTAAATTCGATTAAAAAGTATATAAGCAATAAAAGGAAGATCGTCGAACGAGTCTTTTCTTCTTCTTCTTCTTCTTCTTATTCTTCTTCTTCATCTTCTTCATCTTTCGGCGGCATGATCAAAGGCTTACCCTTTTTCAGACAATTTCTCTTCTCTTTCGTTCGGTTTTATACACGTAACGAAGAGAACGAAGTTTGTGGCTAAAGGAGGAAAGAACGGAACGAGCAGCTGTCGATATAAAATCCGGTTTATGCCGAATTCGATTATCCCTACTCTTACTCACTGGCTCACTGATATTCTCAACGCGATAAGTGGATCTTAAATGCGGCCACCTGTAATACAACATATTACGGTAATGGCGCACGCCTTACGCGATAAAACACATAGGTACGTTCCTACAGGTGTAAATGGCCCTAAACGAGGCGCAGTTATTAGCGTAGCACTCCAGGAGGGTCTGCTGTGGAGAACGTAAAAGTATAATAAGTTGTGCTGCTTTCGCTAACGCGAAGGAATGAATGTGGGGGTGGGGTACGGTTGGGGGTAGGGGACTAGAAGAGTTGGGGCCAAGAAAGAACCGAGAAAGACAACGATGGGGTGGGAATGAAAAAGAATTCTCGTCGAGGATGGGACCAAGAAGGGGCCACACACCGTCGGCTTGTAAGACGCGCTGTGAGATTAAATGCTTCATTAATGTGATTAAAGTAAAAAGCTGTTTGAGTAATGAGTCACGCTGAATCATTCGTCGGACCGCTCTGCACGCCTTCCATGAGTTAGACGGAATTCTCTTTACTTTCTTTCCTTCTCTCTCTTTCTTATCATTTTTATTTGTGCAAATTTTCATTATTTCGTTTAACAGATTTTGTTACACGTGAAATAGGTGAAGAACGAAAATTTATTTTATTGTTTTTTTTTTCTCAGGTTGATATTTGATGCTATCGGTTGGACGTTTCCTGTTTTGGTATCGAAATTTTTCAAATGTAACATCTCCCACGAGGAACAACGAAGTAATGAAATTAAAATGAATTAACGAAAAAGAGGTTTTGTTGAGAAGGCAAATGTACGAATTACTTTTTATTGCAAGGTTAATGTAAATGGTAATAGTATCGCGGTAATCTTCAAAGCGATAGAAGCACAAAGTGGCATTCTATGGTCATTTCGTATACATTGTTCGCGAAACGTAGAGAATAGCAGAACGATCGCGTTCAACGCGAATGAAAGGTCGGTACATGTAATCTCGAGGACGTTTGTATAGCAATACGATGGCAGCTCTATCGGGACTAGCAATTGTAAACGCCGTCGAGTTTCGTCGTGCGAATGGGTAGCCGCCTTTGAGTACGACTCAAAAGGTTTCTGATATCCGTGCAGAACACCTGCTTCGCCGCCATATTGAATAGTTCCACGGTAAGTTTAGATCACAGGTGTGTAACATTCATAGAATCCTCAGTTGAAACTTTAAATTATTTTTAAATATGTTTTTTTTTATCAGATAATAATGATTCCAATGAATTTACGTTGCAATTAAGCTGTCTAATTCGCATATTAAAAAATGATTCGATTGAATCGATTCATTACAGTATAAACCAACTATTACGTATGACAAAAAAAAAAAGAAACAGATAACGTGAAAATAAATGACGAAGGTGGACGTGATCAAACGCATTGAATCTTACTCGCGCGAATAATATTTTGATTTAGATTCTTAGTTAGATACGATCTTATCTTACTTAGTTATAAGTCATAATACTTGACAAGAGTCATTCGAGAATCGATGCATGAAAATGCATCATGCAGCAATTTCGATATAAAATCCCGGTACGGAGAACTGCACTGCGTATCTTCGAAGAAAATCTATATATTCTCGTGTTCGTGTCGTAGAATCGATGTATCAGGTTGTACGAGGGTAGACTGAAACGCAATATCGACAATTTCGTTCTCGGAAACACGGAAAACTTTAATTCTGCTCTAAAACTTCTTGGACTCGGTGTAATGCCTCTACTTTGTTGAAATATCGCTAGAGTCTCGAGAAAAATTAATTTCCACGATCGATCAGCTCGGAGACACTAGAACACGATGATGCAACAGTGTTGAAACATATTTATTAAATTAATTATAAAAATCACATACTAATTTTTTTCAATTAATTTTTTTTCCAAAACGAAGACTCATACATGAACTAATTTAATTCTACATTTGTGATTTAGTTTTTCATGTAGAATCATCCTCTTGTTCGTTTGTATTACCAGTTACAGGACATCCTGTATATTAATTTTTATTAACGCTTACCACTCTTACGTCGAGTGTGGCTCAAAATCGCAATTATTATTCAAAGTCTAATGACTCGACATAATATTTGTTATACATATTCTGCATTGTTGCAATACAACATTTTATCGAGATCACTTCTTTTATATTTATTTTGCAAATTAATTAAAGAGTTGTTGATAGGTAAAAACTAAATAATTAAAAAGTACAAGAGATTAATTTATTTATATCGAAATTTGATAAAAAGACGAATAGAATATAAAAAAAGATTAATAGAGAAATAAAAGATATTTATTTAAAGAGATCACTATAAACGTATTAGCAACGCGATCGGTGTGCGGAGTTACATCGAAGAGATTGGTCCTGGTGTACCTAGATGCGTCTCGTTCCTGCAAGGTGCCGTGGAGTTGACGCAAAGTGCAAGCAGATGAGATCGACGATTATGCACTTACGGCGTTAGGATATATACTTACATATACATACATACATAAATACATACATAAACTTGCTCCCTATAAACAGGCGGTCTGGAATACGAAGTTAGATGTGCGTGTGACTGCGAAAGGGAGGAAGCATATACACGAGTATGTAACGTATATATACCAATACAAGCATAGAGACATGTACGCAAACACGTATACAGACACGTAAAGACGCTGACCATGGCACGAGAGCAATGCATCTTACGCGTGACATCGGGCCCCGCACTAATCGCGCGACAATCTTCACCCGCGTGCACAAGGAGAGGGACTCCTTCTGCAAAGGAGGACGAAAAGGAGAGAGAAAGAGAGAGAGGGAGAGAGAGAGAGAGAGAGAGAGAGAGAGAGAGAGAGAGAGAGAAAGCAAACTCCTCTTTTGCCGTTTCGAACGAAGAAAGAGAGAAATAGGTATCGAGTCGATCCATGGCATCCTCCGGTTAAAGAACAAACGACGATCGTATAATTAGGTGTCTCGAGGAACACTACGTAATATCTTTAAGGGGGACACATTGCCGGCACCTGTACTTCTTTTTTCATCGAACCGGACGTCCGCGAGACTTGTAATCGGCCTATCTGTTTCCCCACATTCGAAAGATCGATCGATCTCTCGTAAAGTCTTTCTAGCTTACTTTGTCTCTTCTTCTCTAAACATACGATATGGAAAATGCAGTAAACGTGCAACTTCTCCCACCATTGCGTTCATTCTATCGTTGGGTGGTGGGGTAGGAAAAAAAAAACAACAACAACGTTTCTTTATTTGACCGGATGTTCGGGCGTGGCAAGGCGTTCTACAGTAATGGCGATGAATATACATTTGATATTAAAAATGGTCGTTGTCGCAACGCTATCGTTCGTCCGGTGGCGAAATGGTAAAAACTTATCGCATGGAGATCGTGTTAAAGAAAGAATTGAATATTCAGCTTGCGTGTAATACCCGTGCGAAATTGCACGTCGCTACGACGACGCGCCCACTCGACCACCCTCCAAACTCCTCTCATTATTATTTTTTTTCCTCGAATCTATTTTCATTTCGTTTGTCTTTCTTTCTCTATTATTGTTGTTTATTTTTTCTCTTTCCTTTTCTTCTCTCGGCGATCATCATCATCCCTCTGTTTCTTGATTAGACTTCATTGATGAATCGTAACGATAGAACACACAGATATTTTCTAACATAAGTTTTTCTATCAACGTGTTCGTAAACGTTAACATTTAACAAATTTATTCATTGAAATAAAAAAAAGTCATTCGAAAGTTCTCTAACCAGGTAGCAAATTTCAACATATAACGTAAGTAATTTATGTAGAAACAACTATTTTATTTACTCGTAAACATCTAATTTACACTTACGTCATTTCGTGTCTGACGTTTAGTATATGGCTCGTTAAAAATAATAATAACGGATACGATGTTTTTATGTTATCAATCAAATGATCGTTGAAAAAATATTATTTTCAAGTAGAAACTCTAGCAACACTTTGTTAGTCTATTCTAATCTTCGTTGGATCGTAAGTATTTATCATGGTAACACGATTTTGGGTTAAAAAAAAAAAAAAGAAAAAAATTAAGAGGAGGAAAAGAAAAAAAAAAAAAAGAAAGAACGTGAGTACACCAACGCGTTTGATAAGAAACGTTTGCGGAAAGCAGGAGCCAGTGGCGTGGTGGCGGTCTCTATCGCGCGGAACACTTAGATACGCATCTATCGAACCAGCCCTATGCTGCTATGTTGAGCGGCGCACGCAGCAAGGAAACCTGTTATTTATTCCTTCGGTGACCGCCTACCTTCCAAGAGTCCAATATAATCATTATAATTATTGTCTCCCCCTTCAAAGCAACATCGATAATCATCGTCCGTATTTGTTGCACGTTCGGCACCAGTTCGCTAGTTCATTCGTTCGTTCATTTCACGTCGAGTCTCGATCGTTTCTCCAAATCGCGCTTCGACTTTTGCCCCCTTTTTTATTCTCTTACTCTTTTATCGTCTTATCATTCTCATGAAAGTAATTTTACATAATACGGTTTCGATTCTATCCCGCTCTAAGACATTTCTTTTGTAGTTTCTTTATTACCAATTTACGTGAGATTTCTATTTCCCTTAACTTGTAATATAATAATTATGTAATTTTTTTTCTTATTATTACACAATTTCTTATCATTACAGATATTATTATATTATATTATATATTAATTTATGTCTATGTTATATATAGATACGATCGAATATTTTCTTTTTTTTGTACATTTATATCCTACGGAATTTCTCTTTATCTTTTGGTGAATTCGTCATAGGGAAGATTACAAATCTATATCTTTCATCGAATTATACAGTGTATACCGTTATGGAGAAGATATACGTTTAAAACAAAAACAGGAGAAGAGAATCGTATAAACGGTAGTATGCAGTATCTCTTGATCGTTTATTCGCAACACGTTGGTTGTATACTTTCGTGACATCCGTTGCACCTGAAATTTATAGAGCGATCGGATGATAGAAAGCTTTAGCGCCATCTAGCGATTTTGTTTTTACCATGACAATATGCCCTCTTTCTCTCTCTCTCTCTTTCTCTCTCTCTCTCATATTGTAGTGCGTACTTAAATAAGGCTCGTATGTCGACGCGACATTATAAATTGCGGGGATCCAGTCGGCACCATCGTCGTCGCCGCGTTAATTCATCCGCTTTTCAATTAGCGAACGAGTTCAGCGAATAAATTGAGAGGCAATGTCAGCGACGGTAGTCCGTGCTCGTTCGTGACTTTCTAAATCTACCACGTTTGTCGTCCCCTTTCACCTGGACACCCACCCGACTGCTCCTGTATCGTTGTCTCATGTTTTTGTCTTTTTCCTGGATAACTACTTTTATAGCCTTACTTTTTATTTCTTTTTATACCGAAATCTTAATCACCATCGTTTAATCGAATTTATTATATTTACTCAATTATATATGTATGTAATCGTATAAACGGTAGTATGTAGTATATATATATACTTCAATTAAATTTTTATTTTAAAATAAAAAAGAAATATACTTTCGTAGTTTTCTTTTTTGCCGAGTATTAGATTTAATAAGATTAAAGATAATAATTTGTGTAGGTTACGCTTATTATACTTTCTATTTCATTTTGAATAAACGATAGTTCCGCTGTTCTAGACACCAAAGATTATAAAGTTATAAACGAAGGTCAGAATCGATCAGTCAATCATTTAATAATATGACGATGATCTCTGGTCTATCAACGATACATAGGATTTTCCAGGAAACGGTTAGATCGTAGATCGAAGTTATATTATTCCGTAGAAAAAGCAACGCGACGAAGGCTAAGGTAAGTTGGTGCCGGCCACCTAGAACCTCGCCACTGGTAAGTTGGGAGCGTCACGACGCCGCCGTCCTGCCGAGTTACGACCACAAATCACGCGATTCGTAATTGCTACTACCAACTACGATTTCACGTGAATGTGGCTAGCTTTGCGTGGGGAATAAAAAAAAAAGAAAAGAAAAAACAGGGAACGCACAAGTAACGGGAAAAAAGAAACATCGATTTAAGAGGGATCTCTACATCAATTCGAATCGATTTCATAATCCAAATTATTGATTTTGATTCTAAAATTCGTATTTTCAAATTGTTATGTGAAAGTTTGAAATTAATAATAAATGACTTCGAGTTATATTACGTATAGATATTCTGACGCATAGATCTATCGATCGTGATAAATGAAACTAAGTAGATGTGGAAAGGTTCAAAGAATTATTAACGAATCGATCATTCCTTTTTTCTTTCTTCTTCTTTTACATTTGTAAAATATATCTTAATCTTAACAACATAATAGAATGAAAAATATCCGAAGCTAAGTTGTCGAGTTATCAGCTTCTTCTTGTCGCACTCCCAATGCTTACGCTAAAAGATCGTACGAAAGTATTCATCGTCGATGTATCGATGCGTTACATCTTCTACCCACACATGAGGTGGATACCATTGTTAGTATGATTTACAACGTCGTTACGTTTGCGCATAACTTAAGTTCGCCAGGGTGTCGCGATGAAATACTTGGAGCGCAGCGCAATAATTAATTTGCAACAAATAGCGCTGCACCTCCGAAGACAACGCCGGATGATTTGTTAGGCGTGAGCGTTGACTTCCACGACGATTTAATCGTATTCGCATGCCTTCGGGGTTGGCGCCGTGCTCTCCGGTTTAAATACTTTACTCGCAGTGTAAGACGATCACGCGAAAAGGTAATACAATATAAAAGCGTATCATTTATCGATTTATCATTTCTAGTATGCAACGCAACAGTAGAGTATTACGTCAAATAGGAAAAGAGACAAGTGTTAAGAGAAAAATAAAATAACGAATAATAAAAGGATAATAAAACCCTTTACTACCTATAATTGACAAGTTTTTTACGATCATAGAGAAAAAAAAAAAGATTCTTTAAAACTTAACACGTGTAACTCGTTATTTTTACACACGAAAAAAATACACGATGATCACAGTAATTATCCTCAATGGCCTTACTTCATTTTGATTATAGATAATGATAGATAGCGAGCAATAGTATTCAATGACGTTTATAAGACTAGTACGAAAGTACATATTATCTATCAGTAAAAATGTGATCATAAGTCTCGTCATCGGTGTATACCTATTTTTCAACTGAACACGATATATTCCATGTAGCAATGTCGTACAGTTTCTAGTTTTGCGTCTAGAAATCCGCCTCGTAGTCTGCCTTGTAACACACTACGGCAGGGTGTGCATTGGCATTGTAACTCTCTCTGCAATACATTACGTTACGTCCAGGTTCCAGGTATTAAGTTCGGTTTCCCTCTCGGCGTGCGCGTGAGCAACGGACACCACACATATACACATGCATATATACAGACATAGAGTTATCTAAAGAGAAAGAGAGATAGACATACGTGTTCTCTTCGTTTTGATTCGCCCGTCGACGGTCACGGGGCGGCACGTTAAAAGCTTTTCCCCGCTACTGACGTAATTACGGATATATGGCTCGCGATGCTTTCGAACGCTCGCCCCCGAAACGAACCTAGCTAGAATCGGCCAACAAACTATAATAGCACCCGCTGAAAATTTCGCTCCCTTTCGAAACGTTTCACGGACGGTGATTCTCAACCTTTTTCGTACTTACTTATAAACCAAATTTTATTATTATTTCCATTTTTTCTTATAATAAAGTAATCCAATTTTTCTTTTTGCTACGTAATTATTAGAAAATGTGTAAAAAATTTAAATAAATACCTCTATATATTATCGAATAATTTGATTATTTCGTAAGTTTCTCATTCGACAAATTGGTACAAAGATAAATGTATACAATATTTTTTACCAAATATTCTAATCGGAAAAATAAATTTCTACTGTCATAATATATAAATATTTGATTTACCACATAGGTACAAAATGAAAAATAAAAAGATTTACTTCTTATAACTGATGTTAACAATTTGGCCCCATAAGAGGTTAATCGATTTGCCAAATGAGCGAGCGGTCCATATATTTCTATAAAACAAAATGTGAGTACCGCATATAAGAGTGAGGGTAAAGAGTGAGAGTATGAGGAAGAAAGAAAAGAAAAGGGAAAGGAAGAAGATGGGTCGATTCATCGGTGACGTAGTTCGTTTCGATCGCGTGGGCGCGCTCGGAGTGTGCTGAGTCCTAGCTCGTGTATATGGTTAGACAGGAGGTGGAGGAGGAGGAGGAGGAGGAGGAAGAAGAGAAGGTGGTAGAGAGAAAGAGAGGGTGAATTGACCGAGGGAGAAAAATGACTCGGACTCTGCCGCGCTCTTCGAAGGCACACTCACGTAGATAGAGAAAGAGAATAAGAGAGACAGTGAGAAAGAGAGAGAAAGAGAAGAAGGGTACAGGCATATGGGCATGGCGAACTCTCTCGCGCGCCCTCGCACTTGCTAGGTTGCCTTCCTTCCTCCTTCCTCTTTCACCGGCGCTGCCTGCCATCGTATCAACATCGCACTTCATAATCCTGCCAGTGTTTCCGCGCGTCTCGATCCGTTACCTTACTTCGCGACCGATCGCCGTCGAGAGAAATAAAATCGAGTTTCCGAGAATAGAATATTTTTATTTATCCTTCGAGTGGCGATTCTTTTTTTTCCCATGGGAGAAAAAGAAAAAAAGCACCATCATCTTCAAATGTCGATCACTCTCGTATCAACCCTTAGAATCTTCCCCCACTTCCCTTCTCTTATTAAATCAACTTTCTTAAAGTCGAGAACGAAGGGACTTTGAATGTCATCTCGGTGCAATCGATTCTATCTTATAGGATTATTATCATTTTCGTACTTTTTCCATTCCATTTATCGTGATTTATATTCGTTTCTTAGATAATTATTATATGTGCGCGATTATTAATCGATACTTTACTGACATTTTTCCCCCGTGAAAAGTTATGCCACGGCCTATACGCGTCGAGGATACGTTCGGTTTATGGTGAGTGGATTTCAATCCTTCTTTCCATCGTGTAATTCGAAGTAATTATATAAGGATGATGGAATACCAAATGAAAATTTTATTTTTTCTTTTTATTTTTTTTTTACAGAAATATTGTGGTAATGCCAAATATAGATTGTATGTTAAAATCATATATTGATATTATTTTTCTATATAAAAAGTTAATACTAATTGCTTCAACTTTTAATAAGTCGAATCGATTAGTTTTAAATCGATAATAGTGGACTCGTTTTAGGTTGAATTCGATCGTCCTTGGCAATCGATAAATTATTGTACACAATAACGAGTTACACGATATTACGCGTTCATTAGATTTCAAATCAACCTGCTTTATTTCGTTTACGTATAACATAAATTTACCGACATGCGTCTGCGTGACACGAATAGCGCGCTAAGTATGCGCCCTATCGTTAGCTTATCTTGCATATCATTCGACATGATTTCCATTACCGTTTTATATTTTTGTATTAAATGATAATATCTGTAGGAATAAGAAGAAAAATATTATGCATCACGGTTAATATATATATATATAACCGAGTACTTTGAAATGACTTATCAATGTTATTAATTAACTTGACAAAAATAATGACCCATATATTTGAAAATTTAATCAAAAAGAAAAATAAAGAAGAATATTCTTCAATATCAAATTGATTGATTAATGACGTAGATCCATAATAGGTATACAAAAGTTAGAAACGTGCAATTTTCGAACGATCGAGATCCGCCCCGGCGTGCTTGACAATTGTAAATTGCATTAGATGCGAGATATCGATGGCAAGCCGGCATTCGAGAGTCCTCGAAGGAACTCATTGCAATTTGTTCTTGCGTCCCGTCGAGGGCCGGCAAACGAAGCAAAAGGTCGAAGGCGTCGCTGAAGAGATCCCGTTTCCTCCTCAGGCTTTTGCCGAACGTCGAGAATACTTATCTCTCAAAATAGATCGCGGGAATTTCATGAGCATAAAGGAACAACCCTCCCCTCTTGCCTTCTTTGAAAGGTACGCGTCCAGAAGAACGCACAACTTGCTTCTCTCCATGGTTTTTCCTGCTTAAATTCGTTCTCCAAGCAGCACAGTATCTCAGACCGTTGCCGGTAAATCAAGCAACGGGCATTCCGAACGTGCCAACCCGAAATACCATTTTTTTTTATCCACTTCCAGTAACATCCAACCGAAGTTGGTACTACTATACTCCGACTTCGGCTATCGATCGTGTTTTCTCGATCCTTTCGTACCCTCGACGTGCGTTAAAGACCTCAATCGGATCTAATTGATACAAATGCGTAAACGAATCTGATATCGTTGATTGATTCTCTTATTTCTTTTTTTTCTTTTCTTTTTTTTCCCTGGTTAACATCAAATTAACGTGACTATTAGTTGTTTTTAAATAAAATTACATAATATATTATATTTCATATTTATATCAATATTACGTATAAAAGCTTACCAAATAAAAAGTAAAAAAGAAATAATGTAGAAGAATAAAAAATGGAGAAAGGGGTGTCGCTCTTGGGAGCTCGTGGGTGGCTCAACGCGAACACGGTTCTGGTTCGTGGGATTGGTCGGACTTATGACAGTTGACGGATGATGAGGCCGCCTTTCAGACGGACCTTTACGCCCTCGGGCCAAGGCTCTAGTCTCAACTTTCGATACCGCCATTATCTACGACGAGAAAGGGTAAGAGTCCTAAAGAAATAGCCTAACCGAACATAACGGGATTATTAAGTAAAATAGCCATATAAGTCACTCGTCTCATACGTTTTTTTTTTATCCTTCCTTTTTCTTTTCCTTTCAGCATATGAATAAATATGAAAAGGTGAAGGAGATCCGGATTTAATTTTTAACTCTTAATTTTGATTTTTTCCTAAGTGTATACACACATTTTTGGTTATAATTTAAAATGAATATGTTGATTATTATGTATAGTGAACTATAAGTTATAATTATTTGTAAAAATTGTATATTAACATGATGCATAGAGATAAACTCTGTGTATATCATATTATATGTATCTCTCCCGTTTTATTTTATTTTCATTCGTTTCATCCAAGGAGATGTAGCTGCACGATGTCGAAAAGGTGACTCCTACGGGTTAGCCCTCCTCCTTCACGTAGAGGGAGAGGAATACCGACAGGTATTCTCAGCTAGGCAGCTAGATTCGAGATAGTCTCGGTACCGTGCACTCAGAGAGCAAAAGAGAGAGAGAGAGAGAGAGAGAGAGAGAGAGTAAGAGTTCGTAGATGCGAATCTAGTATTCGTGAAGCCGGTGGAAATAATTTCCACGTTTTAGAGACAGCCTTTTACCTTTTGCCATCCCACCGACTTAGTCTCGCCGCGGATAAATGGAAATCGTCCGAGATTTATCATTGCAATGCGCCTTCCCCTCTTCCGCGAGAATCCAAACACTCTGGAACGTTTTCGTGAAATCTTTTAGATACCACAACCGAGATAGAGAAAAATATTTACTTTTATCGCGTTCTCTTGTATTTTAACAAAAAGAATAATATACAGATTAACATCGTCGTGCATTCGCGTTTCTTTGAAACGGGATTTTCATGTCTTTACGAGATCTTTGAAGAATTTTCATATTAATCAAAATTATTCTTATCGTTTATTCGACAAAATCGTAATCAAAGATTTTTTATTTTTTATTCTATTAATTTATATAAACAAATTTTTAAATATCTTTGAGGAAAACTGTGATTGAAAATTACTAAACAATCGTTGCATTTTCATTACTTAAAAGTATGCCGACTGGAAAGATTGAATTCAGATACTAAAGTAATATAGTATTTTAGACAGTAGGAAAGAAAAGGCAAGTTTTTCTTCTTATTCTCTTTTTTTTTCTTCGAAGAAAATTACTTACAAGAGAATAATAAGTCGGTTTTTAGATGCGAGTAGTAATACCATAATCGCGCGTTATGTAAAATAGCTTAGCAAGAGTTACGGAAGTTCTGCTTCTCGAGGCGCGACATTTTGATTTTCTGCGGCAGATAAGACGCCTTCCATGGCGTAGCAAAGATGAGAATCTAAGAACGATGCGCCGCGCGGAACCTCCGAGGAGTAGTTTTTGTACTTCGCCTTGCTCGATGTTAGAAGAGACCGTGGCAAGAGAGCAAGAGCTACATCGGTGTCACGTTTATCTCCTTGCTGATCGGCTTCGCAGTACGATTGCGCGAACTGCGTGCCACACGACGAACGAACAAACGAACGAACAGATACACATGAATGCATGCACACACACACATACACGTACAAATACAAAACGAAGAGATTCGAACCGCAACGGGAGAACCGGTTGAATTCCCGCCCTCTCCCATGACACCCTTTGCTCCCTCTCACTCCTTCACCCTCCCCCACCCACTCTCGCCACCTCCTACGTTTCCCCTATGAGTTAAACTCTACTCCCTGTCACGGATTAGAAGAAATTTGCCTGCTATTCATCAAAATATTTCACTGGTATCTCGTGTTCGCGCGTAAAAATTTTATTCTGCAAAAGGCTTTTTACTTTTTTTTTTTTCTTTTCTTTTTACCAAACGCTTTAACCTCTTGACGTGGTTTTAACTTTCATAGAACGCTAACACGTTCCTTCGTGTAGGTATTTGGTTATTTTTATTAGACATTGTACACGCATCTTGAGAAGTTAGTTCTCAGAAGTAAAAAGTTGTGTGACGTAATGTTGGATACCATTGTTGGTGTTAATGTTAGAAATAGATTTAATATCGAATAATCTACGTTGCGAATTGTTTTTTGTTCTCGGATAAATTTTTTTTCTTTTCACACGATTGAAACGAAAGTAAAGTAATCGTGCAGGATTCATAGATCTTTGTTTAAATTGTAACTTGATTACGTCGAATAAAGATTTGACGTCGCCAAGAAGATGGAATAATATTTTTAGCAAGAATAATAAGAATTCCAAAGGTCATGGGAATGGATAAAAATGAAATCAAGGTATTGCATACGTGGCTCGTAAAACATAACGTACGCGTGAGATCGTCGAAACGACGTAGTAGCTTTCACGTTACGCCCATTAATTAGGAAAGCACTCGTTCTCGAAACTCCGTACCGTGTCGTATGAAAACGGCGGATCGGTATTTCTTTTTTTTTTTTCTTTTTTTTTTTTTTTTAGTCGACCAGTAACGGACAAAGTAATAGTTTCGGTCGAGGGTTCATGGTGCGTGAGAAAATTGAAATAAGAAGTGTACCTTGGGTATATTACTTACCAACTTATGCCTTGTGTCGCGATTAAAATCGTTTTTTTCTAGTTCGAGTAAAGTCGACTTGTTACATAGTAACAGTTATATGAACTAATTGGTTTCCTTTTTTCTAACGAGAAAAATAAAAAAGAAAACAGAGAGGGAGAGAGAGAGAGAGAAAAAGAAGGATCGTAGTAGACACTCTATCGAGATACTTTTTCGTTGTCACGTCACAATTTTCCTTGGCATCGAAGCGAAGCATGAGTTACAGCCTCCGAGCTCGCGTATTACTACCTGTCCGATCGAACTCGCTTACTTTGCCTCGCCAATCATTTATCATCTCATTTTATAGTCAACCGATCTTAAACACCGGTGTTGCCGAAAGCGTTCATTCTTCGTTGGTTCTACCTAGTCGGTGTATAAGCGAGAGAAAACTTGTTGCCGATATCAGAGGAAAAGCTCGTAACTCCGGTTCCGTCTCGATAATCATCGACGTGTCTCGATCGGAATGGCAATTTTTTTCCTATTTCTTTTTTCTTTATTTTTTTTTATTTTTTATCTATCGACGTACCTACCCGTCGTCATACATCATATCCGTGCCATGTATCATACTTAAGGGAGCATTCTCGAAACGATGTCGCCGTTTATTTTCGGTTTGATGAAATTGTTAAGAAGAATAAAATTATCGATATAAAGCGAGGATTATTTTTGAAAATTATACATTGTTTTTAATTTGATTAAGTTAGGTGGTGTAAAAATATCAAATGTTTCAAATGTCAAACAATTTTATTGATTTACCAACATTGTGGTCTTCTGAAAACTTTTGAGTTGTTTTAAATAATCCTTAATAAGAGAATAATATAAGATAAAATCATTAATGCCAATTTAACCCTTTACAATGATATATTACATGACCGTAACTAAATAAAAAATAGACGCTATATTTATAATAATATAAACCACAATAACATTTGCACCAACTAATCAGTTACTTGTACGCTATACATTTTTAAGATAACAAAAAATATTACTTGTATTGGCATGATACAATACTATCTTAACTACATTTGCAGCCTTAAAAACACCATCTTATATATTTCTCCATATGCATGTAACAAGATGAAGAATCATCTTTGTCATTCATCTCTGTTAAATACTCGAGAAGTTCTTAACTCTTACAAGCTCTGTTCCGTTCAAGAACAAGTTAAGGAAAATAAAAAGTAAATGGGAAGAAATAAAAAAGATTTAGTTAATTCCACGAAGATGAAAGATCACAGAGAAAAGAGGCGCGGTATGTGTATATGTGTACGTCATGTGGCGGGGATCACCGCGGGCGGTCCCGTCGCCCTTTCCGCGATAGTATTTGTCCATGCGAGTGGCGCGTGGCAGTGCTTATCAATCACTCCAATCGACCTACTGTGTTTCGCTGTTAGATCTATGTACAGCATACATACTCATATAGATTTGTACATACATAAGTACTATAGTTGTCTTTTCTTGTATAATACCGACCGACCGAGCTGCCACCGGCAAGTTGATCGTAAACTCGACACTCCTCCTATCTTCTCTTTTCTCTTCGTCTTCGTTTTCGTCTTCGTCTTCTTCTTCTTTTGCTTCTTCCGTTCTTTGTCTTTTGGGTGGTCCTCCAAGTTCGAAGCAGCAAGGTGCCAAAGTCTATTATTAGAGTCGACAGTAGTATAGAACGTGCGTGATGGCATGCCGTAGACTCCCGTGAAATTACTTATGTACATCATTCGAATACCAATTACCGAGGACGTTCTATCATTTTCGACGCTTCCGATTAGGAAAACGTTTTATTTGTATAAGAAAAAATAGAAGTTATTTGAATTTTCCGTAGAGGAATTTTCTACGCTAATATGGCGGGAATATTGTAATAATAAGGAAAACGTTTTAGGCATGCAACGTTAAATTACCTTTATTTATGTCGACCGGTAATTTAAAGGAATAATACAGTATTAACGAAGTATTAGGTAAAGTACCTTTTTACACACGTGAACTGATAAGAGCGGGAAAATGAAGGCCGTGGGATCGACCGAATATTT
The DNA here is from genome assembly GCF_001313835.1 of Polistes canadensis. NCBI lineage: Eukaryota > Metazoa > Arthropoda > Insecta > Hymenoptera > Vespidae > Polistes > Polistes canadensis. The sequence continues at coordinate 983,754 of NW_014569558.1, read as the reverse complement.
TCAAGAGTTTTCCCGCCAACGAAGAAACGGCCATCTACCGAATTTCAAGGGAATCGAATAGCTGGAAACGTTGTGGGAAAACTCGTCAGATGGCGGAGCTCGTGTGTATTCGGGGGTGTCCCTTGTAGCAGCAGCTGTTTTCGTGCTGCCACCTTCCGTTCCCCGCGTAGAGTCAAAGGCGGTACTGACCTGCGCGCTCGTTTCCTCTCTCTCCTTCTATACTACTCTCTTTCTGGATTTACCACTGCTCTCGAACTCGGCATGAACGTGTTCCAAGATTTATGGCCCGTATCATGGCGCGGCATCTAAACGATTATTTGCCGTTAAACGTAAACGGCTTGTAAAAACCGGGCCCTGCATAATAGAGTAAATATAGGCTCGATCTTTGGACTTCGCCGGGAAATTTATAGATCCACTTAAGATGCTCCACTTAAGTATCGACGCACTGACCACCAACCCTTAACCCGATACCACTGCCTTCGATACGCTATACCTAACGACCTTTCTTATGCTTTTTTTGTTTTTATTTTTTTATCGATCGTTTACGCTCCTATATCTTTCCTTTCGTTCACACCCGTTAACCTACCTAACAATTTTGTAATACAAATCCTTTTACTTACTTTATCTTTTCCAATTATAATTTAAGTTTATATATTGTTGGGAATTTAAAAATATAATTGAAACATGTAAAAATATATAACTTCGTATTTTTATAAATAGGATAACGTTGTTATGTTGTACAAACAAAAATGTAATAGGACAATTCATTCGAAGAAGAACAATTTATTAAGCTGATACGTCATCACCCGACAACGATAGCCCTACGTTGTTTCCCTCATTGGAAATCAGAAGAGTGAGTTGCAGTATTTGAATAACAAACGATATGCAAATTCGCTCACCCCATGCTAGTTTTGACTTCGACCGTGGTATACATACATATACGTATTATGCGTACGTGTTATCGTCACTGTGTTCGATCATCACGCGGAACAGGTATAATTTTCATATCGAGACATGCGTTAATCAATTTCTCCTTCAAACATTAAATACGATTAATACATACTATCTCCTGTTTTCCTATGCAATATCTATTATGAGGATACTACACACATACTCATGTACACACAAACAAAAAAATGTATATATTTATTTTAATTAATAATAATTATTAATCGAAGTCACTAACGCTGACTTAAACGATCATATCTCTTTTACGTTATATGTATGTCATAAAATTTGTCGCAACGCGCTAACGCGAACAGGGATAACTCGTTTTTACGAATTCTTTGTTCCAGGATAATAGGATGCGTGTGGCTAGCACTTTACGCCATAAAATCGGACATCGCGTTTATTGTCATGCAAAGGAAGCTTTTTGTTTCGACGGTGTAAAGTTACTATGTAAACGAAAATAATGTCAACGAAATAATATCGTCGTCAATTTATGGTACGATTGCTTTCTTTCCTATGAATTATTATCATCATTATTTGTTATTATTATTATTGTTATTTTTATTAATATTTTTATTAATATTATTGTTGTAATTATTAATAAAATAATAACAGAACATTTTTTCGTTATGAAAGAAAGTTTGTTGTCAAGGATGATCCTGTTTTACGTTAAGCTAACAGACATCTTAGAAGTTTGAAGATCGGCAGGGAGACCTCTTAATGTTCTATTCTTATGTCTTACGGTATCTCTTTCTCTCTTTTCAAAGCAGGCTTCGCAAGCCAAGTCCAAGAAGATTTTAATTAAGCCCGCCCTTCCAATGTTTCATTCGATTGGATGAGCTAATCTCGTAGAAAATTTAGGGTTTCCCTTCTACAAAAGACTAGACCGCATTTAAGCCCATTAACATTTTTTCGCGAAGCTGAAAATTATAATGATACACGTGCGCGTGTGGATACAATTAATGTGTTTCGTTTGACATCTTTACAAAGAGATACATTTCTTTAAGTATAGGGACAAAAACAGGAGAGAGTAATTTTCATGAAGATTCGTGTCACCGCTTCGAGTACGATTTCATTAGTCCCCGTGTTACATTAAAATTCAATCGTGAGCGTTCCGATTTAATTAGTCCGCACGGAGAAAATTAATCGGGATATCGAAATTTTATTAAGCGTGAGAAATAACTCCTCAATGATTGAATTACTTTGTAGAAAATTTGTTCCATTTCAAAACAATAGGAACGTTGACTTTGTTCAATTTTCTTTTATTTTGTTTTGGTTTTTCTTTTATTTTCTACGAAATAATCTCGTTAAGCGACGTCGGAGGCGGTCTGGTCGGCATTTTTGTCTATCATCATGGAAGACCATTTGGAGCTTGGTACATTAGGAAGGAAAGAGAGTGGGGATAGAAGAAAAGCAGCATGTCAGGGGATGACATCTAAATCTCCCTTTTCGTTTCACGCTGACTGCCCGCCCTTTTGCTGGCTACGCTTAGAGCTAGAACTTCCCGTATCTACCCTCCGCCTTTGAGGGGGTGGGTTCTACGGTACACTCCGTTACAAAACCTTTTTTCAAATTTTCCACCAAAATTGTTCTCGAATCATCGAAGAATAACAAAAGATCGATAAATCGAATTGAAAAGTATATTAATTCTTAATATTTAGAAAATTTTCTAGGTATTTAACAAATTTTAAATCGTCTTAAATGAATTTAACTGAATGAAATATTTATAAACTAAACATAATTATAATACAGATAAAATTAAAAGTTTTTTTATTCAAAGAAATGTTATAAAAAATATTTCGAAATATTTAATTTCTTTTAAATACATTAATATCCATGCTTTTTTTCTTTTCTCCAAGAAAACTTTCGAAAATATCTTTTATTTTGTTCCAAGAATCTCTTTCAAGGTTTCCTGTGAGTTTTCTAGGTTTTGATGTCGTTTCACGTAACATACCAAAGCGAGAGAGCCTTTATATTTTTATGGGAGTGAAAGTCGCTTCTCTACGAGGGTCGTGCGCCGTTTCATGAGGGCATTTCACGTCCCTTAAGTTTCAGAGGGAAAAACGGGAACAATGCCCGTAGTCCTGGAGTTTCACTTTTTTTTCGAACGAACCTGAGGAAAAATAAAGAAAAATTCGAGTGCCTGGTAAGGGAGGTACATTTCCCGTGAAGAAAACTTAAAAAAGTCGATCCACCGAAAACGAAGTCAGTGTTCTCTCGTCTTTCCGTCCGGTAACTTAAATTTCTCGTTATTTTTTCGCTCTTTCTTTCTCTCTCCCTCTCTCTATTTCTCTCAAAATTCATCAGAATTCTATGAATTATTAATTATGATAAAAACAAAAAGAAAAGAAAGGTTCATTCTTATCTTCCTTTCTTGCTCGTACGATTATTCATAAGGAATTACGATTTTGTTTAAGAAAACGAAGAAATTCACTATCACATTGAACGTCAAATTTTTAATGAAATATCGATAGTTGGAGTAATCGATTTCTGTCTTTTTTTTATATTTCATCAACGTTTTCGCGGAGTGAGCGAGAGAGAGAGAGAGAGAGAAAGAGTAAGCCAAACAAAAAAGAAGAAAAAATAGATAAAAAAAAAAGAACGAAAACGAAAGTAAAATATTATATCACCTGTCCGATATGCTTTCCTACGACACACACGTGACAATTTCATTCCCGTCGAAAAGTTCGAGGAAAGTCATCAAAAGGGAGGTGTGGAAGCTCGCCTCGAAGGTTTGGGATCGCGTTCTATGATTTTATGGATTTTAGAAAGGTTTTTTGGATAAAAGTGAAAAATGTTGGATTCTACATATATATGTATATATATATATATATATAGATATATATATAAAGAGAAAGAGAGAAAGAGAGAAAGAGTCGAACAGTCGACGAAATCGTGCACGTGTGCAACGCCGGATTCAGCTGCCTCGTTCGGTTCACGAATGAATTATCGTTCGTTCGGTGCTGGCTCTTTCATTTCCAGTCCGCGCAGTGGTGGATATCTCGCTCTCTTTCTCTCTCTTTCTCATCCTCTTCTACTCTGGTATCGGTCGGGCCGTCAGCAACGCTTTTTCCCATCCCTCTACAATTCCTCCTCGACCCTCATTCACTCTACCTCCCTTTCTCTCTCACTCTCTCTTTCTTTCTCTTTCTCTCTTTTCAACGCAAGATAACGCGACCATTTCTTTCAAGCTAGTAACTTGCAATATTTCACAAAGTTCTACCATTTTTGTGTTGATTTTGTTCTTTTTGGGGACGATTCATAATAAAATAATTATATTATTATATAAAGGTAACAAATGTATCTCGTTTAATGGTGTTATATTTTGAATATATACAATTAAAATTAAACTAGAAATTACATGATTGTTAAAGAAACGTAGGCGTTTCGTTCGAAGGCTGACTCACGAGCGTATTGATTTGGGTATACGAAAGAGGAAATCTCTTAGCCTATAGGGTGGGGGATTAGAAAGACGATCGAAGGGAGAATGGAAGCGAAACGAAGTAAGGAAGGAGCGATCAAGCGACGGGTGTGTTTTTATTTCGGTGAATCGTTCCCGATCGGTCGGACGAACGGTTGGTCGAAGTGATGGGTAGGGTAGGGTAGGGTAGGGTAGGGTTGGGAAGGGAAGGAAGAGAAAGAGAGGGTCCGAAGTAAATTGGAATTCCGCGACGCGAAAGAAAGAAGGCAGTGGGAAGGTAGGGAACTAACTCTGGTAGGAAGGGTGGGAGGGAGGGAGGCAGGATGGACTAAAAATATCTATCGATCGGAATTACGAGCCACCTTATTCGTTATAATTGAGTAATTAATTCATATCTTTGCAGCGTATCGAAAAACTTTGGATTTACGCGTGGATAATTGTTTTAGATCGATTCCTTTGATCTAGATTACCATCTCTGCAAACGAGTTCTTTTTATTTTTCATTACAATTTGCTTGCCCGAGACAAATGATCATTGATCTTTGATCGAGTCGATTATATTCGTCGAACGAAAGCCAACAGTGTGTTAACGTTGAAACGATATTTTTCTTTCATCGCGGATAGAGAATTGATGAGAATTAAAAAACAAGACATCTTTTTATCATCCTTATCGATCGAAGATGCTGTCGATGGAAGATGAATGTTATAAAAAAAAAAGCAAAAAAGAAAATTAAAATAGAAAAAATAAGAAAAAAAATGATAAGAAATAAGAAAGGATTCTCAAGAACGATCTAATTAATAATCCTTTAGCTATAACGGAGCCGCGAAACTGTTTAGGATACGCGTTGAGGGAAAGCAAGATAGTATCTCTATATAGTTAAGAGGTGTTTACAAGTCCGAGCAGTGAATCTGTGGGTAAGTGGTAGAGAAGATGGCAGTAAATATTCCTTGGGCGCACCTCTCCACTCCACTCTCCGCTCCTATCCGTTTTCTCCCGGTCTTCTCTCTCGTTTTATCTTTTGCCTCTCTCTCTCTCTCTTTCTCTTTCTTCCCTCTTTCCTTCTCAGTTTCATGGTGCTCCATCGGTTCCCTAGCCTCCCACAAACGCCCCTTTACCAAAGCGAACTGTAGCTCGCGTCGCGGAATTCCAATTTACCCTCTTCTACCCTTCCTTACTTCTCCTTGATCGCGACTCGTACTTCAAAACGAAAACATTCAATTGATTGCTTCTTGCCCTTATCTTTACACCATTCTTCTTCTTCCTCTTCTTCTTCTTCTTCTTCTTCTTCCTCTTCTTCTTATTTTTTCTTTCTTTCATTTTATTTTTTCCTTTTGCTTGGCCGTTCTTTTTAGATAGAAGGAAAAGGGTGAGAATGAGAGTCGAATCTGAGAGTTCTCGCGCGAAATGATTTCATTGTTTAATGCCGTGTGATTCGACTCTGATTTATGTAATAGTCATGGGAATACCGTTAAAACGTTTCTATTGGCCAATGAGTAGTTGAAGCATACAAGTCTTTCTTTCAATTCCCCTAGATTTTATCAATCTATACTTTTTTCCGAAATTTTTTCTTCTCATTGTTCTTTGTCTTAAATTGTTGTTTTTTTTTTTTCTTTTTTATTTGGTAAGTATAATATATAAAATAATTAGTTTTGTAAAATATTCATGTTTATGTAAGTTTAACTATACTTTCACTGGGACATGTGCTATTTCCGTTTCTTGATTTGCATATCCTATAACTTTGGGTGTATCGAAATGGTAACGTGTGGTCGATTTACTTCATGCTCACATACATGAATACACATGTACATAACTCTTAAGCTTCCATAGTTCGATTCACCTGTACAAACCATCTCGTATTTCTCATCGGTTCTAAAGTAAATGTTTGTAGTCGAGAAATGAAACTTCGTCGTAAGGCAGCCTTGACTTCTATCATGCAACGAAGTGCAAACGTTAAGTCATCAGATTTTTCGTTCAATTTTCTACATATTTTCTATCGGGTAGATGGGGATGTACAGATACGATCGAAAAGCTAATCCGTACGATCGATAATCGGAGAAAACAACGGTGTATTTTGTTTACACAGAACGGTGTACTCTATTTAAAACCCCGAATTTATGACTGCCAAAATGTCACAAGTAAATATGGCAACATTTTTACAGTTTTTCGCTTTTTCTCTTCCCTGTTTGATAGCGTAGGTATGTAGGAAGGTTGGAAGGTAAAAAGGTAGGAAGGTTGATAGATACATACATAGGAACGATTTGTTGTTCGCCGTTTTTCATGGAGGCTCGACATACACGTTTCCCATATGCATAAGAAGTATCTATATATGTGACATTGTCTCTTTTTACTCACATATACAACAGTCGATTGCGTTTTTCATGCTCTGAACTTGACACAATTCCCAAACCGGTTGTTTGTTCCAGTCCGCTTAACTCTCCTCTTAATGCTTAAGTATTCGACCGATAAGCATTTTTAAATACAATTTTTTTGTTACGACATTTTATACCATGATAAAAAAATCAGCAATGAGTAAGTAGTTTCATTGAGCGATATTCTAAGCTTCGTTGATTATTTTTTTAAATGTTATGTCGTACGTAATGTAAGAAAAATATATTACACTATCAATGTATATACGATCGACCGATGATAATAAGATAACAACGTTCTAGCTCGTGTTTGAATTATTAATGCGTCTGCATATATATATATGATACGCGTTTAATTCAATATTTCTTTTGCGAAGCATGGACTATTTTCCATAAGCGCATTCCTCGAAGTTGAATTTATCAGTGTTGACGACCGGATTATCTTTTTCTGGGTGTGGCTTTGGCAATACAATTATTAATACAGACCATTACTTTGTGTATTTTCTTTTTGTGAATTTAATGTCAAACAACTGTAACACTTGGCATAACTAAAACCGATAATTTCGAGTTCTCGACGAGCATATTATATTTGTTAAATAGAAAAAAAAAAAAAGAAGAGATTCCCCGAAAATCGCTAATTCTGACTCGCTAAAATGTATTTTACGAGATTCGAGCTATTCATTGGATATTCCAAGGAACATTAAATTCAAACGAAGAAGATGAAGTAAACGATTTGAGATTTTCTGAGATGAAACTTCTCTTAGGTGAGCACTCCCAAGGAAGAAAATGAAAAGTAGTAAAAGAAGTAAAAACAAAAAGAAAAGGAAGAGAGAAAGATAGATAGATAGACAGAGAAAGAGAGAGAGACAAGAAAAAGGGTGACGACGTGTCTTCTTAGGCTGTCCACGATAAAAGTAAGAGCGTGAACTACGTTGATGGAAGTGAAACGAAGAGGTGGGATAGGGATAACAAAAAATATAGAAAAAGAATATGTAAGAGAGAAAGATAGACAGATAGAGGAAGGAAGAGGAACGGCGTACTAGGGCGAAACGCATTTCCTGTGCATCGTCGACGTCTCAGGAGCCGTGTGCTAGAGGGTAGAGAAGAAGGCAGAGCCTCTCCTCCTTTACGTTCAACGTACGAAGATTCGAAGAGGTTCGTTGTAATAGTAGTTGTAGTGGTAGTAAGCAATAGTAGTAGTAGTAGTAGTAGTAGTTATTGTAGTAGTAGTAGTAGGGAATTCTCTGCGGGAGTAGCCGACGGTGGAAGCGAAGCCAGAGAAGTTTCGCTTCGAGAGCGTGACGGGGGTGGAACGAAGGGTGGCATGCTTCGCTTCGGATGGAACCGACGAGACGACGGTGGAAGAAGAGGAAGAGGCGTAGGAGGACGACGAAGTGGAGGAAGACGAGAAGGATGAGGAGATGAGAGAGAGAGAAAGAGAGAGAGGTGAATAGAAGACGGGAGAGAGAGTGAGTGAAAGAGAGTGGCAGGGGGTACGAGGGGATGAGCTCGGAGTTGAAGCGATGGCAGAGTATTGATTTAGTGGGTTTCACCGTCTCCTTCTATTTGTCTCTCTCTCTTTCTCTCACTCTTCTCGTCCTACGTCTCTCGCGTCTCCTCCGATGGTAGTAGGATCAACGGGAAAGCTAACGTCGGAGCCCTCGTTTTTCCAACCTCGACATTTTCTCACCGAGTAACCAACGTGATCGAAGAAACTCTGCAAGAGTGGTGCAGGAATAACTTATTTTTTCCTTTTCCTTTTTAATCTTATTATTATTATTATTATTATTATTCTTTTATTATACAGAGAATGCTCCATTTTGTTATCATCGTCGTTCGTTCGTTCGTTCGTTCGTTTCCTTCGTCATCGAGAACCTTAGAAATGTAAGAGCATTGTTTCTGAAATTATTTCAACGGAATAGGAATCTTTTTTATTACTTATGCGATAGATGAAACAATTGTTTCTAGTAGTTATCTAAATCTTATCAGGATATGTTGACAAAGATAAATGATTTTTTCGTGCAATTGAAAATCCCAACTCGTTGCGTTGTGAAATTCGCATGAATTTATTTAACTTGAGAAAATATTTCTAAGGAGTACAATGTAATCGTTTAACCGTTAACTATTTATGTACTCTTGACTGTCCACCGGAACGAAGAACACATCGACTTTTCGAGTCCACGTTTTCTTTCTATTCCTTTTTAGTTTTTTCTTTCATTCTTTCTTTCTATTTTTTTTATCTTTTTCCCTCGACATCCACCACGGTTCTTAACTTTCACGTTCCGCATTTCAGAGTCGCGCATTTTGCGGATGAAAGTTACGCTTGATCGCGCTAGTAAGGATTTACGGACTCATGTGGCCTTGGCTTGTTACGTATTTCTCTTGCCGTCTCTCTCTCTCTCTCTCTCTGTCTTTATCTCATTTTTTCTCTATTTATAACGTCAACCGTATCTATGTACATAGGCTACTCGAAATATCAATACTCTTGTCTTTATCGCAAATAAAAATCGTTCGTAACAATTTTTAACATTTTATCGTTGCTTACCTCAAGTCGGATTAATTAGAAAATCATTTAATAGATTTATACCTTTAAACTTGACTAAAATAAAATGGACAGCAATTATTTATTGCTGTCAATAATTATGATCGATAAATGAAGCAATTAATAAGATATTTGTTTGTAAATTAATTATAAATATATAAATTTATTCATAATATTACAAATATAACACTTTTGTGTGAATAGATAAAAAAACGTGTCTATAAGAAGAAAAAAAATATATAGTATTATCGATAAACTTGACAAAACCAGTACGCACGCGATGTTTCGTTGGTGAAAGACGTTAAAAAAAAAAGGTAAGAATAGGAAGAGAAAAAGGAGGAGGAGGAGGAGGTGGGGAAGGATCGTTTGGTCTGAAATTGGTTCGAAAAGAGACAGAAAGAGGATGAAGGGAAGAAGATGGGCAGGCATGTTGTAGCTATCTACTCGACAGCTGTTACTTACTAGTCTAGCTTGCTATGTAGCTAAAGTAAGAGAAGCAACAAGGAGAACAGGCAAAAGCTTGAAGAAAAGTGATAGAGAACGCGAAACAGCACGTTGATCGCTGATTCGTCCAGTCTCGTCCCGATCACAAAGAATACGAACTGGCACCGCCAATGTCCTCGCACTCGTTCGACTTCTCCTACACGTGCTAGTCGGCCTCCTCTGACAATCGGAGGGAACCCTTCCCCTCGGTATCTTTTTTATTTCTCTTTTTTTCTTTCTCACTCCGTCTCTCTCTCTCTCTCTCTCTTTCTCTGTTATTCTTATATGTGGAGGGTCGAGCCAGCCGGTCGCCTCTCACGATCGTAGATATACGTTTAGACGGTCGCCTTGCGAATGTTCAACACCACTCGTGTGCCCAGTGTAGCAACGCCGTTTGTTCCATCAGGACTGCGTGACCCAGTTCGTTGATGGAGCGCGTGATATCCGCGTGCTGCGCCCTCTCCTCTTTCCTAATGACGCCCGACGGCCATCGCTCCTTTCTTCTACTTCTTCTTCTTCTTCTTATTCTTATTCTTCTTCTTCTACTTCTTCTTCTTCGTCTTCTTTTTCTTTTCGATCGATTCGATAGGACCATTTTCTTCGTTTTCTTACAATTATTTTCAAGTTGTTTCACGTCTTTCAGAAAACAAATTAAAGGAAAAGGAGATGAAGGTAACATTTTCGACACGTGTTTTAAAAATTAACTATCACGTGTATTTGAATTTTTTTGCAATTGAAGATAATATCACGTGTCATTATCTATGATAAATCTAATCGCTAAGAGTTCAACATTTCAAATCTGTAATTAGAACGCATATATATATTTTACTCTTTCGCAAGAGAAGATATTCCAAGAAAAGGTTCGGTGGCAAAAGACGCATGGCGGTTGTTTCGCGAATCGACCGTTTATAGGCAATAAACGCTTCTGCACTTCGAAGAAGATCGAACTCTACGAACGTTTGCCCTTAACAGTATATTCCAACGATGTCCTCTTGTCACGTGCACAACGAAGAATCCTAAAGATGGACTTTGCTTACGACTATTCTCCTTCTTACTCAGAAAGAAATCTTTTAAGAGATTTTTACCTTTCGATATTTTCTATCGGTCATGGTGAATAGAAAGGATGATCTAATGGAATTCCTTTATCAACTTCTTTTGCGTAATATACCTGACGATTAAAATTGTTCGATTTGTCGAATAGGAAGAAAAACAAAGGGTTATGGGAAAGGAAAGAGTTCAATCTGATGGGGAACATAAATCGATGAAGAAAGAAGTCGTTGCTCGGTAGCTGCGAGCCGACGATGGGCAACGTGAACCACGTGATTTATAATAACGCCGGAGGAATTAGGTCTCGATTAGTAAATAAGAAAACGGGTTGCGTTTCTCTTCTTAAAGAGAGTACCAGGTCCCGGGGAGTCCAATTACACGGCTGGCGGCTTCTGCATTGTTTCACGGCCGCTGCTTGTTGGCCGATGCTTTCTCTCTCTCTCTCTCTGTCTCCCTTTTCCTCTCACTCTCTAACTATACTCCACTCCCTCTTCCAGCAGCACTTCCTCCTCACTCTTTCTCATACACACAAACGTTCGTCTGTTTTCTCTTCTCTTTCTTTCAGCCGCCGTTGCGGACTTCCGCCAGCTCCCTGTTAGTCAGCATAGTGATCTTCCGAAGCTACCTAGACTCGACACCCTGCAAACTTAGATACCCGTTAATTTCTCGTAATCTGCACAACGATTACGCTACTTGAGTTCTCGAAAATTTACCGTTTTCGTGAAACTCTGTCTATATATTTTCCAGCAACTTACGACAGAACGTATTCGTTAACCATGGAATCAATCATTTTCTATTATGATATCAACCGAAAAAAAAATCATTACCCTTTTATCTTAAGATCGATCGTCCGATTGAATTTCGTTCTCATATGTCTCTTATTTTTCTTTTTGTCTTTCAAAGGAAAAATAAAAATCTTACATTTCATTTCCGTGGTAACGCGAAGTATAATTTGTAGGTACAACGCCGAATATCCTTCGTTTTAGCACGCAATTTGTGGGGAACGCTTTTTACTGCGCTCAACCACGCGACCAACGAGCAATTAACAGTCGGAAGAGTGTGGATAATTTTCCGTCATTTCGCAGAAGTAACACGGATCATAATACGTTGACGCAATCTATAGCGCGTTACTCATATTACACATATACGTTGTTACATTACTAATGTAAAAGATAAACGTTTACAGTGATTTCACTGACAAATGATACAAAAATTAATATTGATAATGTAATATTTTTTCTTTACGGATTTTCTATACCCACCGCAAAGTCTTTTAATTAATTTTTCACTTCGTAATAATGTTAAATTATTTACGCGTCTATTTAATCGAATTCTCTTTTTCTATTGTTACAGGTAAGATCCTTTTGAAATATGTACAACGCCTATCTTCGTGAAACAACATTCCATATGGCACGCGGTGAGTTTGCGCGTTTTTATCGAATCTCGTAATGACTCGTTGAAAACGATTATGGTGTTATACTATTAAAGGATTTGAATTTTTTATTAGCTTCATTTTCATAATTGATAAAATTATATGGTTTAGTTTATGTTTTGTTTGAACGATTAAATGGATTACAATGGATGAAGATAAAATAAACTCTTACATATATTTTAATATTATTTGGATTCTCGTAAAATTCATTGAGTCAACAAAAATATTTATAGAGATAGAAGAGAAAATGTATATAATTATTAGAAATTAGAAATACAAATATATTAAGACACGTGAATGATTTGAAAGAATAGTCAGTAACATCGCACCATTTTCGTTCTCAACGTATCGTTTCTATGATGCCATGACTCGCCCGGATATGTCTCATTACTTTCAATGGTCAATCGGCAACATCGAATTATTTCTTTATTTTCTTTAACAATTCAACATTTCGTACAATTAATTGATATTTTATCAATACGAAAGACCTAATCTTATTACTACAAATTTTTTCCTATCGAACAATTCAAATAAATTCGATAAAAAAAAAAAGGTCATAATAAAGAACACGTAAAAGTAAAGGGATAGGAGTGAATATAAGTTGCGCTGTTAGATCTGGTGAACTCTATTTATGTTATTTCCTGCCTACGTTAGTTTCACGTTAGAGTTAGATATATATCGTGGTCTATTCGCATCGAGAGCAGCCGACATCAGAGTGTATAAAAGTACCAGCACTTGCGCGCGAGAGAGTTCTGATGAAGAGAGAAGAAGATGAAGAACCCATTTCAAAGGCTAAGAGAAAGAGAAAGAGAAAGAGATGGAGAGAGAGAGAGAGAGAGAGAGAGAGAGAGAGAGAGATAGAAAGATAGAAAGAAATAAAGAGAGATAGAAAGAGATAGATATAGTCTAATGTGGAGTGTCAGTTGATAGGTTTACGATAGCTGCCGAAAGATTGACGGCCAAATCCGTCAGCAGTTCTCTACGCGTGGACGCACTCGGGATTTTCTGCAATTTTCCTGTCGGTCTTCGGCGCTCGTAGGCCAAGCACGTTCCTTCAAGGTTCGAAAGCTCGGCATTCAATTCGATTCGCGTATCTCGATTTCACGCGATTCGAGTAGGCTTTCGTTGAAAGTACGAGATTGCGCGAATTCGCAATAATCTGTAAAGCGAGCTCGTTCTTTTTCTTTTTTCTTTTTTTGCTTCTTATTTTACAAGAAAATTTTCTATTATTTATGTTAGCTGTAATCAAAATTTCTAAACTAATAAAACACTTAGTTAGATACGTACTTAACGAACTAGTTTAATACAATTGAGATGTTTAGTGAAAACGTTGAAAGAGAGAGAGAGAATAGATATATATACAATATAAATATTGTTTGTTCAAATGAATAAAAATGAAATGCGTCGTTAGAAACTTTCCCATAAACGATAAATCACGTTTTATAACGAGGGAGAGAAATTATTTATTTATTTTCTTTTTTTTTCTTTTTTTTCTTTCTTCTTTCTAAGTCGATCCAATTAAAAGAATCATCGTAATAGAAATAGATTATCTAAAATTAATAGCTGGGTGAAAGAATAAAAGACTTTGTGGGCTCGAATATCTGGTCGATATAATATAGCGTGCTGTGTTCATCGAACGCCTGCCTCCATACCTTTGTTGACGTATAATGGAATGGCGCGACAATCCTCTGCCCATTATTTCCTCGCTCTTCTCCAGGGTTGAAAGATAGGAAAAAGAGATAAAGGAAGAGAAAGAGAGAGAGAGAGAGAGAGAGAGACAAAGGTAGACAGAAAGGAAGAAAGAGAGAGAGAGAAAGAGTAAGCATCGACACGAAGAAAAGCAGCAGCAGCAGAAGCATAGGGCCATTACGTAGGCGTCGAGGTAGAGGGAGACTCTCTGGGGGATAAAGAGGGAAAGAGGGGCGAGGACGTAATTCAACGCATGTGCACAGGGTGCCTTGCGTCGCGGCGCTCTGGCTCCCGCCGTCGGAGGCTGCGAGAAATCGAGTTGTCGCTCGGAATTCGCGGATCAGAGTGGTCGCATCTCTCGTTAAAGGCATACTAACGTGCTTTGTATACGTGTGTCCGCGGTAAGCTCCGCGGCATTTAATGGGAATCGACGTAACTGCCGGCGTCTCGACGCTGGCTGTCGACGCTTACGCGACGAGATCGAAAGTGATCGTGCTTTTTAATCACAACGATGACAAGGATAACCTTGAGCGATCGGTGACGAACGATATCTTTCTTGGATCTTGGATACTTTCTTCGCAATACGTCTTAAAATTATACGAAAAGGTGAAGAAAATTCGCAATCGATTAGGAACAAATACGTTGTTGACTTTTGTTGACTTTTCGAAAAAGAATCAATACCGATCGTCATTTCTGTAACGAGAAAAGGAAGGTGCAAACGAGACTCGTAGGACGACTATCGACCATCGCGAAAGGCAGCAGTAGGAGCAGCAGCAGCAGCAGGACTCTTCGAGTAGCAAACGAGTCTCTCGGTTAATGGATCTTTTAAGGAGCATGTCGTAAAGTAGAGTCATCAGTAGTGCCTGATTTCACTCAGGAAAGAGGACCAAAAAGAAGAGAGTGTTAAGTATATCTTGGAGAAAAAGGATTGATTCGAGGCAAAGGAATATACGAATTAATTGTTCGTTTGTATGACACGCTAAGATAATAGCTCGCTTATTTTTTATTATTATTCATTGGCAACGCATTAATGCGGAGATATTAGTCGAACTTCGTATTAAAATAACGTGCGATCGAGGGTGTCGAGAGTGTTTAATTCAAATTTTTAAATAAACGTATACCTATTCGTGCGAAAGAGAAGAGGCCGGTGGTGAGAGTGATAAGGGAAGAATAAGGGTGATATGGTGAATGGACTTGCATGGACGCGTTGTTACCAGGTAGAGGAAAGAGGGGTAGTTCGAAGGACAGGTACTCGGTCGATGGTGTTGTCTCTGTCATCGTCACAGAGGAGGAGTGTCGGTGATCGCGTGGCGGACGTACCGGTGCTCGGTGTTATCTTTCTCGGGGCTGGTCCGAGGTCGGAGCAGACGGAAGAAGCTGAGGAAGAGGAGGAAGAGGCGGCTGCGGCGGTGGCGGTGGCGGCGGCGGCACCGGCCCTGCTGAACCGAGAACTCTCCAAGAAGTATCAACCACGACGGGGCCCAGCGCCGGGCCGAAGACAGGGCCCCTGGTGCAGGGACTCCAAGAGGAACGTCACCCGGAGGGGGAAGCCGGGGTCGGCTTAGCAGCCGTATCAGCAACGGCCCTGAAACCACAGGGGAGAGCTCCTACCCCCTTACAAAGGGGGACGCAAACCGGGACCGGGAGGCGACCGAGACGTCGGAGACGCCGGAAAAAGAAGCGACGGAGGTGAGCCACCGAGGTGAGCGAACCTCCGAAACACAACATATTATTCTTATTATTTTTATTCTTTTTATTATTCTATAAATTCTTATTCTCTTGCTACTGTCGATATATTTTTTTCTCTCGACAGAGAAAATCTGTCTCTTCGATTAGAATAAGAAACTCGTTGGACGTTATCCAATTTTGCTTGTTTTTTTTTTGTTTGATCAACTTCTCCTTGTACCAATGAGTGAGAAGTGCCTAGACTATACAGAATAACGAAGTCATATACTTTAAGATGATCTAGAAAAGTGTACTATATTTATTCTCTCTCGTTGGTGGCAACAGCTCGGGCCAGACTCGAAACATCGTGCTCCTAGAATATGAAATAAACTTGTTCGTCGAAAGATCGAGGGCCTCGAAAAAGAAATAATGTGATCGGATCAAAGGACCGACAAGGAGAGAAACTATATTTTCTCGCTTGAGTCCAGGGGTAGTAAATAAGCGAAGAAAATATGTACTCCGCGGCTTGGTTTAGAGAATGAACTAAGACGAACTGTGATATCTCTTTCTCTTTCTTATTCTTGTTTCTTTTTCGTATACAGTAGCTCGTCCAGAGGAATAATTTATCGTCGAGAAATGTTAGGATACGAATGCGAGCTCTTCCACTCTTGTTTCTCTTTTTCTCTTCGTCGCGAAGGAGAGGGCGAACGCGCAAACGATGACTACAAAACGAGAGTATGAGTGCGAGAGAGAAAGAGAGAAAGAGAGAACGTTATGATAAAACGAACGATGTATGAGAGATAACGTGACGTTTAAATTAACGCCGAAGCAGGATGCGCGACACGCTTCGAATGTCACATTACGAGCACCTATCCGACTACTATGCCGGATCAATGGCCCCAGCCAAAATTCGTTAGCCGTTTTCCGCTTATTCATCGAAAGCCTTGCGGCCGTCGATGAAACGTCCTCGCGATACCCGATACATCTATCCGATTTATTCGTCAATTTTTTTTAAAGGCTAATCATTGCTCTTATCACGCTAACTTTAATCCATAACTTTTTCCTATCTGAGTTTCCTTATTTGGATAACTCAATTCGATGCGATAATTATTTCATGATAGATTTTTCTAATGGATTATAATCATGTAATTTTGATTAACGATGCAAGGAAAATTTGAAACCGCATCACATTTAATTAAAATTCTTACCGAATAGACGGGCAGGATTAAAATATTTGCTTTTAGTAGTACTCTTAACGAGTCGAGGTTAAATTTAGAGTTATCGCGATTTCGTTTAAGTAAAGGACCGTCGCGTTTCGCATTTCCTTTAGTCGAGGGCAGGTCGAGTTTGGTGTCAGCGATTAATTATGAGAAATTACGCGTTCCTGGAAATCTGAAATCGGTCGGCTCACGAAGCGTGGAATATAAGTATGTGGGGGCCGCGTGCCTGAAACGTTCGGTAATTCGCTAACCGCTCTTAATTGTAATTGTTCCGCGGTAGATTCCGGAGTGGCATCGCGCGGCCCAATGCAAAAACGCAGATTCCAGCGTTAAACGCGATACACCGTTCTTCTTGCGACTACTCGACTCATTCTTGCTTTATTTTCTACCATTCTCCGGGTCTCAACCACCGGCGTCGAAGCCGAACTCGTTTGAACGTTTCCTTCGTGGCGTCCGACAACGCGTCACAATCTCGTTTTTCGTTCGGCGCGACAACAACAAATTTCATCGACGTGCCAATCGAATGCCGACGGCTACTTTTGACTCCACGGAACGTAATACGCGGAGAAGAAATATTTATTGGGAAAAAATCCCTTCCTCTTTCAATAAAACTTTTGTTTCAACTGTTTCCACCGCATTATTCTTCGTTAAGATCTTATCTATAAGATAAGATTCTATCTGCATGATAAAACTTGTCAAAATAAATCTTATTATTAAAAAGTCACTTATTTATAGTTTTTTTTTGTTAAAAGATTATTTACTTTTATTATATTAAACTCTCTCATTTACACGAAAACGATTATTTTAATTGGAACAAAGTGAATGTACACTTATGAGAGAAATCACGCGGCGAAGGTATACCACACACGTGAAATCTGACTCATATGTACGATACGAAGAAAGTATTCACATTTTACTCGACACCATCGTAGAACGTAAAAGCAACCTAAATCAACGACCCAGAATTCTTTGAGCAAATTGCCCATTTGACCTGAGAAGCGAGGAAAGTCAGGCGAAACCGGCACACAAATTAAATCTCCCTGACGGTAGGATGTAACAGCCAATCGTCCGATGCACCGACAACTAAGAGTACGAATCGCTTCTTTCCTACGTCAAGAAATCTCAAGCTATCGCTGTTGCAACATCGAACACTCTGATTCTACATACGTACGTCCGAGACGTCGAATCGTAGAAACGAGCATCGGACGCGTAATAAATAAACCGGTTTAATCCTTCGAGTACCATACTACGTGATTGCGCTCGTTCTAACACTTAGGAAATTTATCGCGGATGATGCAGTGTGCAGTTTCTCAAAGAATCATCTATAAATCTTTTTATCCACACATCTTTTAATTAACTTAATTGATATTCTCTATGATTTGGCAATGTCGCGTCAAAACTTTTATACAAATTTTTCACATGTGGTAAAAAGAAAGTCAAAGAAAGAACAGAACCTCCTACATTGTCCTCGAGATCACGTGGTAGACTGATTTTCATTGACGCACGTAAAATCTTCGAAAAAAAGAAAAGAAGAAAGCTGAGAAGAAATAGGAAGATGGAAAGTTCAAAAGAATTGACATCGAAGGGCCGAAGACGAGGGTTCGAGATAGTAAGAATAGTCCTAGTCGTATACACGGAATGAGTTTTTACGCCATGATGCTTTTTTATTGCAAATGTCATTTTCTGTCGAGTCACGGTTGGGCGCGGTGACGGTGGTGGTAGAATCCTTAGCCCGAAGGAAGGAGAAGGATGCTGGTTGGTCGTTCGAGGGGGTCCCCTTGCGTCGCATCCCTTCCGTTTGCGACAGAAGGGCCGGTGGAACGTTCGAAATGGATAGATGGAGAAGGAGGGAGGGTTTGTTGGCAGGAAACGAACGCTGGAGAAGGAGGGAGGGGGCGATAGGAAAATTTGATGGAGGATAGCATTGACGTTTGAGGGGAGAATTCAAGTGAAAGAGAGAAAGAAAGAAGAAAAAGAGAAAGAGTGAAAGAGAGAATAGAGAGAGAACACGAGTGACGAGATAGGGAAGGGTGCGGAGGAGGGTTGGCTATCAATGATGCGTTAGACCACGTCACGCCGTGCAACGCATCTGCTGCCGTATGCCGTCATATATATTATCTTAGCGATACGTCAATTCGACCGCTGATCATTATACTGATTACCACGCTGACATGCATATCGCCCCACATGTGTGACTCATGATTCTGGATATTAATATACCCGTACACTTTTGTCTATCTGTCTGAGATCAATGTTGCATAATGAAAAGAGCCTTCTTGGTTTCGGATAAGAAATCCTGAGGTCCAACTATTCTTGTCCATCTTATTCTCTTTCATTGTCTTCTTGATCTTTTTGGATTTTGTCCGAACACGAATAGGAACTTTCATTCTAACTCACATTATGTAACAAAAAAAGGAAATTTTCTTTCTTTTTGTCCTTTCTTTCTCGCATATTGTCGACACGTTTTAAAATAGGCTTGAATTTTTTTGTTTGTCCACTAACGTGAATTTAATAGAAAATCTAGAAAGTCACCCTGATGATATACAGAGCTTCATAAATTCGAATGAACTTTCATGGAATTTCATCGATAAGCTCGTACGTGTGTTTATCGAGAGACGCGGAAGCATTTTCATCCTGTCATACAAGGAAGCAAAAGAGAAGGGTAAGGCGGAAGAGGATGGTAAGCGAAGATAGTAGAAAAAAAAGAAGAAAGAGTAGAGAAGAGAGGAGGACGGTAGAAGGTGAAAGAGAAACGTAAAGCGTGCGTAAGGCCCCGAACCGAGCTGAGCTGAACCGAGCCAAGCGCGGTCATAAATTTTGATATTATACAGGAGGCCTCCATTGCTCGTCGAGAAAGCGGAAGGGGGAGAGCCTGCTGGTGACGCAACTAACAATGCTCTCTCACGAGCTTTTAACTTTCTTTTTTCGGCCCTTTGCCACCACAATAGCCCCCGGTACGTTCTTGCACAAACTTTCCCCGATTTCCCGTCCGGACGATGCGAGCACACAAAGGACGACGAAAAGGAGAACGGTGATCCCGCTTGCGGAGGAACGTCACCGCAAGGTGTTTCTTTCCTCTTTTACTTTTAACCTCATCTCGTTTTATCTCTCTCTCTCTTCCTTCATTTCGTTTCGAAAACTCTGTAATAGCAAATAGGTTCTGACGCAAGCAGATTTATGTCCTATCTACGGTGCGATCTTGTTAACAGGCTTGATCGTCCCTCTCCCTTTCGTTCTCCTTTCTGTTTTCCTTCCTTCCTTCCTTCCTTCCTTCCTTCTCTTATTTGGCTTTCCGCGGTACTACTAGATCGATGAAATATAACGCTCGAGCGTAAGTCGATGTTAGAGAGCTACCTAGGAAACTCTGCCATCCGTACTTCTTTACCTCTCGTTGGATCTTCCCAACTCGACAGGTACGAAGACGCATGGTTCTACGTCATTCTTCATTTATATCGTCACTTTTTCTTTTTCTTTTCTTTTATATATATTTTTCGTTTTATCTTCGATCATATTAAAAATTATCCATTACTTTGCATGAAACAGAATGTACTACTTATAAGTATATTTTATGGATTTTTAAAGTAGATTCAAATGTAAGGGATTGTACATCAGATAGGGGGAAGAAGTGACAGATTCAGTCGGTGAGAAGTTTCTTTTTTGTTTTTACTTGTGTATTATGGAATGTAGGAGGGGCACGTTCCTCGGATAAAATTCTTTTTACCGGAGAAAATTTCGTTGTACCAGTCGAGCGCGTCTGTGGTTCCAAAGCGCATTTTTATTTCGGGAACGGGCGAAGCGTATAACGCGGCCACGCGTTCCCTTGTTATTTCTCGTACTTTCCATTGCGATAAATCAGCAACGCCGACGGAAGGGCCTAAGGAAGTACCACCGACGGAAGAGGGTGCACCGTTCTGTCGGATACAAAAGTGAAACCATAGAGGTGGAGGAAGTCAACATATTCGATAATTTATCGATGTAAACTCCGAAGGAAATCCGAGACACACCGCGCGCGTTTAAAAGAATTCCAAGGTTTCTCTACCGTTTGACAGAAATGTTAAATTACGTTTGACTCATCCACGAATTTATACACTTGTCTATCTTTACGTATTTCTTGCCTAATCGCCAATACGAACTTGTGATTCTATAAATTAACGAGTCTACACGTAACTTATTATAATACTCTTAAATTTAATTACGAATCTCTTCGAGAAAATTAATCATGATTTTTTATATCTTATAAATTTTTTTTAATAATAAAAAAAACGAAGTAATTATTTGGAGTCTCGAAATCGCATAAATATTTTTTAATGATTCCGAATATTCGTGCGGATTAATTTTACATCTCGTTCGATAGGATAACGTAGAAGATCCGTAGTAAATATGACACAGAATTATTCGATTTGGATGATACATTGTCGATAATCAGATATATAGACAGATGTTCTTTTACTTCGAATGAGTTCGCACATAGAAAAAAAAAAAAAAAAAGAGAATAACAGAGAAAAATGAAGTATCGCAAATTTCCTATAATTTGTAGTATGTTTATGAATAATTATCGAAATATCTTTTGGCAAATTTATGTTAGCTCGTGATTAATGAACGAAACTTGTTGAATGATAATCGTCGTTACTTTCATCACGTACGCTTTATGGCAAAAAAAAAATAAAAAATGGAGAGGCACGAATATATGTATGAGTAACGAACGCATCTAAAAGAAAAAAAGATTGCGTCTTTTGACGTCGGGTGGATGTATGAAAGATGATTAAATATATTACTCTTAAGTATGTTTCAACTCGAAAATCTTCTGAGATTGAACATCCTTCTACGAATTGAATTCAAACTACATAACAATACTTTCACTGATCGTATAATAATTCTAAGAAATCGATTTGAGTTACAAAAAAGAAGTACACTTATCGTAAGAAAGTATTACTGTCTAATGTAATGCATTGAATGAAAGAACGATTGTCGTATTAAATGTCGAGAATAAATTTACGGTAACCCGAAGAAAGTTGAATATTCGCGGAAAGGTTTTGGCCACGGGTGTATCTTAATCCCTCGAATAATAGTAGTAGTAGTAGTAGTAGTAGTAGAAGAAATAGTAGCAGTAAAAGTAGGAACAGTGGGTAGTAGTGCGGATCCATTACGCAATGGGGAAACTCGGCCGTATTGTTTTCGGGCTTCTTAAATTCGAGTTATTTTCGAACGGAGCACTATAAGATGAATGAGACACGAGGCTTTTCTGGCCACGTTTTGGTGCACTTCAAGGAGGCGACTGCGAACGGACGGAGAAGAGTAAAGCGAAGGGTGAACGTGTTTTGTGGGGTGGGAGTAGAAGTGAGTAAAGAAGAATAAGAAGAAGAAGAAGAAGAATACGAAGGAGGAGATCTAAGAGCGAAGCGACGTCGTCTACCCTAAGAAGTTGGAAGTTGTTGGAGAGACGTCGAGGAGAGTTGGCGAACGAAACTCCTCCGCATATCTCTCCTTTCTCTCCCACCACCATTACCTCCTCTACCTCCTCCTTACGCGCAAGACCAGCGTGTGACGCCTTCGGGGCGCCGCGTCTCGTTATCCTCGTGATTTACGGCGCGCTAATTGTACCGGCGAACAACAACCGCGTTCGAGAATTCGTTGAGAATGCGCCGATCGATCCTTCGATCTGTCGTTGCTACCTCCACGCCGTTCGATCCCCACGATCTTCTTACTTTTTGTGTTCCTTTCACTCGGTAAGGAAGCAAGCTTTTATCATTCCCCATTTCCAATGGTATTAAGTTTCTTTTCAATCTATCCTTATAATATGTTTTATTATCTAGAATACTTTTTTATTTATATTCCTAATTCTGTAAATTTTAATAGTTAACAAGAGTATATATCATTAACACTTGTAGTTAAATTAAAATCACATATGGTATACGTGTTACGATAATATATATCATTTTTATTTATAATGTAATCACTTCTATTTTTTGTGCCCCATTACGTATAATTACGTATAATACGTGGTAAGAAGGCTGTTCATGCAGAATAATGAATTAATGGGATAACTTTACCGAAGCGATAAAGACGGCCGCTCAATGGTCCCAATCTCAAAAATGTGGAAAAAATATGAAGATTTAGTTTAATTTTTTTGAAAATTCGTATTTAAGGGTTTTGGAGGTCCCTGAATTAATAATTACATATTGATAAACGTTAATTTAGAAACACGATAAAGAAGAACAATAGACGAGACAACTAATACATGAATATGAATAGTAAACAAATTGGTATCATAACAGCTAGCTTTCTAAAGGTTCGCACGAGGGACTGTCTATCATTTTGATCAGTGCCATCTTTTGTGGAACATCTGATTATGGTTCCCTTGTTGCGATAATGTATATTAGCCTATAAAATCGTGGATATAAACTAAGTGGACACCTATGGGTAACTAATTTTTGGATCACTTATTAGGTAAAGATTTAATGAACAGTTTACTGGAAAATATTTAAAGGATCCTATTTTTTTGTATGGATTTTTTATCATTAAGATATTTTAGTAGATCTTTTAGCGTCTTTATCAATCATTTTTTATGGATAAGTAATTATATGCACACATGTAAATAATTATTTTAAACGTGAGCGTATAAATCATAAAACATATAATATTTTACTTTTAATGATTATGATATCGAAATTATTCGTCATTTTCAGTTCACCTTTTTGTTTAAAAAAAAATAATATCAAAACAATCAACGACCTTAAAAACCTTTTTTTCATGATTGAATCAGTTTTTAATAAAAATGTCTGCCATTTTGTTTTTTACAAATTTTATATCAGATTCATAATTAGCAATCCTAAAAATCCTTCGATACTAATTTAAAAAAAAAAAAATTAAACAACATCTTCATATTTTTTCCAGTTTTTCGGGATTTGAGACCACTGTGAGCCGCGTCTTGTTATCCTAGTGATTTACAGCGCGCTAATTGTACCGGTGAATAACAACCGCGTTCAAGAATTTGTTGAGAATGCGCCGATCGATCCTTCGATCTGTCGTTGCTACCTCTAAGACGTTCGATCCCCACGATCTTCTTACTTTTTGCTCCTTTCACTTTGTAAGGAAGCTTTTATCATTCCTGATTTCTAAAGGTATTAAGTTTCTTTTTAATCGTTAGATGTTTTATTATCTATAATGCTTTTATTTCTTCTTAATTGTATGAATTAATAGTTAACAAGAATATATATCATTAACACTTGTAGTTAAATAATAATTAGAATCAAATATGGTAAATATGTTACAATAATAGGTATCATTTTTTATTATTATAATATAATCACTTTTCTTGTCATATTACGTATAAAATACGATTTAGATTTCGCATAAGCGTGGTAAGAAGGCTATTCGTGCAAAACAATGATTTCATGGGATAATTTTACCAAAGCGATAACGAAGGCCGCACGAATTCAGGGCGAGTCTCGAAGATCAAGCATCGCATGCAAACAGATGTTACCTTCTCATGAATTCACTGCGTTCCCTCGCGCGAATCCTTTACAAGGACAAAGTTTACACGTGTAGTCGGCACCGTTTTCTACCTCTACTCCTGCCCGTGACTTACCTTACTCTCTTCTCGTTCGCGTATGCTAATGACGTGCGCACGCGCATACTATCCTTCTCTTTTCTCCCTTCTGCTCGTTCTCTTTCATATGCAACGTGCTCGAAACGCGGGAGCACGGGGTACTTTCGATTCGTCGTTGGAAAAGTTAAGGACCGTATTGTAACGGTGCGTTACGCTTGTCAACGTCTCAATTGGTATCTCTACAAAGTGTTCTTTATTTTCTATCCTTTGAATTTCACTACGGGAGTCTCGGGAGTTAACGTGTTAACAAATCTATAGATTATATAATGTATTATATTAACAAGAGAAACAGGACAACAATACTCTTTCACGGTTATTTAACATATTTTAAACTTACCTCAGAATTATATAACATGTCACGACGATGCATAAATACACTTATTCTATTTTTGTTCTTATTTCTTTTTTTGTGGGACTATTAATAAATACACTAATCGTATATCGATAGAAAAGTGATAAGCAGCACTGAGACGTTAGAAGACACTGCACCGATAAACGACTACGAACTGTTGCCTTGTACGAATTTGTCGAACTAATCTTTCAAACTTCGATGTCATAGGAAAGAGACAGGAAAAGGAAGAAGGGGATTGGTAATTGATTCCTCGTATTGGACATTGGTCAATTTAGTTTTACAAGTACAAAAAGTAAACTAATGTCATTGTTATAGACAAATCGATGAAATACATTTGTAAAATAATAGGATCGAATCGTAAAATGGTCGGTAGGTATCTTTGTAATCATAGAAAAAGTTCGATTTCTCTTGGTTTCCTAGTAAACTTTGGTCTGTCATTAGTACGGTCAATTTGATTCGACAACGGCCGTTAAGAAATACTTAGATGATTGCGGTTTGTAAGAGAATCAGCGTAATAAGTGGTCCTCGGGGAGTAGTAAGAAGACGGTCTGGCCCTTTCTCCGATATTTACGACCGCCATCGCCGGAGGCGCGAGGGTGGAGATTTTCGCGATTCTATGTATGGGTACATACTTTACTTCCAAGACATTACGATTTCCCTTTCTATTTCCTCTATACATAGCCTTCCTTTTCATCGAAACCATTTACTATTTTATTCGACTGCGATTTAACGCGTATCGATGAAAAAACATTTTTTTTTTTTTCTATTTCCAAAATTATCTCTTTTTCATTTCTGTTAATAACATTTTTCTAAGAAATTTCTTAATATAAATTTTTATTATAATAATATTCAATATGTTTGATTGTGTGTTAATTGATTGATATCAATCGTTCATTTACCAAATTGATTAATTCTAAAAAACAAAAGGTTAGGTATATATAAATCAACATATTTTGCCAATGAATTATATTACGCATAATTATTAGAAAAATTTATTTGAAATATAAAAAGAGTATAGAATCAATTTTTGTAATACTTTAATATTAAAATTTTCAACAATCTTAAAATAATTAATTGCTTTGGTCTGGGGGAGCGCAATTTATATACATATAAATATGATTAATTAATTAAATCACCATTGAGAAATACCTTAAATTTATTGGTTCATTTATAAAATAGAAACATACTTATACGAAAGCGTATCAAATCAATCTAAGGGCAATCACTGGAAGCGCGCAATGCACGGCACAGTTTCTCATTCTCCTTCCCTCCTTTTGATTGTTGTCGATGTTGTTGTTTCTGTTCTGTTGCTGTTGTTCTGTTCTGATGCTGTTGCTGTTGTTGGCTCAAAAGGCAGGATATCATCTGCCAGCAGACTCGTTCTTCTCACAGGATATACGGAGAAGAAGGCGGCTATAGGGCAGCATATAATTATCGAGACCGTAATGGCGAACATAAATCATAGGCGCTACTCTCCCTCGAACGGTCCGTTCGTTCCCTTCTTTCTTCCCTAGCCGGGGCCGCGGGTCTGCCCACAGGACGACGAGAATGAATACGGATGAGAAATCGAGAGAATCGATTGGATAGAGTCATCACTCCGACGCAACTAACTTTTGCCACGGCCCATCGTCAAAAAAATGTCTACCTATCTCTCCTATCTCTCTTAACACTTAAATCTTATTTTTTTTTTTTTAACGAAATATAATTATTTATTATAAATCATTCATTTGCGAACATGAATGATATTATTGTTATGATTATTAAATTATGAATGATATTTGGGATAAGAATATTTTAATATTGTTTAAAATATTACTTCGATATTTATTTATAGAAAAAGATATAACATTTTTTAATGAAAGTTTTTAATGAAAAAGGATGAACATAATAAAACATTGTTATTTAATTATATTTTAAATAAATTCATGATAATACGTGACAATAGATATCAAATGAACAACAAGAATATCAATAGAAGAATCGTGATCATACTGATGAAACAATAGATCCGATGATTTCCACGAAGATAAGTTATTTGAAAGATCTAGCGATACTATTATGTAGATACATCTTCATACGACAAGGACAAAGGCATCGAACGTTCAGGACACCTCCTTTTTTAAAAGGTCAGCTAGCCTCCAAGAGTCCGACAGCAGCAATGGCGGTTACGAAGAACGGTCTCCCGCTTTGCACACTCTTTATACGCATAGATTTCAAACTTGTCTGTATTCGTGTATATTTTTTCTGTGTGTATGTATTTGCTGAGTTACATAGTGAACGGACGTGAAGTGAGCGAGCGAGTGAGCGAGCGAACAGTGCCACGAGGACTGACATTTTCTCATCGCGCTGGGGTGGAACCACCACGTCACGCTTTGCTACCGGGGCAGAAATAAAGAGAAAAGTAGAAAGAGAGAGAAAGGGAAAAAGAAAAAAAGAAAAAGAAAGAATAAAAGAAAGAAAGAAAGAAAGAAAGAAAGAGACGGCGAATGACGAAGAGGAAATGGGCGAAGCTCGAGGGAAACGAGGTGGTGGTAGGGTGAAGGGCGACAGGAAGCCCAAAGGATGAGGAGGAGTATGAGGTTGTGAGGAGGAGTGGAAAGGGAAAGAATTATGATCCGAGCGAGTCGACTTTTCCGGCGTCGAAACGAGCTAGCTTTTCCAAGCATTTTCCTCGTCTTTCTTCGTCCATTTCGAAGGGCCATCTACTATTCCCTTCGACCATCTCTCCCCTATCGGCCAAGTCGACTCGCGCGTGGCCAACAAGGGTGCTTTGCGAACGTAAGCAAGGGAGTATTGAAGAGAATGAGAGAGAAAGATAGAATGATAGAAAGAGAGAGACAGAGAGGAAACTCAACGACCAGAGCATCGCCGTTGTGTTGTGTCGGCGATGGTGGTGGTACGGTGGTGGTGTCAGTGGTGGGGGTAAAACGTAGGGCAGGGGCGAGCTGTTGGGGTGGGGTGCGCTGACAGCTCGACGCTCTCGTCCGTTCCACGCTCCTCGACGGGAGGATACGCTTCTCTGCACACATTCGTCTCGCACACTACGAACTACGTCTACGTGTATACTCGCGAGCGCGTGCAAGCGGGCGACGTTCGCGCGGAATTGGTTAGCAGCGCGCGTTGGATACTCCAACTTTGGCTTCCCTCTTTTTTTACTCGCCCTTCCCTCTCTTTCTATTTTTTTCTCACTCACTCACTCACTCACTCACTTCCCCCGTTACTAGCCTTCTCTCTTCCTCTCTCTCTCTCTCTGTCTCTCTCTGTCTATATTCCTTCTCCCTTTCTCGCTTGCGCGCGCGCATACACGCACAATCTTTCTCACTCTGTCGTCAGCTCCGTTCGTTTCCCTGTTGCCGCCGCGTCAGCCGTCACACACAGTGTGTGTGTAGTTTTCGTTTCTATCTGTACCTTACCGTCCGAGGACTCGGCACACGGACTCGCGCGTAGTCGCGCGAGTAATATCGCGTCGCGCTCACGTGAAAGATCGGTCCTTGTAAACATTTCTATAGAGAGACAAGAAGTTTTAGTGTTATATTTAAAGATCAATCGGGAAATTTATCGCTCACAATTATTCGTCTCAATCTACGCGAGTGATTCCATAATGTTTTCAACATATTTGAATAAGCAATATTTGTTTTTAAATCATTCGATGTACGAGCTCGATCACGTGGATCATTTTGATCTTGTTAATAAATGTTTATTGATCACCAAGATGGATCTTAGTCGGGAACGTGTGAAAACATTATGAGACCAAACATGGATACATCCTAGTGAACATTTTATTTGAAAATAAAACAGAAATTATAAGAAGTGAACAACCGAATAACGTAGCGCGGGAAACATAAAAACGCGCAGGTATTAGTCGTATGCTTTTCGTCATTCCGCAATTACGACACGACGACGATCAAAAAAAAAGGTGCGGGTGATGTTATCGGAGACTCAAGGTCACGTCGTTCCAGTCATCGAGTTGTAGCCTGTACGATTCACCGTCGTCTTTGTTAAACGATTCATCACGGTCGAGAGATAAGAGAAACTCGTAGCATCTCAGGGGACTTATGTTAATTAACAATTTTTTTTTATTTATTACGTAATTTCTTGTTATTTGTTTTTTTTTTTTTTTCAAATAAGACAATCGACTTGTGTTTGTTTTCCATCGAAGAACGACGCTTTTATGAATGAAACTTTGAAAAGAAAATTAATTCAATTCGATATTGTGGAATGTTCAGTATTTTTGCTTGTTTAAAAACCACGTGCTTGTGGAAGGAACGCTCATGAAAACATTCAGTGAAACCGAATGACGCTTAGACGACTAATTATCTTTCAAATATCTTTACTAAAATCGTCTTTGTTGAAGACTCCATGCGAACATCGTAGGAAGACGAGAAGAAGGAAAGGTCGGCGCATGTTACGTCGGTACGTATTGACAGCTGTGTGTACGTAATTGGCACTCTGTTTGTACAGACTGTCAGTGTGCTCTCCCGCTCTCTCGCGGGACTTCGTGAGTCTTCGGAATGGTGGACTATTCGCGAAGAACACCAAACGCGTAATTGCTATAGTTTGACTCGGTAAACGTGTTTCGACCACCACGGACGGCTTTGAATTTCTTTCCCTTTGCCCGTTAATGTTAATTAGCCGATAGGAACACGCTCCGCACGTTTTTCGCGAACGAAAGCCGCGTGTGCGAGCGTGTGGGTGTGGGACTTTGATTCCGTGCAAGCGCGTGATCGCAAACACGACGGATTCGTTCGCCGACACTGGCGGCTTGCCGGTCGGCATGGCCGGTGAACGCACGGTCAAAAGGTATGCTTTATATCATCTCCACAATCGTCTACCATGATTTTAACCATTTATTTTTATTATTCGGTACACTTACTAAGCCACTTTTTTATTTATTTCAATTTAATTTTTAACTTATACGATTTATAATTTATTCAATGTTTATAAAACATTATAATATTTTATATTAGAAATAATTAAATAATTTGTTTCGTTTTGTTCGATTTAAATCATTTACTTTTAATCATCGACCATTTTGTAAATATAACCGATTATATTTCTATAAATACACATTTGACTAATAATTTATAAGAGATTAAATATTAGGACATTTGAATCTGAATTTCAGTATATGTATATATATATATATATATAGATTTAATGAAGAAATCTTCGTCAGTAAATATTACAAACTAATTTTCATCGAAACATACAGACTGGTAAACTATTATCCTTTCGTTATTTGCCAACCTAAATATTACAAATCTTATTTTATTATTAATAAGACAACCTAATACATAATTAAATAGAATAAATTAATTCTTAAATTCAATATAATTTAATTTTTATGTAAAGAAAGTTTTCGATGTTCAAGATAAGCAAGTACAGTTTAGTAGATAATTTCTTTTTTAGCACGAATTCGAGACCACTCAACAAATACACATACTATTTATTGCCGGCTTTAATAATTCATTCGCATAATTTTCCATTAAGTTATGAGTACTTTGGAAAACGTTGTTTTTCCGCGAAGGTATTTATTGCTTTACCCACGCTCATTAGAATCTACTAATCCTGTTTTGCATACACATGTATATACCCACTCATTGTTCTCTCGATCGCATTTCTATATAGGTGTTGTCTTTATTATAGTCATTATTCCAATAAATTATTCAAAGAAATTGAAGGTATATAAAAGGTGATTTTATAGCTCCTGTTTTGTATATAATACTTGTTCAGAAAAAAAAAATAAATATAGCAGTAAATTTCTTCGTATATTAGTTTTTAGAAAAACAAAGTAATTAAATACGACAAATATATAAAGATGACATCAGCAATTATGTCGTGTAGATGTTAACACAATCGTGTGTATCTAATTTCTTCGTAGCCCTTTTTTTTTTTAATGTTTAAGAAAAAGAAATAAGCAAAAGTAAATTACGACTTACATTATCAATAAGATTGTTAAACGAATGGTAGTTAGGTACCGTCGCGTGTCTTGAGCAAGCTTCTCCAGTTAAGTTTCCAAATCGAGACGGTCAAGTGAGTGGTGCACCGGAATTCGGAGACAAATGTCCCGTTAAGTGTGACACCCACGCATTATCTGGGATTAAGATCTCAAACGCAAACGACCACAGACGTTTTAGCGTACCTCCGGCACGCAGCGTGAGTAAAAGAAGAGAGAAACGGTGGGATTCGTGGAACTGAGGGAGCCTGTTAACCTGGTAGCATAGAAGGACAACGAGTCGCTTCATTACCTGAAAAGATAACAGAGTTGTCTTGCATAATAATGCTCGACCCTCGAAGCAGAAAACAGAAGTCGTTCTCCTTCCCGTTTCTTCTTACATTATCTATCTACCTTTTTCGTTTAGTAACGACTTTGTAAACAAACTTCTATCTTTTTATTTGTATCGATAATAAATCATAAAGCAAAATCAACACATTAAATATAATAGAAACATAATTTTTTACTAATTCATATAAATTCGAAAAAAATATCTAATAAACGTCGTATCTCTTGCACATTTCTAGAAATCTATTTTTAATTGTATTCTCTGAACAGGAGATCCTTAAAATAAAAAAAAAGAAAAGATCGATAGGTATTCCACGTTTACTATAAATTTACTCAAGTGCATAGAATATAATCAATTATGTTATCGCGAACAAATGTTTCTCGTAGTTTTATTAAACCCGTAAGACGTGTAACCAATGCAAATGATTGGAAAATATTTTTTATCTTCTTCGCTGGTAGACTGAAAAGCGATTAGGTAAATTCGAATGGTAACGCCTCTTTCGCGTTTATTTCTATAGGGAAGTTTACGTGATGACATTAAATCCGTCGGCGTTTCGTTAAACGTAAGAGCATGAACGTTCGTTCGTCTATCGAAAACACGGAACTAGTTTTGTTCACCACCCGCGAGTATCCTCGTGGATCGTAGAGAGAGAGAGAGTGAGAGAGAGGCCTTTTGATACGGTATCGTGACTCCCATGAATATTTAATGAGCCCTCGAACCCTTCGATTTGACGAGGGTCGAAGATTAATCCTCCTACGGATGATCCTCCTTCCGCCATATTAAGAAACGTGTTTCGTACGAGATTATCGAAGATTCTACGGCGTTTATCGTGCAAACGATTCCTCGAATCTCTCTCTCTCTCTCTCTCTCTCTCTATTTTTTCTTTCCTTTTTCTTTTTTCTCTTTCGATACTCTATATGTAATACGAAAGTACGAAAGATTATAAAAAAAATTAGTCAAAACGATTTTGCTTGTTAATTCGATTAAATTCGAGCATAATTTTACCTGAAATGATAAAAATGTCAAATGATGATTAAAATGATAGAAAAAAAAAAAAAAATCAAGATGTTTTATCCATTCCGATTCGTCAATAAAAAAAGAGATTTATATTAGTCAATAGGAACAATTTTAAACGTCGAGACGATATCGACGCTTCGAATATTGATACTTAGTACTTAGTGTGATGACATTACATAATAACTTCGGTTAGTATACTTTCAAGTCAATGAGTTACATTAATATTCCAACTGCATTATTAATCACGCATAGTATTGATTAATTAATTAATTCTTGAATACTATCTAATATGCTATTGCTTATGCCACGCGCGACTTTAGTAATATGTAAATTTTCATGTAGGCAAACGAGTATTTGATTTAATTCGTTAGCAGACGTTTAAAAAACTTCAATTTGTGCGTTTTTTAGTCACGAAAGAAATATCGATAATATTACTATAAATAAAATGATTCGCGGCTAATATCGTTCTACTATGTATGTGTATGACTCATACACGCATAGATTACCGTTGCTTCGATAAAGACCGAAACTCGTTATCTCGTGAAATTTAATTTCTTCTATTTTTTATTCTAACAACTGTAATAACTACCTTTCGCTTACCATAATATATTTACATAGCATATATATTTATTTAAGATACTATATAGCCTTAGATAGTAATTCAAAAAATTATGTAATAGGTACGATTCGTATCTTTCGGTAATTGTCGATAATCGTACGATAAAATGAGACAAAAATTCTTTACTTAATTACACATTTAATTTCGTCAATAATTAAAATGATTCTCATATATTTATAAATAAGCAATAAATATTATTTTCTTAAATATTACTCTTGATGAAATATGTTTGAGTATATATAATTATATTCGATAAACATATAATTTATGTATTTATTCCGTATGTTTTATTATCAAAGAAACAAATTGAATTTCACAAAACACTATGTGATATTCCCATTATCGAAAAACGTATCGTTCGATTAGCTTCGGTAGAAGGCAGCTTCATTTTAGATAAGACTGTAACCGAATATAAGCGACGTCATCCAAAAGCTTTCCAGCATGGAACTTTAACGTTCTGATCCACCGTGAGGTGGTAAGTATAGCAAACCCGAAAGTCGGAAAGGGGGCAGGGAAGGTTGGTTGATTCGGAACTCCAAGGGTGCTCTGGCACGGGTGAAGACGCTTCGCTGCGTTTCTGATTTACTGGAGTCGCAAACGCAAGTTTAGAGAATGGGGTGCAAGCGGAGCAGAGAAGCTCGGTTAGCAGATAGAAAGCTGAGACATAGAGAGAGAAAGAAAGAGAAAGAGAAAGTGAGTGAAGAGGGGAGGACCGAGAGAGTTCAATGTGCACATGGAACCTCAAACCTTCGAACAAATACCAGAACATTTCATAAATGTCTCTTGTTTTGTTAGGAGTTCACGATAAAAAATGATGATACTGTGGATACGGATGAATTAATAAATCGAACTAGTGTTACATGTTTGCGCGATATAAGCTTCCCTATGACGAGGTTCGATTGTGAAAAGTGAATCGTAAAAAACGAGCAATATAGAAAACCTTGTTAATTGGACAATCGTTGATTACGTCTAATCAAAACTTTAGTTACCCTTAAGTTTGTTACAAGGTGTAACAATCAATTCAGTACTTTAGTATTAAATTAAATGCATCAAAATCGGCATCTTTTTTTCGTCGAGGAATTCGGCAGTTGTCTGAAAGATTGACTAAAGTCATAAAAAATAATACTGACTATTTCGAAGAATAACAGATGTATGATTATTTTATAAATAAATAAAAAATCTGTTACAGAGATTCCTAATTAATTGTTGATAATTGTAGAGAATATAAATTATGAATAATATGGTATGGTAATGTGTGTGTTTGTGTATATGTAATGTAAATATGGTAATGTAAAATATAATATAACTGGTATGATAATTGAGATCTATTTATATTTTAATTATAGGATGAGAAAATAAACAAAGAATATAATAGAGTGGAGTGAGAGGTTTAAGAAAAAGTTAACGAAACATTTGTTAGCGATGAGAAAGTCCGAGGGAAAATCGTATGTATGCCGGCAGAGAATCTAGGGAAATTTAACCGATTAAGCCCATTACGTCGACGTATCTCGGTTAACTCCGACTTGTGTGCTTAGATTAGAGAGAATCTAGCACGGGCCTGGTATGGAATTTTCTACGATACCGCGAGCACATATTTCGATCACGTTTCTACGGAATTTACAACAAACACAAACGTACTTAGATAGGTACTTGGGTATATAAATACCTGTATAGTCTCTTTTCTCAGGATTATTTTCACCGCCTCGTCGTCTTGTCTAACCTGCCACGCTAGTTTTCCTTGGAATATTTTGACTCGACGTAACTTCGATCAAACAAGTTTTTCTTCCAAGTTGTATCCAGTTAATATTATTTCCATTTGCTGATTTCCTGAATACAAACTCACGAATGTATTACTTTTTATCATCGATCATAATTATAATCATTCAAAGAGGAAGGACATCGAAGATTAGAAATATACGTAATCTTAGAATAAATCTGATTTTATTTTCTCATGTTATTTCATATATGCGTGCAACAATGTAATTAGATCCTATTGAAAAATATTGTCTCATAGTTTCGCTTATTCGTTTTCCCTCGTTAAGCGATACATTGTGGATATTTAACTATATTTCATTATTACCATACGACGTATCAAAATGAACTTCGCGCGTGTCTAAATAAAAATACAATTTGCAGTGATTTAACTGCGCTAGTGAAAAGATCCTGGCACACGCGGTAAATTCGAAAAGGCTATGATAGACGTTTTCGGAGAGTTACGAACGATCCTTCTAATGACACCAAATGCGTAACTTCGACAACGATAAATCATGCTAGCGCGCTCGAAAATACCATAAAGGAATAGGCATGTGTATCATGAGAGAAAAAGAGAAGGGGAAAGAAGGAAAGAGGGAGGAGAACGTATATCCATGAACAACATGAATGGAAGTTCGTGCGGCAACCACCTTATAGATCGCGGTTAGCAGAATTATTTATTACTGTATGAACGGTTATCGACACGTCGTATATACCTACCCTTTCGGCCATTGTAGACAATTTTCAGAACTTTCATGAGTACAACGCAAGCATATATCGGCTTCTCTCTCGCCCTTTTTTGGGATAAGAAAGGAGATCGCTTTTCACGACGTATTTCAAATATTACTATATCTCTTTATTCGAATATTTTTCTTTTTCTGCCGACTGAAACGTGTTGAATATTATTTAAAAAATATATATATATATATATATATATATATATATATATATATATTGTAGATATGTACAATCATGGTGGTTCGTATCAACTCATAATATCGTTGAGTTATTAACGCGCATACGTTAACACGTTGTACGTCGACTTAGAGAAGCGAGAAATTCGTTATCTCAGCCAGGGCCAAAATTTAATTAAAAACGATTAACTTCTGAACCATGTCAGAGTACCTTCTAAAAACTTTTGCCATAAAGTCGGTATCAATTAAAATTCTTCTTTGAACGTATATACCTACCTTAGGAAATTTTGATCCACAAGCATCCTTCTTATTTGCAAATATAATAAAGAATATCTATTGAATTTATACGACGTAATATATAAACTTTAAAAAAACGAGATTTTAATTAACATTTGCGTTTGAAAATTTATTAAAGTTTTCATAGAAAAAAAAAGAAACAATATCAAATAATTTAATAATTACATTTTAAATCACGAAACCGATACATTTTTTGTTTGATATATACTATAAAAGAAATACGATTTTTAAATATTCTCACGACATGAAATAGCGCGAGTTCGATACCTCCGGAAAACATCAGCACGATTTCGTGTTGTCGTTCGAACGAACGCGACAAAATGTCAGCGTAGCGAGTGCAAGGGAATGGTACGTATCGACAGCTAATCGATCAAACTTTTCTACTGTCTCTCTATCCTCTTTCGAAGCTTTCTTCTTTTTCTCTCTGATGCCAACAGCCACGATGCGATAGGTAGGAAGAAAGTCAAGCGTTGAGATTTTCCAAAGCATCCTCGTTGTTGTCGTCGTTCGTTATCTCTCGACGGTCTTGCGATTTAATTAAGCACAGGACTCTTCTCTCTCTCTCTCTCTCTCTCTCTCCCTCTCTCTCTCTCTATCTCTCTCTCTCTTTCTCTCCCTCTTCCCTGGAACTCTCGATATTAGGCTCCGGTCGTATCTATTGGACGAACGGTGTTCGACTTCCACCACGAGTATACCAACTACACCCACGCTCACGGATTAATGCGAGAGCCAATATAGGCGATATCGTTTGGAAACTTGGCGAAGTAGCGAAGGGTGGGGGGTGACAGGGGCGAACCCATTGGGATGAGGAAGAGAAAGAAGAGGAAGAGGAAGAGGAAGAGGATCGACCCTTTTGTTCACGGCGTTGAATCTGCCAGACTTGCCCATTCCACCCTATCTGCTAACCCTCCGTCGGACGGTGAGCGTCGCGACGCCTCCAATCCTCCCCCCTCTCCCTATCCCCTCTCTTCTCTTCTCTTCTTCCCTTTTACCTACCTTCCTACCTACCTCCCTTCGCCTGCCGCAGAGAACCGCGCGGCCTTTGTGCTCTTGTCAAGTTGTCAAACTACCCCTACCGTGCTTTACCTCCTGTCCTTCGTACCATCCAATACCGTTGCCCCCCTACTCTCTCTATCTTTCTCTCTCTCTCTTTCTCCTTTACCCTTCCTAAAGCCACCAATCCTTCGTTTCACCCTCTACCCTACAACCCCACCTACTTTCCCTTTCTCCCTCTTACTCTTCCTCCTACCCTTCTGTCTTCCTTTCTGTCGCTGCTCTTTCGGCCGTTTGCACTTTCCCCTCCTTCTTCTTATCCCCACCACTTTGTATTTTTCTTTTCATTCATCCGAAATTTCTTCTCGCATCGTATCGTTGTTGGTTTTCTTCGGATTAGGACGTTCAAATATTTAATATTGACTTCGAATAATTGGATAAAAAAATGTATTTATTGTCCGTAATGCAATGAAATCATTAAACGGAATAAATGACTTTTAGTTTCTAAATGATGTACGATCATATATTTTCAAGGAGATGTGCGGGTAATTTTTTTTTTATGTAGAATTAAATTTTTTCCTTCCTTTGTTGTTTTCTTTTCTTTTTTCTTGTAACATACAACCTAATTTTTTTGTTTTCTTACGCTTGTTGTTACCATCGCGTTCGCATTTAGTACGACTAATGCGTAATGTACGAAGGAAGATAAGGCGATCGCACATTTTCTAAACTGTATAATATTTACTCGGAAGCTTTTTATCGCGACGCATAGAACGCAGAAAACACGTGTGAGGCGAGTACGTTCGATAAACACGCTTTAAGGCTAAACGTTCCCCTCGCAATGAATATTTCCATGATTATCGTGACACGATATCTTCTCTGCTAACACAACGCAACTATACATCTACGCATGTAAGGTTTTGTAGTGAATACTACGAGAAATTTGCATCAGCTCGTTTTTATCGTAATACCATTTTTGTTTTTCTCCTTTTTTTTTTTCCTTCTTTAATTAGGTATTACTTCATTTTATCAACTTGTTTACATAAAAATTGTTTACATAATTATTTAAAGTATATTCTTAAATCTTTAATTTTCCTCGAGTTTTCAATAATTATTATAATTTATTTATTATTATCGATTATATACATATATGAATATTAAACGATTGATTATTATTCTAAATATATTTCAAAATTAAGTATGTACCAGATACGAAAGAGTACATGTATAGTCTTCCGTAGTTTATTCGGTGTCATTATTTGCCGTCATTATTCTTCTTACACCTGAAGCCTGTGATTTAGCTGATATAAACGTAGGCACGATCATTATTCATTAGAAGTGTCATACAATAGATTAATTTTAGCTTAGACGCGCAGTCTAATTCCTATTATTAAAACTAGTATAATTACATTCAAATACAATCTCAATCTACTATTCAGCTACTTATAGTTCGTAATAAATGATTGAAATAACTTATCATTTTGATGGGATAGTAAATAATATTAATGTAAGGCTCGTCGATGACAGGTGTAACGAAATATTTAGTATTAGATAAATACTATATTTTAGTAAGATACAAGATTTTAGTTTTAAAATGGTAAGAAATTAACGAATAATGACGAACGATGAAAAGTTAATTCATGTAGGTACATACATATTTGTAATAAATTTATGTTAATCCTATACGTTATTTAATTATTAGAAAATTGTTACGAAATAAACTCTATACTATGATAAATGTTGTAATCGTACTAATACCAAGGTATTAAAAAAATGATATTCTAACCGGTTCACACGTAAATCGAAGAACGTTGCTTTGACCGGATGTTGCTGCCGTTATACGCCGTTGCTTCGTGCATAAATTATCCGAAGGCAATTACCTAGCTATATCGAAAGTTTAACGGATAGGGCGAGCCAAGGTTCGGCTCGATGTTTAAATTTTTGAAGCATCGCGTACGGACTGACTCTACTCGCGAAAGGGAGGGACATACGGTGAACGAAACTCCTCATAAGGGCTGAGTTCTTTCTACCTCTCCGAGCACGAACACGAGCGTGCTTCCTACTTAATTTATAGGTTCCCGTCAAAACTTTTTGACCTTATAGTGGGTGTCTTTATCCTTTATATGTTCTACCATACAACGCCTTGTAATTTCAAAAGGATCATCTTCTACTCGTTTAGTATTATAGAACGCACTTGAGATTCGATCTAACTTTGTTAGCGATTTTAAAAGATTTAAAACACATAAACAATTATATTTTATTCAATGCTAATTTTTTATTCTTATTCTATTTGTTATTTTAATTTCATTTTTTATTATCTATATTGTTTCTATTATATTAGTATATTGTTAGAATTTGTCGATAGAAAAAAACAAACGTGTAGAATCCTTTAATACGTCATGGTATATAAAGTTTAAACATACGAGTTACGAAGGGTTCCCCTGTGCTCGTACCCCATATAATCTCTACCTTGATTCTCTCTCACACACACGTAAATTATGAAATATCCAAGCTCACCTATTCTCGTGTTGTCCCTCCGGAAAGTACCTAGCGTGCATCATGAATCCTAATTACCCACTTTAAAGCACCGGGAAACCATTTTGTACTCGTAATACTCGGCCAACCCATTCTTGCGTGATCTTTATGCGTCGATAATATTAATAACATGTTTGTGATTCTTTTTCTACATATCCATGTATAGATGTAGAAAACAATTTTTCGTTTGGAACAAACAGGAAATATATATATATAGCTGGAATATATTTTCCTTGAGAATAATTTTTATTTTGACGTTTCTTTTCAAATTAAAAACATAAATCTCCGTTCGTTTTGCTTTTACCTTGAGGACAACAAATACTATTGTAAGATTTCTCAAAGGGTGTTCTAGAATCACGTAACATTCTTTAAAGATTTTCTAACTGGACCAAGGCCTCCCTTAGAGACGATTTTTTTCTATGGGAAAGAGAAAATTTAAGGTGTTTGTACAATTTTTTCTTTTCTTCAGAGCTTGTCGAAAAGGTAGATAGGCGTGCAGAACGGTAGGCAGACAGACAAGCAGGCATAAAAAAGTTTTTACGAAAAAATGTGAAAGCTTAGGTCGATCGGGATAAATCCTAAGAAACTATGAAAGTTTCGACGAGCCGTCATCTCTCCCCGTCTCCCCCTGCTTCTTTGCCCCTTTTCTGCTCTCGTTTTGGATAGAACAAGAGCCCAGGTGAAAATTCGATTCCAGAAGTCTCAGAAGGTGTTTGACTCCCCACAGAGAACGGCTCACGCAAAAGGAGATCAACTTATTTATTTGGAAGGTGCATCCTTTGAATCTTATCCTTTTCTATTTAACGTTTCATTCCTTTTATTCGTTGCCTTCCTTTCTTGTTTTCCTTTATTCGATAGTTGTAAAGGCATGATTTTGTAAAACTACTCAGGTGCCTAACAGACAGAAGCAGAAGCAGAAGCAGAAGTAGTAGTGTAGTAACTAAAAGTCGCATAATTTACGATTTGTTTAGAGAAAATCTACATTAGTCGTTTATTTCGAAATACAAAACGAATAATAAATGTTCTCATGTTCAATTCATTTTTTAATTCAAGATGACGATCCTTGCTTTGCTTCTGTATTCTTCATTTAATGTTATATCTTATTTGTATAAATGTTAAAATGTTGTAAATATTTAATGGCGATGTAAAATAATTCTTATATTTTATTCAATTATGTTATATGTTTATTGAAATTTATTTTCAGATAAATTAGAAATTCCTTTAACGATTTATACCTATCTATATGCACATGAAAATTGTTAAGAAAAGTCAATGAATTCCTTCTAGTGTTTAATCTTTCGTTTCGATACTAGCTACAGTAGTTATCATTCTACTTAACACCTACTGATCAGTTTAGTCGCACACCAAAACAGATAAATGCGAGATCGATGCATAAATATCACTGGATTGTAAGTCGTTGCTCGAGACACAGCGATCGTTTCGCGTTTTTCTCGATTTATTACCAAATAAATTGGTAAGACCGCGCAATTGATATACGACCATTCATCCTTCCATGGTAAGCGCGTATAAACCGGTTTGTCGTAATGGAATTAACTGAGAAACATGGTAGAAGGTGGAACAAACCAATTCTATTACCTTTCTCATGGCAATTTTGGCGCCGTGCGAGCTCGCATTACGTTACTCGCTTTCGTTCGAGTCCTGCTAGTTGAATAATACATAAAAGATATTTGAAAAACTTCAAATTTGTTATGAATACATAATTATTCCTCATTTGTCTATTATCTTTTATAGTTTCATAGTTACACATAATAAATTATATCTTGGATTACATGATCAAAATATATATATACAATAAAAATAAAATAATAAAATAATATTTAAAAAAGTAGAACATATATATAAAATAACAAAAGTTTCGTTTTAATTAACTCTATTTGCAGAAAGTGTTGAAAGTTACGACGACGTTGATTACTTTAACGACTACAAAAAAAAAAAAAAAAAAAAAAAAAAAAAAAAAAAAAAAAAAAAAAAAAAAAAACGAAAAAAAATGTCCTCCAAATATGGAGAAAATGGCACGTGTTCGTACCTGTGTACACTGTAGAATATTTAATAAACGGAGATACACGGTCCGACTACTGGACCTCTGGGAGCAGAGCATTTCTATTTAAAGAAAGGTAGAACATAGGGGTTGAAGAGGGTTTAGATGGACTATCCGATGTTACTGTTCTCACAAATAACCAATGTATCAAGTTCTATGTACAGTATACTCTAAATCGTCACTTTTCGTAAGATTAAAAGATGACCCATGTAAAATAATATATATTTTTTTCAAGACAAATTATATTTATCTCTTTTTGTTTTTTTTTTTTTTATTAACAGATTTTCCGTTTCAATGTAGAAAAAGGTAATTTGAAGTTATCC
Source organism: Polistes canadensis (assembly GCF_001313835.1). Taxonomy (NCBI): domain Eukaryota; kingdom Metazoa; phylum Arthropoda; class Insecta; order Hymenoptera; family Vespidae; genus Polistes; species Polistes canadensis. Next base: position 942,191 of record NW_014569558.1, on the reverse strand, counting down.
AACACCTCTATGGTTTTTGATGAAAACAGTTGGCAACACTTTACGTGGTTCACTCTCCACTTAAATATATATATATATATATATATATATATATATATATATGTTACAGTATACCGATATGAATAAACGTATAGATAGACAAGTACATATATACATACATGTCTATGTATTTATTTTCCACGGACGTACATTGTCATTTCAATCCGGATTTATCGCGGACGCGATTAAATTTGATGAAAGATTTCGTTCGCGGCGTGGAACGCGAGGGCTCGTTCGAATTAAACTCGCTCTCAAAATATCTACGTTGTTGTTGTCGACAATGTTATTTCGAATAGCTTGAAATGCGCTCTAAACGAGCTCGGCAAAATCACTTTTCAAGTATAATAAGTGGATACGATAAAGAAAGTCGTTTGCATGTTTGGAAATCGTTTAAAAATTATAATTGTACGATTATTATTATATCGGTTCTTCGATTCAATGTTCGTTAGTACAAATTTCTTAGGAAATTTAAATAAATAAAATAGATTGGAAAGCTGGTAAGGAAGCTTAAACGAAGCATGAAGCGTAATTTTTTTCAAGATGGTGAATCGTTCGCACGGTGCATCTCCTTACCTATCTTTTACATTACCTTGCAATACTCGTCAATCAAGAACCTTATAATATAGTACGATCGGTTGTGATAGAAGAGAAGGAAAGATACCGAATAAGTATAGCCACGTCGTCATATCTACTTACCTATCTATTTATCTACCCACTTACTTGCCTATCCAAGACGATTTTCATTCGAATTCAATTTTTTAAGGATTTCATAATTCGATGGTAGGATCACGTGGTACTGGAAGAGATATTCTCGCGGGACAACTCAGCTTACTGTTTCGGTAGAGGGGAAATGAAATTACGGATGCACCATGCGTGCTACTCGTGAGTGCAAGAGAGAAAGAGAGAGAGAGAGAGAGAGAGAAAACTAGACGAGGGTTCAAGAGAGTAAAGAGAGAGAGAGAGAGAGAAGCATGAGCCATTGGCGGCCGGCTTTTGAGTGGCCTTGCAAACTGGTTTCCTGCAGGCCGACTCGATTATGCTAATCGCATATGCATGTTAGCATTTGGCTGATCGTTCAGCTGCTCGCTCACTCTCTTGCACTCAGCACGCGTGTGGGTCGTGTTTACCGCTACGTACGCGACGACGAGCATTACGACAACAACGAAGAAGATCGAATACGATGACTCCAGGATGCTCCAACCTCCCAATCCTCTCGATCCTACCTAGCATGCTTGGGAACTTTGATAGCGGACAACCCCTTTTAACGTTCGATCGACCTTCCGCCAGCTGGATCGATTATATCGAATTTAACGGGATCTTCTCTTCGTGCAAGCTGTGTGATCATAAAAAGAGACAAATGTTTATCCGTAAAACTGAAACTCTCTCTCTCTCTCTTTTCTTATTAATTGTTTTTTTTAAATTATTTTAATCAACAGATAATTAATCTTTCGTTCAACGATTACATAACTTGTTTTATTTTTTATAATCTTTTCTTTTTTTTCGAAAGATCATACCATGTTTTTCAATCAACGTTGGCATGTAAACACTCCTTTTTTCTCTCTAAATAACTATTTCGCCGTATGCAGCTATCTAATTGAATGGATTATATATATGCTTTGATCTTTCAGTCGAGTACTTACTTAATTATCCCGACTAATTATTTTTTTTCCAATGAAATCGGACTAAGAGATCGGAGTAAAAGGGAATAGAATCGAAATGCTTAACAATATATGCTGCTTATATGCACGGACCGATGACAGCCCTGCTCGTATTTTTCTCTCTGCTTATCTTTAATGGCCGGTAATAAAAGTGTAATTAGTCTGTAATATCTTCTGAGAGTCTGTAATTAGTCTTCGTGTAACGTCTTATGCTCTGTAGTCAATGGTGTATCGTTCATCTCAACCAATTTATAAATCGTTCGTTATTAATAATTCATATTTGCCGATAACTGATAACAATAGGTATATATAATAAAAATAAAAAAAAAAATAAAATAACAAAAATAAACGATATGTTATTAAAGACTGTCAGAGATAATAAATTGTAATTATTGGACCGTGAGTCTAGAAATAATGGCAAAGTATGATGATAAATAATACGACACTGGGGAACCACGTAAAACCTGCTATTAGGAAGTGAAAAATGATAAAGTGCAACAAAATTCTATAGCTACAATCGAATGATATTCGACTGTCCGTACGTAATGCACGCTACAACTACTCCCGAATAATTCATTTCTCACATTTGAAATCATTTTTAACGATTCTCTCAAATAACCAGGATTATTCGAAACGATATTAATAGAATCATTTTTGATACGACATCGCGAATTTATCTTTTATTGAACATCTGATATTAAAATTGTCATCGCGCGATGTTTATCGATACAAATTAATATTTAAATTTGCGTTATATTTACTCAAGTAATTAATCCAATTATATAATATAATAGGATATAACGTTACTTTGATCTTTCAAACACTTTCGTTGAATCATCACATTTTTCATGTTACTCTTAAATTTTATTCAACGTTATACGGAAGGAGTATATAAGGGACCTTTTAAGCCAAGACACTTAACCTAAGTTTATGGTCACTAAAGAAAAGAAAAGAAAGGAAGAGAAAGAAAAAGAAGGATCGTTTAAAAAGATAAAAGAAAGTATAAAACGATGGAGAGTAGTCAGTCGAGTCGCTTTGAACGCGGAAGAGTCGAGAAAGAGAGAGCTGCGTAAATGTTAAACGGTCCGTCGGGTAGAGCACACGATGCAAGGTCGAGGACTCGTAACTTTTTAGCCAATGCTCGTTTTGCCACCACGTAGGTGGTTCTTCTTCTTCTTATTATTCTTCTTCTTCCTTCTCCTTCTCCTTCGGATGTATTCTCTTTATGGCGCCCGTTGCTTTACGACTGTTTTATGGCGTGGCAAACGACTCTCGGCACGAGCTCCCGCAACCCATAACTGTCAAATCCAAGTGTCATTTATGGCTCTCTAATCTTTAGGAGACCAGCTGCCCGCGACGTTCCGCCGTTCATTTTAATCCGCTTGTTTCATTTACGTTCATCTTTACAACGGTATATCTATATGCATTTTATCGCATAGGTGTTACATCTAAACGCCTGTTATTTTTCCTTTATACATATACATATAATATACTATCCAATAACTATCAAGCCGTATGCTTTTCGCTAGAATTTCACATAAATCAAATTCTTCTTTTAACTTGTTTTATTAACCAACGCTGATTCACGATTAAACGTCAACGTCGATGTCTACATCAGTTTGCGAGAAAAAATTAATATCCCTGAATAATATGGAATATGAAGATGTTTTTTTTTCTTTCATTTTTAATTTATTTAAATTGTAATTGAATTTTTTCAACCAGTATTTAGAATCTAGTATTAAAATGTACATCATTGAGGATAAATCAGTAATTTAAATTAGTAATATGAATTCTAAGATCAAATTGTTATTAATTAATAGTGATTAATTAATTTATTCTTACTTTTTTTGCACTCATTGAGACGCAGTATCAAGAATGATAATTGACTTTATCTTATATCTTTCTCGTACTCATTTGTATCATCGATAAATTCTTGTTGAACGATTTAATAGGATTAGCAAATGTCAATTTGATTACTCCCGTAATGTTTGATAACGTGTTATCGTGTTGAAAATCGCGACTGAGGACAAAAGGATTGTAGGAGCCATTTTGTTAAATAGAGGCCATCATAGCTTTCTGACGTCATACTCGACTATGGCGTCACGTGACGCTCCACCCTGTTTTCAATCACCTTGGCCTCGAACCCACCCAGCTGTCAGACACGCTCCACCCCGTTTTTTCCATTGCTTCTGACCTATCGCGATCGCCATCTACGGGGAGAACTTTGAACTCCTTAGACCTTCGACGATTACTTGCTTTATGATTATACCGAAGGATGTCACTACTAAACGAAGTTCAAAATTAATGGCGATCGAGAATAATAGATAATAGCAGAGTTATTCCATTTTTAATCCCTATAAAATAGATTTCAACAAGTTTACGTTTGTCCATTGCTTCTTGGAAAAGCAACTGACATTCTCTCTGGAACAGATAATTTGTAAAAGAAACAATAGTCTCTTAAAGACTGACGTGAAAATAAAAGATAAAAGAAAAAGGAACTTAATCCTTAGTAGTCGCCATTATTATTCATACATAACCTATTATCCCTTTCTCTCAGAATAAAATAATAAAAAACAAGGGAGATTCGAGACTCGAAGTAGTAGAGTGATAAATTCCTCGTTGAGAGAGTGCCGATCGAGAGAAGGAGGTTATTAGAAAAACGATTAGTGATATTCGTTCAGTAAAAGGACGAAAAAAGGGGAAGAAAACGAAAACGGATATTCGAAGGAGAAAGAGTACAAAGCGATCCTACAGCAGAGCGGGAATTGAGTTCAAATCCTGGGAGAGAGGTTGAATTTATACAGGAGGAAAGGGTGGAAGAGGTATACGGCGCGCATGGAATCGCTATCGGCGGCCATTCATCAATCCAGGGAATCAATACGCTGGAATTAATGAAAGCGCCGCGCGAACAGCGAGCTAGCGGCCGGAATGTTAATCGCGATCGTCCCGCGTCCGACCCAAGCCCCGTTCTCGTGTACAACAAACTCCCAAGGGCCCCACCCTCGTCCACGTTTACCCCTTCAGCCCCTTTACCCTCCTCCACCTTTTCCGACGAGGACCCCCACCTGCCGGCTCGTGCTCGGCTCAAATGCCTCTCTCGTATGTATTGCTGTCCGACGCATTCACACGCACGCATATACAACCATACGTTTGTCTGTATACCTGTGTACACCAGTCCAACGCACTCCCAACTACTATTCTCCTATATTCTATTCGCCTCTCCGATATTCGATCGGCTCGGACGCTTTTTCTTTCTCTCGCCCCGAGAGAAACGATCCACGTGTAATTTCTATATAATCGTACGTTATCGCAGCTACCGATCTTCCTCTTCGTTTATTTTATTTATTTTTCATTTGTTCTCTTTTTCTCTTTTTTTCATTCTCTCTCTTTTTTTTTTAAATTTATTTTTATTTTTTAGCTTGCTAGAGAGTACGAATCGAGAGGGAAAACGGACGATGAAAGGGCGTTTCGATGCTTTCTATTTTCAATCGTTCTTTTAATTATACATTGTAGATATATTGACTTTATAGAGAGATAGGATGTTGATACGTGGATGTAGATATTGCAGTTGAGTTTAATCTTTCTTTTTTTCTTTTTTTAAGATAAACAAAAATATTTTTATTTACATTTTATTTTTCAAGATATGGATTTACTTATTCATTGTAAATAATAATAAGCGTTTCTGTTCGTGTTGGTAATTTGACTTTAGAGTTACATCTTTACGATTTCAATATGTATAAACAGAAAAGATGACGATCAGTCGGTATGGAAGATCTCGGTTCTAGATCGATAGATCGGTTTGTTCTTCTGTTAGTTCTCTTGTTCGATCGATAAGAGACCGACGATTGATAATATCTAATAATTATTTATAACAAAATCCGTAATTAAAAAAGTAATAAAGAATTCTTTTGAAGTTTTACTTCTTTTGGCCCGTTTTGGAAAGTGAAGTTAAATGCGACCGAAAAATCGACACCACGAAGTTGTCGATATTTACGATGCACGGGCAAATTGAAGTTATTTTTGAAGTTATTGAGGTTATATTAGTTTTGGTACGCTAAAGAAGTATAACTTCTTACATGCGTTTTAGTTTTATATTACCATAAACTATATATTTTTTCTTTGTTTAATATATCTTTAATATATGTTTTTTTATAAACAAAGTTTCATTTTTTATTATTTATAACAATAAATATATAATTTTAAACAAGAACAGAAGAAAAAATCATTTAAATAGATCAGCTTTACACATTTTTTTTATTAAACGATATAAAAAGATTATTGAAAAAATGAATAAGAAATAAATTATAGTTTTCATACCACAGACTATTGTAACCCTTTTAAGAATAAGAAAAGAATGGACAAAAGAATAAGAAAAATAGAAGAAAAGGCTTCCGAGAGAATTTAGTAGGAACGCTGGTCGGGGCAAGAAAATTTTTCCAAATTTAACGATCGTTTAGCCCGCCCACATAGAGAAGGCCGTAACAAGTTCGGCGTCTGGGCGATGGCCGTTACCGTGACGAGCACGTGTTCACGTCGCTTTCTGTCACTCAGAGCTCGACTTTACTCGGTTAACTCGGTTCGCCGGATAAAGATCGGCAAAGTGCGAGTCTATCGTCAAGAGACATTTTACGTCGTGCATTTTCAAGTTGGATCGAGGCATGACTCGACTGTAGACAATCGTTTTAAATAATTTCACGGTTCACGACTCGCGAGACAGATCGTTAGAATGGATTTGAAAATGATCCGATTCGTACATGTGTTCGTTAAATTGCAATCATGGAGTATGATAATGCTTAGTGTTTATTTGATATAAATTACATAAATTTAATAATTGAAACAATTGTAATATTTGTGTATGTAAAATGTATCTGTAATAATATTTTAATTATATTTGAATTTATATCAGATACGATTAAGAATTCACTTAAGGTTGATAGGTTAGGACAAATATTAATCGAGACGATTCTTTGTTTTTGTTCCAGGTGCGGCGTAATTTCGTCAATAGGGTGGGCAGAGGATCGAAACGCGTCCGAAGCAGCTTGGTGCAGTAAACGAAGGAATCATATCGGGGAAGACGAAGGACTCTGACTAGAAGCCTCCCCTTTCCTCGTGTGCGCGACGACTCTTCCCCCCTTTTTGCGTCTCGATATTAACGTTCCCTCCCATCGTTGCTCCAGTTTCCGATTTTTCTTTCTTCGGTGGTGAGCCAAGTGTGATAAAAATCAAATAATATGTACCAGTGATCAGAGGTGATGGTGGTGTGATACTACGAGAAAAGGGTGCGCGCGTGTCAGATTTATGTGTGTGTGTGAATAGAAGAAGCGAAATAGAGCGAGAGGGTGAGAGCGAGCGAGTGAACGAGCGAGAGAGAGAGCGAGAGAGAGCGAGAGAGAGAGAGAGAGAGAGTGAGAGAGAGAGGGTGAGAGAGGGTGCGAGAGCGAGGGCAAGGATTACGAAGATACACGGTTAGAAGTGATAAATATATAATATATGTAAATGTATATGTATACATCCATGTAAAGACGTGTGCCAGTGTGTGCGTACGGAGAGTACAAAAAGTTTAGTTATATAGGGGGTAACAGAAGAGGAGGAAAAGAAAAGATACAAAAAAGTGAATAAAACAAAACAAAAGAGAAGATCGAGGAAGGACAGTTTGTGAGAAGGAGTCTATAAAAAGTAAGAAAGAAAATAAAAGAGAGACAGAGATTAAGAGGGTGGAGAGGGTGGTGGTGATATCGGCAGGTGGGAGAGGCGGGACAGTAGTAGTATAGCATGAGTTCGTACTTCGCGAATTCGTACATCCCGGACCTGCGAAATGGCGGGGTGGAACACCCGCATCAGCATCAGCAGCACTACGGTGCCGCGGTACAGGTGCCTCAGCAAACGCAATCGGTACAGCAACAATCGCAGCAACCTGGCGATCCGTGCGATCCGAGTTTGCTCAGACAGGCGGTGTCCGCGCACCATTATGGGGCAGGTGGGAGTGCCGGTGGGGCCGGTGGACAACAGGACATGCCATATCCGAGGTTTCCGCCATACAATCGGATCGACATGCGAAACGCGGCCTACTATCAGCATCAACAGGAGCACGCTGGAATGGACGGTATGGCGAGCTACAGGTCGGCCTCACCGACCACGGGGATGGCTCACATGGGTCTCACATCCACGTCGAACGGTCATCCTTCCACGTCGAACGGTCATCCTTCCACGCCGATCGTTTATGCGAGCTGCAAACTTCAAGCAGCTGCCGTCGATCATCAGGGAAGTGTTCTCGATGGCCCGGATAGTCCGCCGCTCGCCGTCGAGACTCAAATGCACCATCAAATGCACACCCAACATCCTCACATGCAGGCTCAACAGGCACAACAGACTCATCAACAGCAACAGTCCCAACACCATCTACAGGCGCAGCAACAGCACATGATGTATCAGCAACAACAGCAACAACAACAGGGTACGACGCAACAGCCTCAACCTGGCATGCATCCTCAGCAGCAGCCTCAAACGCAGCCACATCAGGGGGTAGTAGCTTCGCCGCTTGGTCAGCAACAACAACCCGCCCCTCAGCCTTCCACCAGCTCGAACCTACCCAGTCCTCTTTATCCTTGGATGCGAAGTCAATTCGGTGAGCAAGTTAGACTTTTTTTTTTTTTAACTTCATACATGACTATCTTGCGAAATCTTCCCACGGACGAAATATTCCGTTTTTCTAGAAATTCTTGTGATATCAGTGCATGATCTAACTACGTTCTACATAACACGTTTCTTGAAAATAGGCTTGAGCCTTTCGTCGTAATCGGGACTTTTACAGAAACTTTCTCAGGCATTACTTCCTGCTGCTCGTTTCTTTTCAAATTTATACAATAAGCATAAAACTAGTCCAGATTTGTACGAGCTGTGACTCTGGATAGACGTATACGACTCTATACCGTATTTCTTAGGTAGATACTAGCTAACAACCGAGTTATTTATTGCTTCGACCTTTTAGCCCGGTGGTTTCACCATCTGCGGACCTGACCCCCATAAAAGTTATCTTATTGCTTGGCAACTACGACGAAGACAACGACGACGAGTCATTATTGTCCGGTTCTCCGATCTACGCTTTCGACTGTGAACTACATACGCTTTGAGAGTATTTTGAAAAAATAAAACAACGTAAAAAAAGGAACTACTTAATTAATTTAAATTATTGTACTGCGATAAAAATGAGCACGAGCCGTTGGAATAATTAGCTTGTAGTCCCATGTACATATACGTATCCACTACTACTCGATAATTAATTGCATCCCATTAACACCACTCTCCTGTTTTCGTTATTCCCCGTGTCGCATTTTAATTAGCCACGATATTGCTACGTATTACTCGTTTCTACGTTTAAATATACGTCACGTGTTTCCGTAAACTCGCACGATATTTTGTCTCTCTTTCTCTTTTTCTTTCTTCGTGCATTGGGACCAAAGTGAAATCAAATTTCGAAATTGGTTCGTTCGTTGAAAATTTTTAAGTACAATTTTGTATCTACAAGACATATTCCTGCAATTTTACTTGGGTAAAAAAGAAATGATTTCCAGACAAGAATTTATGGCTTTTATAACGAAGTGATAATAGGCTCACCGTATAATTGAGGTAGACAAGGTTCGGTCAAAGCCATGCTCGGTGGTGCACAATTTCCAAGCTCTCTTTTCTTTGCTTTTATTGTTCTACTTTTCCTTAGTCCCTTCGTTTCTTAGTTATTGTAGTCTTTTCAAAATATCATCTTTGAATTGAAAAGGTCTGAATTTACGTAAAATGTAGCCTTGAAAACAACCCCAGGGAACTTTTTCTTTTCTGTGCTGAATTTTTCTCGTCAGTCGTTGATCCTTCTTCGTCGGTGTAACTTCTCCGGTTGAAATCTTGTGAGTCGATCGTATTCGTTAACGTGTTATTGCAAGGTAATAGTTTATATTTTATTTTATTTTATTTTATCCTATCTAAATTTTTTTCATATTTTAATTGATTGCATATATAATTTCTACGCAATCTCTCATTGTTATTGACTGAGATCTGAATAGTCTTCATGTACCATCTCTCGGTTAAGCTTGGAAACAACTAGTGGCAGGTAACAGCAGGCGATTGGCCGATAAACGTTCCGGTTTTATGACGATGGTTGTTCATAGTCACTAAGAAATGAAGAAGGTGGACTGGGTCCCTCAAACTCCCTACAGATGTCGGCACGTAAAACCTGTTTTGGGTTGAGTAATTTTTTTCCTCTTTTCTTTTTTGGAAGCCATAACTTTGATCGATGGGGGTTTCTTCATTTACCGTAAAGACAAATTTCTTCTAGTTAAATAACTTCTGAAATAATAATACGAGAGTGAAATTTGAATCGATTAATTATCATTGAACTTGAATTCTCGTATCTTCGTTATAGCCAAAAATTTCTTTCACGTGAGCATCGCTTGTTTTTGTTTTTTAATGACCAATCAAATAGATACTTATTCGTTTATAGAAAATAAAAAGTGAACTATTTCGATTTTCCATCGTTGCTCTTTATTTCTTTATACATTGCAAAATAGCAGCTGAGCAAAGCGCGCTATAAACCGTGTCCCATGAATAATGCATGATTCAATTTTATAGATGCAGGTGCTCTCAGGCATTTGCGCCGTTGAAACCGTCGAGATTCGCTGCCACCTTTAGCGAGAAAAACTTTTACTTATATACATACGTTAAGAAATTCTGGCATAGTTGAGCGTATCCACAAAAGAGCAGCATGCGAATAAGTGGGTGCCCGTTAGCATCGAAGTTCGTGGAACATTTGCGATTAGAAATCTGTTCGCGATTTGCCACTAGCATCGACAATTTCCTAATTTTTCCACGGGCAAAACGTTTTACACTTGAACGTGCTTTTAATCAGATACTATTCACGCTGTTTTCTATTTACCTTAGATACTTACCCACCGTCTAGACTATTTTCTACGAATTGCGAATGACTAATATTCTTCATTTATTTTTAGACATATCTTTTATTTACGACTAGACGAACCTCTCTCTGATTAACGAGTATACTCGTTAAGAAAAAAAATACGATGTTTTGTGTTTTTGCATAATTTTTACAACAAAATTAGGCATACATATTTTACCACAACTAACTGATTAAAAAGCATATGGTAACTAGTTTTTTCGCATGATGAGTATACTCGTTATATCACAGCTAACTGTTGAATATTTAAAATATTTACATGTTAAGGGAAATAAGGGATGAGATACAAATTTAATAAGATATTAGGTAATAGAAAAATTAGATATTTTCATAAAACGATCGGAAGTGATAAGTAAAGGAAACATCGATTTGAAAAGTACTGTTAATGCACGAGATAATCGCGATCCTTCTACATAGAAAGATTTATAGTATCCACCTCTCCTCCTACATAATCAACGTTGCCATACGATTATGTAGGTGTTAAGCTTCTGTTAATCGATTCGCACGAACAAGTGAACTACGGAGAGATAAAATCAGTTTAAAGATCGTTTTTTTTAGATTATTGTTCGTTCAAAGAATTCAATGAAATACATTTTAATCTTTTGCCTTATGTTTTCTCATAAATTCATATATATAAACGAGATAATAATTTATAATATTAATTCTTAACGTATTATATGTTCTAATTTATTAACTCTCTATCTCTCTCTCTCTTTCTCAATCTCTAAGATCGATTCGATAGAGTAAAAATTTCTTTTTAAACGTATCACTCGATTAAAAGCTAATAGAATTTCGATGAGCTTTGGATCAAACGTTAATGAACTTTCTGAGAGTTTTAGATTGAACGTAAATGGAGTTTAGAAAAGTTAAAGAGAAGTCGATTTTACTGATGAACCATGAATATATACGCGAATTTAAAAGCATTTCGTGATTCTTCGAATTAATCAATTGCGATAGGAAATATTAATCGCGTCATTTCTCCTTGGAAATGAAACATGGATGTTAAGTAATGACAGTTACGCTAATTGAGATTAATTTTATATTGTGCGGTGATAGGTTAACGATTAACGTGTTATATAATTCCAGCTAATTATCTGTGATAATAATTCATTTCATTCATTCAATGTAACGTAATTTATATTGATAAAAAAAAAAAGAAAAAAGAAGAAGAATGAAATAAATGAATAATATCTTATTCTCGTTCGCGAGGACACAATATCTCCATTCAGAAAGTTCTCCAGATATCGGTACGATGCGAGTTTCTGAGAAACCATATGGCAAGCGGATGGATTTGACCTTTGTAAAGCATTCGGGATCGCGGGAATCGGTTAATTCTCATCCGACAAGAAAGAGAGAGAAAGTGAGAAAAAAGGGTGAAAGAGAAGAAAGAGAGAGAGAGAGAAAGACAAAAAAATAGCGAAAAAAAAATGTATTTAGTTATAATTCGACGGAGAGGCAGCCTCTCGTAGAAGCTCTCATGATTGGTTACCGTAATGATGGCGGCTTCGTGAGATATTTAAAAAGGGATGGACTCGAAAAGGAGGTGTAGAAGGAGGAGCGTTGAGAAAATGGAGAGAAGAAGATAGGAATAGAAAGAAGGAAAGATAAAGAAAGATAAAAAAAAAAAAGAAAAAAGACAGAAAGAGAGAGAGAGAGATGAGGATATAGTTGGTGCTCGGAGAAGGTCGAAGGGACGAATGACGATGATGAATGCCTTAACAGACGTTCCGACTGCTTTTGCTTTTGAGCTACACCGCCATGACTTCTCTTAAACAGTTCAAGTATTAGATAGAAAGAGATAAAGACGTGCATACCAATTTCCTAAAAAAAAAAAAAAAAGTTTTTGTTTTTAGGAAACTAAAAGTAAAAAGAAAAAGAAAAAAGAAAAAAAAAATGTAACGGAGAAACTGCGTTTGATTAGGAATGATTTGAAAAATCTCTTGTTATTCGAAATATTCGATCCAATCTGTAGAAGAGAATATTTGGTAAAGAAAAGGAAAAAAAAAAAAAAGAAAAAAAAGAAAGAAAGCTTTCGATATGAAGAAAGAAGACCATGTTGTTGCGTAGATGTCGGTCGAGCCATTTTAACCGTTCATTATCTCTCGACTTAGCTCCCCGAGGCTTTCAGACTTTGTCTTCTCTGTTCAGCGGTCCTCTCAAGAGAGAGAGAGAGAGAAAGAGGGAATGAGACAAAAAAGAGAAAGAAAAAAAGAGAGAGCATCCTCCGATATGCGAGGATTTCCTCTTTCTTTTTCTTGGTGAGACTTCATTCTAAGTTCCTCGTATGAGTGTCAGCCAGGTTGACGTTCCTCTTTCTTGGGGTTACTTGTCGGCATCCTCTGTTGAATTCCTTCTCTCTCTCTCTCTTTTTTTTTCTTTGACTCTCTTTCTCTTTGTACCTACACTCTACACTCCAGGTGGAACACTTAAGATCACTTTCATGTCGTGTTCCCTAATCCTGGAAAAATAATTCGTACATGTCTCTTTCATCGAAATACCACCCCTTTGGAAAAGTTTAATCTTTAAATGGCTCTATCCGATGACGACATCCCAACGTTCCTCTCGTTTTCTTCGATCTCTTAGATTATGTTCTTTTTGCCCGTCTTTTTTCTTCCTTTTTTTGTATTTGTTTATTTTTTTTTATCAAGGTAGGTACACTTGGAAAGAACGTAATTATGAGTGATTCGTTTTTAGGGATAGATTCAAGATGTTCCTCATCTTGTTTTCATTCAAGGGAAATAAGTTCTTGTAAAATATGGCGGAAGCGTGACGAATCAAAGAAACTATGGCATCAAGCTTGTACGTGGGATTTAGTTAGTAAAAAAGAACACACGCACGCATTCTAGTTATGTCCTGCTTCTTCAGGATTTCCTCTTATGAAAAAAGCACGTATTTCCTGAGTTTCATATTTCAAAAAAAAGAAATAAGAATTTGGTATCATAGTTTTCTAAAAAGAAAAACATACTTTTGGATTGTATTTAAGTGATCCTCTAGAAGGTTTCCAGAATTACGATTACTAACGATAGCAAGATAAACAAGGAATTATCGGTAAGAGACGATCAGTAATACGTAATCTTTGCTAAGACAGTCGATAAGAAGAAAAGCTGATCCGGTTTTCTCAGTTTTACGTTGAGAAGCTGCTGCCGCTATGTCGGTGCACTCGCGCGGACTATGGTGACTTTAAACGCGGAGCAATAAATTAACGGCGTTGGGTTACGCAAGGATCAAATGTCCCCTGGAGTATGCCCGAAAGATTTATGGGTCTGCCTTCACTGGCGCAGCATGAAGGAACGGAACAGAACAGAACATACACAACCGTACGGCTTATTATAGGCTAGTTGCTCCGCTTCTCCTCCGCTACACTCTTCACCCACCTTACCGCTTTACCCCTCCATTTCAGCCTTCACCCTTTTCCTCCTTCCCCCCTTCCTCCCCTCATCCTCCCCATCGTCCTTCTTTTCTTCCTTCTTCTTTTATTCCTCTCCACCACCTACCTCCTTAGACTCCCTCTCGACTGGTCTTTCAGTCCCGCCGTAGGATACATGCAGGACTTTTCAGATTAACAGCTAGCCGGATGTTGTAATCCGCTAATAAGGCGTACCCACTGGCCACTGCCCAATTAAGCTAAACTTTACGCGGTCAACCTTAAGGTCAGATATTTTAAGGAAGGTTTTTTAATCAAACGCTTATTGGCTGTTCCTGACGAAAACAACCGAATTTTGTCTTCATCTCGATGACCGATAAGATCATATACGAAATGTTTTAGATTAATAGGTATTACTTATTTTATATATAAGTTCAAAAGATATTATATAGTATAGAAATAAAAGTTTACATATCTGTATTAGATTCTTCATAGGAATATGATGAAAATCGATGAATAACTGCGATATGTTCAGGTTGATCTCTTCGTTAAGCGTTGAACACGTCGAACGCAATGAAGATCGTGCTCGAGTTAATCGAGCACCTGTTGGCGCTAACGATACCGCGTAACATTAATCATTGGCGTATAGATAAGAGCGAATTCGCAGGGATTTCCGTGACTATTAACTTATCCTCGCTGTACGGCCTTGTCTCTCCTCGTGGCTCCGGTGATCGATCGTTCTACCAAAAGATTTACTACGATCGCTAAAAGGTTTTTGCTCAGCGACCACTTGATCGACTGCTTTCGTTGTGTCTCTCGTACGATCGTAGAACTAAGGTCGGTAATTAGATCGAGACTTTATGTAAAAGACGCTAACCTATACTGGCTTTAAACGTGACTTTGACAAATGTATTTAGTCGCTTGAACCCTTCCGATTCACATACATATACGTATATATACATACTGACTCCTTGACTTGAAACTTTGCAAAATACTTGATCATTCGAGATGGCAAAGCCAATGATCCGGATTGACTCTGACTCGTTGCTTGTCCATAATGTGCGACTAAACTACCGATCGAAAGTCGATGACTACATTTATGCGAGTACATGTGGTTACAAGATGAAATTTCTTTTAGAACAAATGTTATTTAATTAGGTACAACGAGATTAAATAATAATAGTATCTTGTACGATATCAAATTCAGTTTTTAAATCAATAACTTTTGTATTCGATAATATTTTTATTTGTAAGTTATATAATAATGTCAAATGAAATTAATTACAACATGACTAATGGCCTTCGTATATATATATATATTTTCATCATGTTAATTTAAATGAAAGGTAGAATAGTTTTTGTTAACGTTCCCGTTTTTCCATAATTAATCGTAGACAAAATCCGTAAGTGCTTAAGTTCGAAAACACTCCCTGATATTCGAGTGATACTAGGTGTGTAAAGGATCGCGTTCACAGAGTTGCTATGACACTGTTCGCCTACAAGCGCGTATTGCGCGTACGTGTAATCTCATACAAGTGTGTACAAGTACGGAACGCTGCCTGCCTCTTTAATTAATCCCACATGCCTCGACACCAAGACCAGGCTTATAATAACGTTACTTGTTACCAAAGTTAAACTATCGTTAATGGAAGGATTAAATAACTTCTTTTTTTTATACTTTAATATAAAAAAATTTTTAAATGTCAATTTTATGTCAAATTCTTTATACTAAAATCGTTCATATAACAAGTATTATCTCTAAATAAAATTTACGTAATGGAATATATTTAGATACAAATATGCAGTACGTTCCAGGAAAGCTTTGGCAATACGTTTACATTCTTCGATACGAACGGACATTATAATTAACTTCGTTAACTGGGTGTCGTGTGATTTTGCGCGCTACAGACGTTTCTCTACGACGTGCATTGCTCGAAAAGGTCCAATGATAACTGAGCTCTTTGATAATAAGATTGTCTTTAATAAATTAGTCCTATTTCGATGAACTCTTCATACAGACAGATAGTCCTTTCATCCAAAGGAATTTGGTAATGCTCATTAGTCGTATTTCTAGTCGCAAAAAAAAAATGTCTTTAGATCTCGATGATGTGTAAAATAAGTTTGTTAATAGTTAATAACAAAAATTGGTCATTACCGATGTTATTATTATCCATAGATGGTCATTACCCCAAAAATTGATTATTTTAATCTAAATATGCTAATATTACAAAAAAAAAGTAAAACAAAGCAATGATAAAAATCAGATAAGAAAAATGAAAGTTTAGAAGGAAGAATTCTAGAGAGATGTTGTCCGAATTGTTAGACCTTATAAGAAAGTGCTAGAGATTGGTATGCTGTTAATTTGAGAGCGTAGCCTGAAGGAGGGAATAAGGGGCATGTTCTCAGAGTTCCCCCTCCCTATCCCTTTCTCTTTCTATCTCTCTTTCTAGCTGGGTTCTTCTTTCCTCTTTGAGTCTTCCATCTCAGCTTGGCCAAACGATTCAGAATCCTCGTAGAGTTGTCCGTCTCTCTTTTCTGCTGGAGAACCGCCATCCGTCTTCATCGGCCGACAGCGCGACGGGCGGCGTTTGCCTCGAATGCTCGCCAAGGAGTTTTCTTTTTCCTCTTCTTTTTCCTTCCCTTCTTCTCTTTCTCTCTTTCTCTCTTTCTTTCTCTTTCATTCTCGCTGACTCTCTGACTCCTTTTTTTCGTTTCCCATCTCTTTCTCTCACTCACCCTGTTTCTTTCTCTTTCTCTTTTTCTATCTCTGTCTCTCTCTCTCTCTCTCTTTCTTCTTCATCCCAACCATGAAATATTCTCGTTTTGCCCTCTCGCGCTCGTGTGGTGGACCAATCTAACTCTTTGAGATGATACCTCGACGAGGTTGTGCCTCTCTCACGGACTCTGCCTTGCAGAGCCAACTTTCTGCTTCTTCTTCTTTTTTTTTTCCTTTTTCAACTCCTTTCTTTTTTTAATCCTTGCACCAGCACCTCCTCCCTTTCTTTCTCTCTTTCTCTCTCTCTCTCTCTCTCTCTATCTATCTTTTCTTCTCTTTTTCTCTTTAAGTCCTTTTTGCTCCCTTTCTTCCTGCGACTACAATTAATATTCTCCTTCGAGATTCGTGTATAACCGCAGTGTAAGGCCGCAGATCAAGACGCGGATATCGTTAAGTTATCTATCATAAGTAAATTCGCGTTCGCGCAACCCCCAGGTATTTGAATTTCCTCGGACTTTCGAAAAAATTCTTTCGTGACTTTACCGTCGTACTTTTCTCTTATTCCCGAGGCATGAGAATTAATCTTTTTATTATTCTATCTTGATATCGTTTATTTTTGTTGACATTTTTTTTAAATACCACCCGGTTAATCTACAATTTAAGATATAATTTATAATTCAAGATTTTGTGTTATTTTTTTTTTAATATTTAATCTTACGATTTCAAAAATGAAAATAAATGATTCTTATATATTTAAATAATATTAATATTTATGTAATATGTTTATAAAATTTAATTATTAGTATCAATGATTAATGTTACGTGGATTCGAATGAATTTATATTCTTCATATTGAACTGAACTCTTTAACATTATTTGGAATATTGAATAAATTCAAATGTTAACCTTAACAATATTTATTTATTTGTTCGCAGAAAGAAAAAGAGGCCGACAAACGTACACCCGGTATCAAACTTTAGAGCTGGAAAAGGAGTTTCACTTCAACAGATATCTCACGAGGCGGCGACGTATCGAGATAGCGCACGCCCTTTGTCTTACGGAACGGCAGATAAAAATCTGGTTCCAGAACAGGCGGATGAAATGGAAGAAGGAGAATAAGTCGAAGGGTGATCCAGGTTCGGGAGATGGCGACACCGAAATTTCTCCGCAAACGTCGCCGCAGGGTTGAAATAACCACCCGGAGGAGTGGAACTTCCAAAGAGGTCTCATCTCTCTCAGGGTCGTTAATACCTTATTTCCAGCACTACCTCCTTCCCCAAACCCCCTTTTGATGACCTCCCCCCCTAACCCCCGACAAGCCCTCTATACACTCAAACGCTCCCGCCAAAACCCTAGGCCCCCACTGTCTAATCATCCCCAACCAACAATGACGCTTCTTTTGTCGTGTTAATCAAGTTAATCAAGTACCAAAAAAGGATGACGTAATAGGAATAGAAACGAATAAGACGCGATGAAGAAAGTTTTTGTAGTATAGAGAAGAAGAGTGAACGATGACAAGGGATCTGTGGTGAGAGAGACAAGAAAAGTACGATGGTAAAGACAAGGACGACAAGATTGAAGAAAGAGAACGTAGGATAGTTGAAGGTGAAAGATAGAGAAAAAGATAAAAGAGAATAAGACACGAAAAAGAGAAAGTGAGAGTCGGAAGAGAATTTATGGGAACGAACGATGTTAAGGATGTTACGGAATGAAGAGGAAAAATATAAGGAACTGGATCACACATGCTAATCAGAACCACGTTAACCTCTATTACGTTTAAACGAACATAATTGTACTAAAGCCTATATAAGTATACGTCGTCGAAGGAAATATACGTATTTCGATACGTTGATTGCCACGCGATTATTGTATGTCTTATTCCGAGGATCATGGTATACAATTTTTTTTATTGTTATATGCTTATCATATATATATATATATAATATATATATATAATATATAAGCTTTATAATAACATGTATATTCGTATGAGAGCCGTTCATTGTTAAAATGATTAACTCCATTTTTAGAATTTTGGAAAATTTTTGTGCCAAAAAATACTTAATTAATATTTTATATTTTATGTTTATAAATAAATTGTCTTCATAATTAAGTTTTATACCATTAAATGACAAAACATATTTGTAGA